>NC_048304.1:43718717-43938677 GCF_013100865.1 Trachemys scripta elegans
CTACAAAAACAACAAAGAGTCTGGTGGCACCTTAAAGACTAACAGATTTATTTGGGCATAAGCTTTCGTGAGTAAAAACCTCACTTCTTCGGAAGTGAGGTTTTTACTCACGAAAGCTTATGCCCAAATAAATCTGTTAGTCTTTAAGGTGCCACCAGACTCCTTGTTGTTTTTATAGGGTTTATTGAGTTACAGTGGTGCATTGCTGAATAGGGCTATGATTGTGGCTAGTTTAAGCCTCACTGTACAAAATAAGCAAATGAAAAGGTTCTGTTACCACCTAAAGTAGCTAAGTTGGGGTATTTAATTTTCTGCTGAAGGCATATCTCATTCTGTAGAGCTGGAAAAGTCATGATACTTAAGTTTTATTAACTTTGAATAGAATTAGATTTGTTAAAAGTACTTAGGTCAGGGGTGGGCAAACTATGGCTGGCCTGCGAGCTCCCGCTGGGGAGCGGGATCTGGGGCTTGCCTGCTCCGGTGCTCCAGCTGGGGCGCTGGGTCGGGGGCCGCACTACGCGGTATGACCCTGCTCCGGCTGGGGCACTGGGTCAGGGCCTGCACCACGCGGCTCAGCCCCGCCCTAGCGCTCCAACTGGAGCCTGCTCCACGTGGCTCCCGGAAGCTGCAGCATGGACCCACTCCGGCTCCTAAGTGCTCCAATGGGAACTTCAGGGGCAGTGCCTGCCGATGGGGCTGCGCCTCCGGATAGGAGCCGGAGAAGGGACATGCCACTGCTTCCAAGAACCGCTTGAGGTAAGCGCCGTTTGGAGCCTGCACACCTGAGACTCTCCCCATTCCCTAACCCCCTGCCCCAGCTCTGATCCCCCTCCCACTCTCCAAACCCCTCGATCCCAGCACAGATCACCCTCCTGTACCCCAAAACTCTCATCCTCAGCCCCACCCCAGAGCCACACCCCCAGCCAGAATCCTCACTTCCTCCCGCACCCCAACCCCAATTTTGTGAGCATTCATGGTCTGCCATACAATTTCTATTCCCTGATGTGGCCCTCAGGCCAAAAAGTTTGCCCACCCCAACTTAGGTGAATAACCTCCTTTATCACCCATTATATGCAGACAACAAGCGCCTGATTTTTAAGAGTGCTGCTCATGTGCTTACTGTATGCCAATGCTACACATGAATGTCCACATGGCCAATTGGCACCTAGCTATCCAATCCATGTGGATGTGCTAATCAGTAATTTACTCATGCCTTAAGATTTTATGCAAATATAGTTTTGAATCTTCAACCATATTTCATGAAAATCAGAAATCCTTCATTTTTCAGTGCCTTGGAAAGGCTTGTTCTAGTTAGAATAGAAATGCCATCAGATACAAACCTCACTTGCAAAATAATTGAGGGAAACCCCTCCCCCCATCCTTTGTTTAAAAGATGGAGGATCCCTCCTCATGTGTTCTCTTCTCCTTCCCACCCTGCTTTGTAGAGCGAGGTCTCAGTTTTACCTCACATGTAGATCCCACAGGATATGCCTGATCAGTTTCTTCTTCACCCGTAAACGAGCCTTATGGTATTCTGACTTGTCAGGTAGAGATATTTGCACAGAACCTCTGTATGACAGAGGGGGCAGGTTTAGAATTTCAGATATTTTTCTGAAAGTTACATTTTCTTAATAGTCTTATCCCTGCTGTTGTCACTTCAAGATTGGACTACTGCTGTGCACTCTACATGGTCATACATCTAAAATCTATTCAGAAAACAAAGCTTGTGCAGAATGTAGAGGCCCATGTACTAACGGGTATATTTTTCCAGGAGGCACATGATGCCAGTGATCTGGGGTCTGCACTGGCTCCCTGTTAGCTTCCTGGTGAAGTTTAAGGTGTTTTAACCTATAAAGCACTAAATGGTTTGGGACCTACTGACTTGAAAGATTACTTCTCTCCCTGTACCATACAGTTAAACTGTGGTCACCATAGGTGGTCCAACTAGGATCCCCTCATTATAGAAGGCAGGATATTCATAGACTCATAGAAGATTAGGGTTGGAAGAGACCTCAGGAGGTCATCTAGTCCAACCCCATGCTCAAAGCAGGACCAACACCAACGAAATCATCCCAGTCAGGGCTTTGTCAAGCCAGGCCTTAAAAACCTCTAAGGATGGAGATTCCACCACCTCCCTAGATAACCCATTCCAGTGTTTCACCACCCTCCTAGTGAAATAGTGTTTCCTAATATCCAACCTAGACCTCTCCCACTGCAACTTGAGACCTCTACGCCTTGTTCTGTCATCTGCCGCCCCTGAGACAGTTGAGCTTCATCTTCTTTGGAATCCCCCCTCACTCTTCTCTTCTGCAGCCCAATTCCCTCAGCCTCTCCTCATAAGTCATGTGCCCCAGCCCCCTGATCATTTTCGTTGCCCTCCACTGGACTCTCTCCAATTTGTCCACATCCTTTCTGTAGTGGGGGGCCCAAAACTGGACGCAGTACTCCAGATGTGGCCTTACCAGTGCCAAATAGAGGGGAATAATCACTTCCCTTGATCTGCTAGCAGTGCTCCTACTAATGCAGCCCAATATGCCGTTAGCCTTCTTGGCAACAAGGGCACACTGCTGACTCATATCCAGCTTATTATCCACTGTAATCCCCAATTTCTTTTCTGCAGAACTTCTGCTTAGCCAGTTGGTCCCCAGCATGTAGCGGTGCATGGGATTCTTCCATCCTAAGTGCAGGACTCTGCACTTGTCCTTGTTGAACCTAATCAGATTTCTTTTGGCCCTATTCTCTGTGAAAGACCTTTGCCTCTGAAGTTTAGCTTGTATTTGTTGAACGTCAGAGCACAGTGCAAAAGCCTATATATTTGATAAAGGCTTTGAGATGGATTATGGTTTGGGGAGGTGGGTGAAGAGGGATGCGGGTATGTTGTTGGCTGGTGAGCTAATTTATTGTATCATGCTGGTGGGTTAGTGTTCCTATGTGTATTTAAACTTAGAATGCATTGATAAGGGGTCTAGAACTTGTGTATGGTGTGTATTTAAAATCTAAAATCTAAATAAATAAGATTTTCTGAAATCTTTAGCGGGTCTCTAAAGGCTTATCTATACACAGTTCTTGTACCATTTTCAACTAAATCCATTTAGAAACAGATATGGTTACATCAGTGCATAACCTGCCCCACCCCAATATTGATATAGTTATACCAATATAAATTTACAGAAATAGGATTTACATTGATATAGTTAAATAGGTACGAAAACTGTGTTTAGACCAGCCCTTAATAAAAAGGAATAGCATAAAGAGAACTAGCACAAAGGTAATGAAGAGAAGATTGTATTGAATAAAGAAATGCAGTATTTGTGGTGTGTATGTAGATGGAATCCATCAGGAGTCTTCAGAAAGCTGAGCAAAACCTTTCTGCAACACAGCAATCAAAACACATTAACTGTAACTCCCAAACTATAGTCTAGGAAGTCAATTAGGAGTCTAGAATTTTTAAGGTGTGTATTTTCATATTACTATCTTCCAATGTCTTAAAATTTCTCTGTCTTTGTACAAGAAGACAAATACATCAGTGTTGCACAAGAACATTCACAATGTATACACTGCTAGAATTAAAACAAACTTCAGTTAGTTGGCTCAGCAAACAATTGAGAAGCATGAGTATTGCATCGATGTACCTTATGTGCTTTCAAGGTGATGAACTTTAGCATAAATGTGTTCTTTATCCCAGCCCTAATGATTACCTCTATAGCAAATACTTCAGAATGGAGGAGTAGCTTTTTTCCTTCTCCTCCCACAGCAGTAAAGATGGAGGGTACTCTTGCAAATATTTGAAAAGTTTTACTTGAAAAAGTATTTACTATTCCTGACTGTCATGAGTTTCATAATCATAGTCCCTTTAGTCCATCTTTGATTCAGATTAATTCTGCCGTACTGTCTGTCAGTGGTGTGCAAATTTGGTGGGTGGGGGGAGGCAAACTTCAGCCTTTCACCCTTTTAAAAAACACATACAAATAAAAGTACAGTCTTATTTTCAACGATTTGGTAAGTTTCATAACTACAGCAGGTCTGCTATGCCCTTAACATTAATTTAGAAATTTATTAATTTTAAAACTCATTTAATGATTAATAATTGATTATTAAAAGACATAAACTGGCAACATATATAATAATAATTGAGAGCCTGGGATCCATAGAATGAGTCAGATACTCTAATGCTAAACCGAATGAATGAATGGTCTCACCTCTGCATTTCCCCTGCACCTTCCAATGTGAAAACCTAATTTCATATTACAAGTAATGCAAAAAACCCAGTTTCAGATTACAAGTAATGGAGGGGGTGACCGACAAGTTCCGTGAATGGTAAGCGGGAGCACGGATGGAAAAGCTTGCATACCACTGGTCTGCATCAGTTGTCACAGTCCTCTGAACAAAGAAATACAGGTCTGTCGAATCTTATGCTGGGGTTACGTTCCGCAGTCAGCGCATAAAGCGAAAATCGCGTATAGTCAAAATGACCCTTGAAAATCCCTTAAATCACCCATAAAGTACAGTTTTGTGTATATAACCCTGTACAGTACTATGTATTGTATACAGCAATGTACAGTACAGTATATAATAAAGACTACATATGCAAAATATAATTTTACAGTATTTTTAATAACATAACAGAGACAGAAGAATGAAAGAAAAAATGAAAAAAGTACAGTACTGTAAACCTGAACAGTCACCAGTCAGCCTGGATATTCTTGCTAGTCTTGTTCTGTACACACACGAATGATTAGTCTTCCTCTTCCCCTGACAACACTATCATTGAGTCGTCAGGGCTTGATGTTGATCCAGGAGTGATGGAGAGCGAGTCGGAGACGAAGTGGTTGGCTCTGGTTCAGCTCGAGAAGTTGATTGTGTAGGCTCTGCTGCTGCTGGTTGTTTTTTCTTTAAAAACATAGTGATTGGCAACTGTCGCTGTTGTCTCTTGAGCTCCTCAAACATTTCTTGGTACGGTCTCAAATCATCCGTAATACTACGTGTGATTTTGAGGCTTCATTCCATAGAAGGATCATATTCAGAAATTAAATCATTCAAGTGTTTCGCTGCTTGGAACATTTCAGAAAATTTATGAAGATTCCAAGTTGCTGGCTCTTCCTGTTCGTCATCATCTTTGTCTTCTGTAGACGATTTTATCAGTTCCTCTAACTCTTTGTTAGTCAATGTTTCTCTATGGCCCTCAATTAATTCCTCAATTTCTTCCTTGAGGATGTCGATGAAGCCATCACCACCCACTTGCCTGGCCACATGAACAATGAGTTTCACTTCTTTGTCAATGGCACAGTTTGTCAGTGTAAACAGTACAATCTCGCTCAGCGCGGCGAGATGCGCACAGTATGAGAGGCACAGGGGAACTGAGTACTGTAGTGGGAACAGCAGCACTGTAGTGGGAACAGCAGATTCGCTTCTCCCATTTCACACTCACTCTGGGGCATACGCACTATTTAAACTGTTGGGTTTTTGTTTGTTTGTTTGTTTTTTGCCAACCCTCCAGGGTTATTATAGGGGAGAACCTTATCACAGGCCTAAAGACATGCTGTTGCTGTCAAGTCCCCCCCAAAAAATGGTTTAGTGGGAACAGCAGATTCGCATCTCACGCTGATGGAATCGCCTGCACTTTTTTTTTCCCCCCTGACCGCATAAAGCTGAAATCGCACGTGTTAAATGCGCATAAGATGCAACAGACCTGTATTAACAAAAAACATTGGTCAGATGCCATCACATTCCTTGAGAGAGAAGCAGCATACTTATTTGTGGGAACTTCTCTCCCATTGCACTCCTCAATGGACACTTGGAGTTAGTGTTTTGATGAATCTTTCATGTATAGATTCAGTTCTAACTAGTAATTTTAGATAATTAGCTTAATTGATTCCCAATTAGTTTATGGGAAAAGATGTCAAAGAACACAATAAAATTACACTTTAAAAGTGTAAATTGCATGCTTACATTTTCTCCCTTGACAATGCAAATCTGATTTACATACCATGTGTAAATCCCATCAGTCAAGCAGTAAGCAAATAAGTGTCTAGTCATTTTCACATTGGATAATCCCATGTAAATTGGGAAATTTAGAATAATATTAAAATATCCTTCTTTTTAAAAACATACATTCTTTTGCAGTTTCCCATGACACTTTCTACCCTGTGTTTCCTTGTATATGTCTAATGGTGTATTGTCCTTTTTATATTTAAATGTTCAACAAGGATGTATGTATGTACATGCATGCACACATCACATACTTGTCAATAACTTTGTTAGACTTGAAGAATTTAATATATTTTATTATACAAGATCTATCTTAAAAAAAAACAAGCAAGCATACTATCTTCATCAATTTTCTAATTAGTTGGAGTAAAAGCATTCTATAGCGTCTGATGCTAGACAAATAGAAGAGGAACAAAACTTATATTTTCATGAATATGGAATATTAAATCACCAGGTACATCACATAGAAGAGAACTTGAAAAAACATCCTGTATGCTTAGTGTCTGTTGTTTAAATAAATAAATAAATAATCTTGAAGTAACATATAGAATGTATTGTGCCAAATTCTACCCTTTTTACACCCAGGCAAATAGTTGATGTTAATGCAACTGCACAACACGCAACTCAAGACTGAATTTGGCTCATAAGTTAATTTGTACCAAAACCCCTTAGTAGTGGATTTTGATAATCTATAATGGAAAAGAGTGATACCCTTGCAGTATAGATTGTGGGCAGGGTTGCAAAAAAAGAAGTCAGTCTGCTGCTTATTCATGAGTATTAAAAGTGAGCTAAAAAAGATTTAAAAGAAATTAACAAGCTATTCAATATCCTAAAGTGTTAATAGAATGTGTTGATTTAAAATGATACATTTTAAAGCAAAATGTTAGAAAATAAATTCCTGTTCCTCTTAATGTTCAGGATCTTGGTTCAGGAGTTTATTTCTCCCCCAAGAAATATATTCTGGTAGCACCAAGAGGCCTCCACCAGCTATGGGGCCAATTGTGTAGGCTCTGTACAGACATAAATGACACTCTCTACTTACAGATTAAAAGACATCACATCAGATGGATATGACAAACAAGCAGGGTGGGAATGAGGTGTGAGGGAGGTGGGATAACAAAAGTAATAGGATATGATCAATTTTTAGCCAATCATTAGCAGTACTCACAACTTGCCTGCCTGCTTAGCACAGTTGCCAACTTTCACGCGGTAAATAAGCACCCTGGCTTTCACAATAAACCCAAAATCAAGCCAATCTCATTTCAAAACAAGGCCAAAACAAGCCAATCCCTAAGAACCCCAACACTCTATGTGACTAGTTCCCCCCGGCATGCAGTCTGGGACTGTGGTGGGCCCGCTGTGCACCCCGACTCTCTCGCCCCCCTTCTACCTGCTTGCACCCCCTTATCCCTGCTTGCTGGGAGCTGATAAAAAAAAAAAGCAATAAGCTACACCAAACAACAATCTAGAAGACAAAAACTAGCCAATAAACAGCTCGCAAGCCAATTAAGCCAAAAATAAGCCCAATTTCTACGTTTTTTCCCATGGGTTTGGCATGTCTGCTGCCTAGCAATTTGCAGGTATTGTGTGCTGTTTTGCGGATACCGGTTTTCTGTATACACTTTAGTTGAGGTGAGTTTTGATGGGGGACTTGATGTAAGATGAAGTTTTTGAGTGGCAATTTTTCCAACACACAAAGGGAAACAGGAGAAAGCAAAAGGTGCTTGCAAGTGAGTGCCATCTGATTGCAATTTGTTTCCAGACATGAAATGACTTGATGGTCTCAGACCAGTTCTTAGTAGTATTTTCATAACAAACTTTACTGCAGTTAGCACTAATCTACATGCTTGTTGCTGGCAGTTTTAACAGAGGCCAAAAATTGACAGCCTGATCCAAGAAGATGTGGAGCACCACCAGTTCCCAATAATTGGAGCCATTGGCACTTAGCATTTTTCATGTGGCGCTGACTGCTTTGTAGGACCATGCTCACAATGAAAATGGGGATTGAATTATCTTTTTATACTGCAGGTGGTCCTTCCAGGCATGTTGGAGCAGTTATGGGGAAACTTGTACTTCTGCCTCACACGCTATATCTATTCTATGTACAAAAAGAGGGCTAGAGTCTCCAGAGATGTCAGTAAGGCACCTTTCCTAATGCTAAATTCACTTTAAAAAACAAAAACAAAACCCAAACCCTTTGTTTGGCATGTCCAGTTGCAATGCTGAGGTATCAAGGCACCATCAGAACACATTCCTCCACATCAGAGTTCTTCTGTTATTGACTTACTTGGAAAAAAAGCATTTGAAATAATTACTTTACAGTGATGAGCTATTGTGAAACAACATAAGTTGTCTGTCTTTTCCACAGAACCAAACTGAAGAACCATGAATATGAAACTCTAGACCACTTGGAGTGTGATCTGAACTTAATGTTTGAAAATGCCAAACGCTACAATGTTCCTAATTCCGCCATCTATAAGAGAGTACTGAAAATGCAGCAAGTTATGCAGGTATAAAGAGAAGAGTAAAACAATCAAGATAACTATATGTATGAATTTATTTTCTTTAGGTGGTAGTTCTTGGAGCTTTTAAATGTGCAGTAGTATATTTGATCATTTATTAGTGGTTCTGTATGTTCAACAATGCAGTTTTTATGGTTAAGTATCCTGAACATATTTTAATGTTCAGAAGTTCTTAATGCATCCTATGCTGGGTCATCTGTCTGTCAGGAAATAAATCTGCAAAAATAATGTGCTGAATGGGGAGTGGATCTTCTTAGTTATTTCTCTAAATTACTTTGTTTGCAAGTAGATTAGAATCAAGCTATGAACGTAAGTACAAGAATCTTTAAAATTGACAGATACAATATAGCTAAAATCTCTTTAATAAGAGGATGCTAACACACTTTGTGTATTACAACATTTAACAGAGCAGTTCAAATAGATGCTAATCTGAAATAGCATTGGCTTGAATTGATTCTTCAAAATATTTTCATGTCAATTTTTAATACAATTTTCTTTTGTGCGGACGTCTTTCATTGAATTACAGTCATTGGAAATCTTTTAATGGTGCTTTAATATTTGTGCATCCTACAGCTGTAGTTGTGTCTTTCTCAGTGAATCTGATCTGTGCAGCTGTTTAATATTCATTTATTCTGGGAACATTCAGTAACGAGTCTGACACTAGGGATTTGCTCTTTTTCAGGCAAAGAAGAAAGAGCTAGCTAGGAGAGACGACATTGAGGACGGAGACAGTATGATCTCTTCTGCCACATCTGATACTGGAAGTTCAAAA
Organism: Trachemys scripta elegans; assembly: GCF_013100865.1. Lineage (NCBI taxonomy): Eukaryota > Metazoa > Chordata > Testudines > Emydidae > Trachemys > Trachemys scripta. The sequence goes on from NC_048304.1 coordinate 43,728,000, forward strand.
AGGAAAAGGTATGCATTTTTGTTTTTCCTACAGACATCTTTTTGTTGCTGCTTTCGTTTGTCATATAGAAGAACATTAAAACATCGATGTTTAAGACTTCATATATGAATTCTAAAACCATGAAACGAATCTCATTTATCAGTTATAATTAATTGTTTTATTTTTCCATACTGACATTTTCTTACTAATATGTAAATATATAGCTGTCAGGAATATTTATACTTCAGTTTCTTAAAATGTATGACGCTGACATTTTACATAATTACAGTATGTAATACTAGGTGTATTTCTCACTTAAGATATAGTATTTTCAGTCCAAATAGTACTCTGTAAGTTCTTGTAATTTGTTATTACACGTTATCTGTAACTAACAATTATGTTGCTCCTCTTCCCTTGTTTTCCTCACCCATGACTCTCCTTTTTAATATTGGTTAGTAATTTCCGAATGAAAAATAAATTCATTTTAAAAATATATTTTCAGTTTTCACATTTTATTGTTAATCTTAAATCCTGTTGCAAGATATGGGTTTTTGATTGGGGAAAACTCCCTGGGATAAGATTACTGGATTTTTTTTTTTAATCTGATCAGGACAGATCATGTATAGTTTCACCATGAAAGTTACAGTGGGCCACCTCTCCCTTCCTTCTGACCTCACATTCCCCAAGTACTCTATCAGGAATCATCATGACCAACGAGGACGTAAATAGACCAAATGTAAGAGAATAGGATGATTATGGCAGGTGGTAGAGTATTAAAATTTGTGTACATAAAACACAACAAAACAGAACACTAGACATAGTGCTCTGAAAGCATTATAAATGCCCACACTAAGATCGTAGGTTTAAAAATATCATGTTTGAAAGATAGATTCTAACCCATCCATTCTTCCTCATAACAGTGAAATTTGTTGGTGTAAACTGAGATTCAGGTCCCTCCATTGTTGCTCCAGCCTGTTACTATCAACTTTCCAGGTTCTGAGTTTGCTGTTATGCTAGGGAGAGGGACTGGAAAAAAGCAAAACCAGATCAGAGCCATCAAAACAAGAAATTCTTTTATTAGCATGATTATATAATTGTAGCAGCATCCTCCATGTTTTCTGGATTGCAGTCATCAATCAAAGATAGAAACTTCTCTGCCAAAAGACCAGTAACTGAGCCATATAGGAGGTGGTACAATTTGGTGATACTATTGGGGGAAAAGAGATCCTGAAAGGTAGCTGAGTGATCAGAGAGAGAGAGAATAAAGTGCCAAATAAAGATCAGCGAGGAACAGACCACAAAGATTGCAAGTCTATGTGACTTGTAGAATCAGTGGATACTGCTGACACAAGCAAATTAAATTGCCCTTAATGCCCTAAAATCATGTATTGCATTGGATCCTCTTATACAAGAGAATATTAAAATCCTTTAAAAAATAATCTAAGAATTAATCGAAAAGAAAACGAGTAGGACTGTTAGAATGATGAAATACAGTAGAGTGAAGAAAGTCAGTTGTTTTTGTTGCTGCGCTAAAGATATAGTTGTACAAATGAATTTTGATTTGTAAATGCAATCATTAAAACTACATCCCAGTGGATTAAAAATCGATAAAGTGAATAGAATAAACTGAAAATTCAGTTAGTGGAGGTGAAAAGTTTTGAGGAATTCCAGAGAATAGCAAATACAGTGAAGGGCCCGAGTAAAACATATCCTGACATCCTGAAGGAGGCTGATGGTGTACGCAACCTGTTAATGAGGGAATTCTTTTGAATGTCCCTTTCAATGTGCAAATGCATGACCCAAACCTTGAGTGTGTTGCTATTTCTGCCTTGTAATTTTTTCCCCTCATTAACTTTTATCAGACCCAACATTAAAAATGGAACTGGGAAGCATGCAATCATAGAAATGTAGGGACCTCAAGAGTTTGTCTAGTCTGTGTTGACTCTGTCCATGGCTACTTAAGAGAATCTCCATCTGAATCTCCTGCCAGTGAAGAAATTTAAAATGCACTTGCTGATTTTTAATTTGTATAGCTAAGGAACCCTTTTTCTTTCTCCATCACATTGTGATTTATGTCGTATTACATCTGTTTTCTGGTTTGGGTTTTTTTAATTGCTTGTAATGGTGGTATCTGCTGTTCCCAAGTGCATCATGAAATAGCCGATTCATCTCACAAGAGTGTCCTGGCAAGCATAGATTTTTTTTTTTTAATGCATAAAATGATTTAATTGGAGAGGAACTAAATGTTGAAATGTCTGTGCTGCAGCAATCTTGGAGAATGTTCTGTGCACCACAGCCTATCGGCCTATGAAAACAATTCAGAAGCTACTTTCTATTAATTTGTAGAATTATCCTTCTTTATATTTTATCCTTGTGATACAGTATATGTTGTGAGAAATGTGGAAAGATTTTTACAAGTGGAGAAAAGTCATAAGTCCCCTTGATGCTCTGTATATAGTACATTTTGCCAGTGAACCAGTCATTTAGGGCTAAATTTTTTTAAAATTGCCTCAGTTTTTGAGTGTCCAGCTTCAGAAGCTTAGGCTTGATATTATTTTTTTTTCCCAGTGTGGTAAGTATTCACAGATCTCATTGATTTGAGTACCTCTGAAAACCAAGCTCAAGGTTTGTGAAGTTGAACACCCCAAAATTGAGGAACTCAGAATTAGGGGCCACTTTAAAAAAAAAAATTAGGTCTTACAAATGAAACTTACTTCATCTAGGCACAAGAGTTTATGAAATAAGATGATGCGTCCACCCATTCATTCTTTTTGTCTAATAGGTAAGTGCAGTCATAGAGGTTATAGGTTTGAAAATGCAGAGTCTGATTCCATAATTTGAGGATATTCAGAGTAAGGCAGCATACTTCATGAAAATAATGATTTGTTTCATGCTGGGGAAACTTTTTTATCTCAAAGTGGAGCAAAGGAAGACGATAGGTGGTGTTTTAAAATTAGCTGGCTTGCTCACCTAGCGTTGCACTTACCTATGGTCCCAAATTCTCTGGTCCTACTATCATCATTCTGTAACTGTTTTTAAAATTGGCGTGCACACATTTCTAGCATGGTGGTGGTCTTTATACACAGGTACTATGTTTTTTTAAAAAATTGCATTCAATGTATCTTGTAGCAAAAAGAAAAAGGCTGTTCTGGTGTGGGTGAGAAAAAATAACCTTTTTTCCCCTTTTTTACCCAACAGTAAAAAGAATATAAAGAAGCAGCGAATGAAAATCTTATATAATGTTGTTCTTGAAGCTCGAGAGCCTGGCACAGGCAGAAGACTCTGTGATCTATTTATGGTTAAACCCTCCAAAAAGGACTATCCAGATTATTATAAAATCATCTTGGAGCCAATGGATTTAAAAATTATTGAGCATAACATCCGCAGTGAAAAATACTCAGGGGAGGAGGCTATGATAGAAGATATGAGGCTAATGTTCCGAAATGCAAGGCACTATAATGAGGAAGGCTCACAGGTACTGTTTAGATTATCCAGGCACAGTTACCTTTGCGCTTTATTGCAGAAGGCAAAATTGTGTTAGAATTTTGTAACAGTCAATCTCTGGTTATTCCTTCCAGTGGTTACGCTAACAGTTACAGAATAAGCATATGCACCCCATCATAGCACTTGTTCTAAACCAGGAATACTACTACTTCTGTACAGATATATTTTTGTGTTTAAATATTGCTTCTGCCTGCAGATATATGCAGACATAAACACAGCACCTTCCATTTTAAATGTACATCATTTAATTGTACAGTTTATTTTTTCATCCTGTTAGCTGTGTTGGCTCCTACACTGCTAAGAAAGAGTTAGCTGTTCCATTTTCTTCTAGTGCATAATAAACAGTTGTTTACTCAGTTCCCATAACTTACACCCTGTAAACCCATTGAAGGCAATTGGATTACATAGGGGTCACTAGGGACCTAATTTAATCTTCAGAATTTTTGTTACTATGGGGTTATGTGTTGGATGTAAATAACTCAGTTTGGCTTAGCTCTCAGCATGATTTTGCAGGGCTCGTAGGTGGAAATGGTATTTCAGCTACTCAAATGAACGCATTTGATAAAGAAATTGATGAGAAAAGATGAATATGCAATCCCACCATGTTATTTTTATAATCTTGTCAAAATGGAGATGCAGTCTAACTGCATAGTTTACATATGGTCATTATCTCCGTTATTAAATTAAATATTTATCTACTATGGTTAAATATATATTCTGCGAAGTGTATGCAAAAGAGAAATACAAATCCTTTAACAAAGTAATTACCTTGGATGAGTGAACAGAAAGTGACAAAGAATTAAGTGGCTTTATTATTTATGGACCAAATCTTGAAGTCCATAGTCAGTCCTTAGTCAGGTAAAGCTGAGTCAACAGCTAGCAGAAGAAACATACATTCATACTTCATTGTTGACAACATTACCGATGGCAGTGAGAAGCTGGATACTCTGGCCTTTTGTGATCGGAAAAGAAATCATTGATGCCTTAAGAAAAGTAAAACACCACTGATATCTTACTATATGAGGGCAACTAGAATGCGTGGTGACTGGAGTAATATGGAAGATATGATTAATAAGGTGCATACCAATAGATGTTGTTTCTCACTAATGCCAAACATACTCTATATATAGCTTACAAACATATTTCTGCTTGACAACCTGAAGTCATTAATACAGCCCATTGAGCTGGACAGCATAAGCAAATTTAAGAAGCAATACTGGTCTCTTGTTCTTAATCAGATCATTGAAATGGCTAATGTGGCAAGTGATGAACATGCATCTACATTTGCAAATAATTTGATTCTGTTTGATTAGCTATATTGGCAAAGAGGCATAAAACCTTATGACTGCAAGTTGCAACCTGAACTTCACTTATTTACTTGTCCTGCAAATATATTTGCCTGATGACTACAGCAACAGCAGACTGTTAACAAACAAGATCTTTATATTCTTTCCAAGATGGCTAAACAGGATTTTGATCATAATGTAGAAATTGACAGTGATAATACTATACATTGGAAAGAATGGATGCAGTCTTTTGGGGATGCAGTCTCAAAAAAATGTGACTTATGAACAATCTAATATAGTGCCTTTTTCTGAAATATCCCAGAGTTCTTTACAAAAATTACATATAGGAAGTATTTCATCCTTCACTGAAATACGGACACATTTGGGGTGGAATGAACCAGTTGTTTTAACAACATATTGCAACACTATACAATCATTCAAGAGTGGAAGCGAAGAATATTGTGCTCAACTGAAACTAAGGAGTTAACTCTTTTGTGTTAAGAGTTTTCTTGGTATACTTTATTACATTATCATAAGGAAACAAATAATCTAAATATTGTTTTATTATTTTTCTTTCAACACTTTAATGACTAATAGGTATATAATGATGCCCATATCCTAGAGAAGATTCTTAAAGAAAAAAAGAAAGAGCTGGGACCTCTTCCTGAAGATGATGATATCGCTTCCCCTAAACTAAAGCTAAGTAAGGCAGCCTTGTGGATTCCTACTTCTTGGTAAATGTTGATATGGAATAAAATGATACAGATTAACATTAAAATGGAAAACCATATTACCATACATTCAAGGCAGGTTGCATAACTTGTGCCACTTCTGAATCCAATGTACACTAAACTGCAAAACTGAATTACATTTTCAATATCATCATAATTGCAGTGGATATTGGTATGTGTTCGTGCTGAAATTAAAATTAAGAGGTGGGGGTGGGAAAGTCAAAATGAGAGAATCTATATGAAACAATTTTTCTATACAGGCGAGGTTAGAATGAAGAAGAGAAATTCACAATAACTGGAATATACTTATTGGTATCATACCTCATTCATCTGATTGGAGATATAATAAGCATAAGCTTTGAAACATCAGAAAATGGTTCAGCAGCAGCTAAAGTGCAAACAGATTAAGGAACAGTGCCAGGAGCTAGAAGATCTGTTCTGTTTCCATAGACATCCTTTGTAACTTTGTCATTTACCTTCCTTGTGTCTCATTTTCCCATCTGTAAATTGGTGATATAACCTGTTACACAGGGGAGCTAAGGCTTAATTCATTAGTGGGTATAAAGTGCTTTGTGATCCCCAAATGAAGAGTGTGATAAAATTGCAAAGTATTGTTATCACCTTGTTAGTGTTTCATGGGAATTTGTATGTGTTAAAATTAGCATAATATAAAGGTAAGTCTCCCTATTTATCCATTTTATAGTATGTTTAAAGAAGAATACTTTAAAAAATGTAACCAAAACACACAACACACCTCTTAGAAAATGCTTACACCTACTGTTGTTATAAGTAGCAACTCTGGTTATTGTAAGGGAAAGAGATTAGAGAAAATATTTTTCTCTGATTTATTTTTTCAATGTCTTTATGCATTTGATAACACGTTGTATATAATGATTTCTGGCTATGTTCTGCCACCTTTAATCGTATACTGAATAGTATCTTATTCTGTGAGTAGTTCTGCTGATCTTAATGGGACCACTCAAAGTAAGATACTATACAACATGAGTAAGGGTGGATCAGACCCTTAGTTTCCCCTGTTGTGTATTTGGGTCTTCCACAGAGCAACAAAGAGAAGTAAAACATCTTTACAAGAAAATTATTGTAAATCCCCTTACAATGGCAGGGAAATTCAGCAGTAGGTGGTGTTCTTAGAACTATTTTCACTCCTTTTTAAAAAAAGTAACTGAGCAGATTTCAGGTTGGTGCTGTTCCTTTCATATGTGTGTGTTAAGTTCTAAACTGAGTAAATAAGCAAATTGCATAGAAGGGTATTTTTTAAAAAAGAAAAGCACACACGCCATATTGAAGCATCGTTGAGGATAAAAATGCAAAACCACCAAGAAAGTATAGATATGGAAGAATCCAAGTGCAAAGACTATGTAGTGCTATAACTATTGATCCTGTATTAACAAATAGCTAATCTGATTGGTAGTCCCATTTGAAGGCATTATTTTACATTTTACCTATAATAATTCTACCTAGTTTAGCTTAAATCTGCTGTGTGAGGGGAAAACTCACAATAAGTGGGATTCTTAGGATGTGTCACGGCAGTTGGGAGTGTGCCTCTCAACCTGGTAGGGAGACTTGTGCTAGTTCGACTTGAGCTAGTGCACTAACAATAGCTGTGTGGATGTTGCAGCACTGGCAGAGGCTCAGGCTAGGCACACCCCCAACTGCAGTGTAGACATACCCACATGTGAAAATCTCCATGAAGAAAGAATTTTAATGGCTTTGAAAAATCCACATGAAGAGAAGATTTTAATGACTACTGAACTGAGGTGAGAATTTCACACAATGCTATTGTGTTGGCTTCCCTTATAGTCTTTAACTTTAGGCTGATGTGCAGTCTTGAATGTATTATTAGTGTTGTTTTATACTTATGGAAGACAGGCTTCAAAAGTTTCAGATCCAGCACTCAAATGTTGTACTAAATTGTCCACGGTGAAAACAGAGAAAACCATCTGAGAAAAGTAATTAGTAAGAGCTGATGGAATAGAAATGAAAAAATTGTATTTGTAAGTGGCCTTGCTAATCTGGTAGGGTAATGGTGAACTAAGTTACCTGAGCCATAGAAAAGGAGTTTGTTAGGGAAGTAAATGCACAAGGTTGACTGGTTTTTGTACATTTGTTGTTGTTTTTTGTCTGTCTAGGTAGAAAAAGTGGTATTTCCCCTAAGAAATCAAAATATATGACTCCAATGCAACAGAAACTGAATGAGGTGTATGAAGCAGTGAAGAACTACACAGATAAACGAGGCAGGCGATTAAGTGCCATCTTCCTGAGGCTTCCATCTCGATCAGAACTGCCTGACTATTATGTAACCATTAAAAAGCCAGTTGACATGGAAAAAATAAGAAGTCACATGATGGCCAACAAGTACCAGGACATCGATTCCATGGTAGAAGACTTTGTAATGATGTTCAATAATGCCTGCACTTATAATGAGCCAGAGTCTCTGATTTACAAAGATGCCCTTGTCCTACATAAAGTTTTGCTTGAAACTAGAAGAGACATAGAAGGAGATGAGGATTCTCATGTCCCCAATGTAACATTGCTGATCCAGGAACTTATTCATAACCTTTTTGTGTCTGTAATGAGCCATCAGGATGATGAGGGCAGGTGTTATAGTGACTCCTTAGCTGAAATTCCTGCTGTTGATCCCAACTTCCCAAACAAACCACCTTTGACTTTTGATATTATCCGAAAGAATGTAGAAAATAATCGCTACAGGAGACTGGACTTGTTTCAAGAGCAGATGTTTGAGATGCTAGAGAGGGCAAGGAGGATGAACCGGTGAGTGAAACCATACATGTATCAAACCTTAGTCTTGTCAATTTTAATTTTGAGTCTTTATCACTGGTCAAATAATTCCCATTTTAAAAGACATATTATCTTTCCTGTTAGTGTGCTAGGGAAAAAGCAACTTGCTTAGTTGGGTGCCATCACCTTCAGTAGAATTTAAGCTTTCATTTAAAGTTTGTAGCCCGTCTTTGACGTTAACCCTGGCAAAGCAAGGTTAAAGCAATGCAGGGCTATCTTCCAAAGTTGAGGGAAGGCAAGTTCAGAAGAGGAGCTCAGTGGGCAGCCACACAGTGGTAAAAAGGAGACCATTCAGAGGTATAGAGAAGCAAGAAATGGGTTATTTTTGGGGGGAGATGTTGTGTAGAGCAGTGGTTTCCAAAGTGGGGTGCGCAAGAGGATCCTTGGGGATGCGCGGCAGGAGGAGGTTTGGTTTTTTTTGCTTCGGCAGTTTGGGCGGGAGTCGGAGCGGCTTTTTTTTTTTTTTTTTTTTTTTTTTTTTTTTTTTTTTGGCAAAAATGATGGAGCCGGCGTGGCAGGGAGTGCGTGTTCAAAATTTTTTTAATGATAGGGGTGCGCGATCAAAAAAGTTCGGAGACCACTGGTGTAGAGACATAGACTGTCATCTAACAGTAAAGTAAATCATTTCGTTGGGCTATTGCGTTTTTAACTGAGTTAGTACATTTCTATAGAAGAAATTTTGGAGGGCTGTGCCAGAAGGTAAAAATTTATTTGACTGCAGAATCAGCCTTTTCAGCCTCTGATCAAGATTACAGCAAGTTCTGCTATATTAATTGCCTTTAGTAGATCTCCCACTTAGAGCAATCATTTCTATGCAAGGTTTCTTGAGATGTGCAAAAATATGCAGACATATAGCTTCCTGCTTTCCACTGGAGTGGGTCAAATAACATACTTGGAGATGTATGTTAAGGGCTCTTAAAAGAGGACAGTTATCAAATGTTCTCCATGTCCACTGAAGTAGGACAAGGAAAAATGGGATTAATCTGCAGCATGGGAGATTTAGGTTACATATTAGAAAAACTTTCTAACTATAAGGGTAATTAAGCTCTGAAATAGGCTTTCAAGGTAGGTTGTGGAATCTCCACCATTGTAGGTTTTTAAGAATGGGTTGAACAAACACCTGTCAGACATGATCTAGGTTTACTTGGTCCTTTCTCAGCACCGGGGGCTGAACTTGGTGACTTCTCGAGGTCCCTTCCAGCCCTACAATTCTATGATTCTGTATATAGGGAGGGTTTTCCTGCTGTAACTTTAATAGGAAAGAAGACATGTGGTGGTAATAAAATCTCTTATTTAAAAAGCAATTAAAAAGATCATCTGGCAAGACAATGGGTGATGAGTACAATTACTCTTTTCAATTAAAGAAACAGCTTTTTAGTTTCTCAGAAGTCTCTCTTTCAAAAGCAGTAAAGTCCAGTTACAAAATACCTTCATTTTTGGCTGGTTGCCTGTGATTTCTCAGAATTTCAGTTGCACTATATGAGAATGCTTATCTGACTTATATGGAAAACAGCTTTTCTTTTTTGTTGTACTTGTACTTGTTATTGGAGAGACCGGCACATTATTTCTCTCTTCAGAGTATATGCAGTTTAGTCAGAGGGCATCTTTACGGATGACCTGCACTGGATTTTAAAAAAATTTGTCCAGATGACACATTTTAGTTTTCCTAAACCTGAGAGAGGTGAAATGGTATAGCCATATGAAGACTTGGCAGTGTAGATCTCCAACCTGTCTCTTTTGCTTCCCGCCCTCCCCCTCCCCCCCCTTGTGATTGATAATAACTAAAATTTAAAAAGAAAAATCAAGCTTGCTCTGAATGTTCAGTGTCAGCAAAAGCAGCATTAACCCAAATATCTGTTCTTTTAAAAACAAAATAGTATTATGATTACTCCATGCTGTTTTGATTGGAAGCTATTCTGTGGGGTAATAGAATATTGATCATTGTCCTATTTAAGAATAAGGAAACAAAACTGTACTAATCTCCCCACCTTAAAAACAGTTTGACTGAATATACAGCAAATTCTTTCATTTAAAAACAACAAACTGCTGAATGGTTTTAAACACTGAACATATACAACCCTAAATAAAAATACAAAATACCCATAATGCATCATTTTGTAACTTTTCCTTTTGTAAATACTCTTAAGAAGACTGGATTAGGTTGCTAGTGCTTTGAGAGATCACTTTTAAAAGTGCCCTATAAACAGGCTACAAAGGTACTCTGATAATACTGTGGTGCAGGCCACATTATAAGTCCTAAATAACTTAATTATGTAGAAGTATGTTGTTTAATTACAGGTTGAAAAGTAAAGCACAGATGTTTGGTGATTTAAAAATTGGATAAACAAAAACTAATATGCATGCATTTTGTCTCTGTGTTTTTTTTTTACTATTAAAGTATTTTTAAAGACTACTGAGGGGAAATCTGCTTATTGCTAATAGAGCAGTATGTGCTGACTTTTCTGTCACTTTACCTCTTTGTTGAACAGAAGTTATCTGGTATACACTGAGTTTTTGTAATTTATCCTTAAATGTAACAGTTGATGAGTTTGTATTTAGAGTACTGTTTATTCCTGCATAAGATATATTGTCATGTTGTAATCTGTCTGTCATTTATTTCCATGTAGGACTGATTCAGAGATTTATGAGGATGCTGTGGAACTTCAGCAGTTCTTTATTAAAATCCGTGATGAACTCTGCAAGAATGGAGAGATTCTTCTGTCACCAGCACTCAGCTACACCACCAAGCATCTTCACAATGATGTAGAAAAAGAAAAAAAGGAAAAGCTACCCAAAGAATTCGAAGAGGATAAACTCAAAAGAGAAGAAGAGAAGAGAGGTAATTTCATTTTCCTTTCAAAACTATAAACAGTTGTCTCTTGTCATGCTTTCATTGCTGAGCCAGGCCTTCGCTGTTCCTGCTGGAACAACTGTGTTACTGAGGAGGAACCAGCTTGCAGCAATGGGTGGGACAAGAGGGCCTTTGTAAAGGTCTTCTCTGCCACCCTCCTCCCATGCAGTCTCTGTGCTCTTCATGGCTTTAAAATAAGCTACTGGGAATGAATAAAGATATCTTCAGGCTCCCTGCCACTAAGAGGGGAGGACAACTCCCCACTCTGCCTCTTTACCTGTCCCTTCAAATAAAGAGCAGGTGGTTGTCCTTTCCCCACAGCACTAAGATCAGTAGTGATCATCTTTATTCACTCCCTGCAGATGGGCTCAGTGCTACACGAGAGCAAGAGATGGTGGCTCTCGGTATAGAGGACAGGAGAGAGGCAACAGGGGTGACCTTTCTGAAGGTCAGTGAGTTCATTTTCACTTACATGGAGGCCTCGATAAAATATATCTGAAGATCTGGGCCCAGCTCTACAGCAGCAGGAGGCAGAAGCTAGGTTGAGCATAGATCATGCTCAAACCATACCTTGGAACTAGAATCCACTGGGTATGGTGTGGCACTCCTGTGTTACTCTCGGGGAGCATGATGGAGGGACCATCTTTTTGTTCTATGTTTGTACAGCACAGTGGGGTCTTGATCCATGACTATGTGTGGTCCTGTGCACTACTGCAATACAAATAATAAATAAGAATGTGTCAGACATTGGCTTCATTCCCAGCTCTAGCTGGTCAACAAACTTTACTAATCTACAATAGTGCTCCAACTTGCTGCTGTCTTTCTTTTTCCCTCATCCCACAGTAAGGAAGGTTTTACTTAAGTCACTAAACAAAGGTGTCGTGATTTAACTCATGGAGAGCCAGTGTATTGTAACAAGGTGCTGTTCTTAGAATCTCTCTTCTCTTCCTTAGATGGCTTTTAGTAATTTTTGTTTCCTTTTATGTTGAAATAAGAAGCTGAAAAGAGTGAAGATTCTGCTGCTGGAGCTGGTCTGTCGAGCTTACATCGGACTTACAGCCAGGATTGCAGCTTTAAGAACAGCATGTACCATGTTGGGGATTATGTCTATGTGGAACCTGCAGAAGCCAACCTGCAACCTCATATAGTCTGTATTGAGCGATTATGGGAAGATTCAGCTGGTAAGGAAAATAATGCAGTACAGCTTCTTAATATTGCTTGTTAAAACTTCCAGTTTGAGTTTTCCTTAGGTGGAGCCTTAATTATTCTGCTTATAACTGTGTGTGTGTGTGTGTGTGTGTGTGTGTGTGTGTGTGTGTGTGTGTGTGTGTGTGTGTGTGTGCGCGCGCTGGCGTGTATTTTTATTACTTCTGAAACACCTGATTTAAAGGATTTTGCATGCTGGGGAGCTTTTGGGAGTGCTAAATGTCCTGTATTTTTCACATTATAAACATCCTATAGATAACACCCTCGCCTTCTGGTCTAGGAAGGCTAGACGTGGCTTCTTCCAGAACCCATCAGCGCTGCTTTTGGGTCAGCTAGGGAGGAACAGAAAGGTCTTGTCTAAACTAGAAAAAATATCCATTACTGATAACAGAGCCAGTGTTGAACATAGTTCAATTACAAGTGAACCACAGGACAAGCCAGCATCATTTCAGAACACATGGTTAAATTCCAAAACAGTGTTAAATATGGCTTGTCCTGAACAAACTTACAATTGAATCATAGAACCAATTCAACCAAAACTCTTGCTTTTGGCAGAATACATGACGATTGAGACTGAGAAGTTTTATGGTACTGTTAATACACTGGGCCAGTCTGCATGCAATTTATTTTCTCTGATTTTGAGTAATATCAGTGTCCATTAATGGTTTATAAGAAAACTGTGTAGTCACAGCTTGACTCTGTCAAAAGTAAGGAGATGGCAAAACAGGAAAGGAGTTATTGTTAAAAATGTACATTACAATCTGTTATCCAAAGATCTGTGGGGATGGCCCAAATTTTCAGATAGTCAGGAGTGATAGACTCACAGGCTTTTTCCTTTCCTTGAGCATAATTTTCAAGGCCTGCACAGTCAGATTAATAGATTGCAGACTGGATTCTCCAAGGCTCCATGGCCTTAATTCTCCAAGGTTCACCTGGCTCAATGGCATTAATTTCTGTTGTGTTCTTCTGAGTCAAACATCCATAGGAGAAGCGAGCCAGTGAACTTCTTACATATCCAAACCTCACTTATCTGAAACAGTTGAGAAACATTGTCCTATTTTGGATCAGCGAGGTTTGGATGTACCAAGTATTGCTATATAACTGTTTGATTATTAACACAATCTACTGTTGTCTTTACTTCCTTGTGCAATAGAAAATATATCCTGTTTTTTGCTTTTAGGGGAAAAATGGTTGTATGGCTGCTGGTTTTATCGACCAAATGAAACATTCCATCTTGCAACACGAAAATTTCTGGAGAAGGAAGTTTTTAAGAGTGATTACTATAATAAAGTTCCAGTTAGCAAAATTTTAGGCAAATGTGTGGTAATGTTTGTTAAGGTGAGAGATTAAATGGACTGATTTGTTAAACTATTTACTGATTTGTGCACTATTTTTTAAAATAAGACTCAAGGACTCTCACAGTACCTGTATGAAATAACCTTTTCCCCCATCATGTCTTACTGCTTGATACATTGTGGTGCCTTTGTAGTAGGAAAAAAATGACATAAAGTTGCATTATTTGTTTCTCAGTGTCAGTTCAGGTATAGAAATCACATTACACATGATCAAATTTGTTGATGTTTTGAGAGATAAATAGGGAAATTGCCGGTAACGTCTTAAAATTTTCCTCAAAATTTTTAGCTTTAGTTTTTAGTGGAAGGAAGGCTGGATAGCTCGGAGGAATGGTAATGGGATATAGAGTTTCATCTCTACATCACAATTTGATTCCACCCAGGTCAGTTGTGTTAAAAGTTCTTATGGTCTGAATGCTTTTTGGCCTGTGTAGAATGAATCAGCTCAGTCCAGTTCTTAGTGGATGTTTTGTTTATGTAACTAACACAATCACTATGACAATCCTTGTTGGTGTTATAATCAAAGATTAAGTGGGCATAGAACTTTCATTCCTCTCTCAACTCAATGGTGGTCTTTCCTGCTCAGAGTTCAGACATACTGGCAAGTTAATGTTGGGAAAACAATTGCGTGTAATAATAATTATGTCTGTTTGGTATAAGAAGTGGTATAATGTAATTCTCCTGAGCTGTCACCCTGGTACTTTGCATGGAATTTAACACGCACATTTAAAAAAAACCAAACCCAAAGAGAGACTTCGTGAATAGATTGTATTTCTGTGCCAGAACAAAAATCAGACTGGTATATATAACCTTTGCCTCCATGCATCTTTCTGGAAAATTTCATCTGAAATGATCCCTTCTCTTCACTCAACAGGAGTATTTTAAATTATGTCCCGAAAACTTTAGAGATGAGGATGTCTACGTCTGTGAGTCTCGTTACTCTGCAAAGACGAAGTCTTTTAAGAAGATTAAACTGTGGACCATGCCCATTAGCTCTGTAAGGTTTGTCCCTCGAGATGTGCCCCTGCCTGTGGTCCGTGTTGCTTCTGTGTTTGCTAATACAGACAAAGTGGAAGATGAGAAACACACTGAAACCTTAGAGGATAATAAAGTGGGAGACAGTATCCTTAACCTTGAAAAGGTAGGCAAGATGATAATCTGGATATTGAATTGAACTGGATTTCAGATCAGAGATGATGAAAATGTGAACATTCATGTTTTAGGTTTCACATCCTTCCAAAAAGCTAAATCAGTAGAGAAATAAGAAATGACAATACATCTCACTTTAAAATGTGTTTAAAAAAAAAAAATTATATATATAATTTGTGTGTGCATACTCCATATAAATAATTGAAGCCTTGATTCAAATAAATAAGTGTTAGCCCTGTTTGTGCCTTGACGATGTTAGCTACTGGCCACCTACGCTCTTAAACCTGTCATGTACATGGTATTTTTTAATGAATTTTGGAGTTCTCAAATTGACCTCCGAATACATACTGTATTCAAATGCTGGACTAATCTGCGTTACAAGCTATCGTTTCTCTCATTGTGTCTGAAATTGTTTTTTTCTTTTCTTAACCACCTTTAAAAAAATTTCATCTACTTAAGTCTGTCCTAACGCTAGACAAATCAGTGAGGCTGAAAAATCTATTTTTAACTCATCCCATTGCTGGTAGGTATTGCAGATATCCTTTATATTTAGTTTTTAGGTATCAAGTCTTCATTAAATAGAAATAGAATAGTAAACATTACATGGTGGTATCATATGCTTCTCTGTGACATTTTATCATATGTCAAACATCGCTTATTTATAGTTGATACTTTGATGGTTTAAAATCATCTGACAGTCTGATACTTGGCATTCCTAGGGACTTTTTTCTTGCTAACATACTTAGAAAAAAGTTTTGTCTTTCATTTCTTATATTTAGATTTACAGAGTGAGCCTACTGTACATTCTCTGTGCTCAGTCACATAATTTAAAAACAAAAAAAGGAACATGCTGACCACCCCCCCCCAAATAAAAGCTAGAGATGTATGTTCTGATTTATCAAATGATAAAACAAAGGAATAATCTTATCAAGGATCAAGATCACAAGATCTGATCCTGCCATGTGTAGAGCATCCCCTATGAGCTGCCGAGTACCCTTGGCTCCTTTTGACTTGAGGATACAAAGGTTGTGATGTGAGTTTTGGATATAAGAGTGGGAATTAAATAGGACAAACAGCATGAAATTTTTAAAAATATGCATTATAGTGGTAATTGTGATATTTAAGGTATTAACAGTGAATGCCTTCACCCTCAGTAATTTGACCAAATGCCTAATTTAGTTGCCCCGACCATGTCATCATGTTTACTAAAACAAAGTGAGGAATATTGTAGTTTTGCTTTAACCATACACAATAGCTAATTAATGACTTTGATATCAATAAACCAACAAAGTGCCAATGGACCATCAAATTGATTATCTGGAAAAACAGCAACTTTTTATTAGGAATTGCAAAGCTAACCACTTTCATAGCCAGCAAGCTTGACTTTGCCTTTTAATTTTCAGATTTCAGGGCTTACATTTTTGGATGTTTGTGTGTACTTTTTAACTTATTTTCAGTAAAATTAAGATTCAATAAAACCTGTTTCCCTTTTACCTACTCCAGCACCTTTTTCCTTTTGTAATAAATTTTCCTAATCTCACCAGTTTTTTAATATATATGTTGATGTAGGAGAAAGAAGATGTTCCAGTGGAAATGTCAAATGGAGAACCTGGTTGCCACTACTTTGAACAGCTCCGTTATAATGATATGTGGCTTAAGGTTGGGGATTGTGTCTTTATAAAATCACATGGCTTAGTGCGACCTCGGGTGGGCAGGTAGATAAATTTTCTTCTCTGTTTGTAAATTCTAGCTATAAAGTTAGCATAATTAGACAACTAAAATCCATCTGTTTTATAAAAGATTTTTATATTTTAAAAATGGAGAAAGGAGGATGAGGAACCATTTTCTTTATAAAGAGTTTGGTACACATTCTTAATAGAATACTTGAGGTGGGAGCCTACCAGCCAAAAAGTAATATGGTGGATGCGCTGATTATTTTTCTTTCACCTATCCTCAGTCACAGTATAATTATCCTAATGTACGAAAAGGTGTCAGACTACTGTCAGATTGCACAGTGCTGCTTTAAAGCCTCTTAAAATTGAGAATGGAGCTTTAAGTGACAGTAATTAAGTAGCAGTAATAAATTATATAAATGAAATAAAGTGCTACTTAGCCAACATAATTACTATATTTTTCTCATTTTTAAGTGCACATAAAGTAAAGTTTTTGACTCTCTTAATGTAGTAATTTTTTAATGACAGCTTTCGTAACCATCTACTGTATGAAGTTAGCTCCTATAGGAGGGAAGTCCTTTCATTTCTTTATCAAAGGCTTGTTTTCTTTTTTAGAATTGAGAAGATGTGGGTACGGGATGGAGCTGCGTATTTCTTTGGCCCAATCTTCATACACCCAGAAGAAACTGAACATGAACCAACTAAAATGTTCTACAAGAAGGAAGTGTTTTTGAGTAACCTGGAAGAGACCTGTCCAATGACCTGCATTCTGGGTAGTTATTTACAATTTTAAATGCAATTGGCTAATTCTCTTTTCCTGTATCCTTTTTTTTTAGTCTAAGATTATAGCTGTGGGGGGGTGTATTCCCCCCTCCTTTTTTGGGGGGAACTATGTAGAGGGAAAGAATGGATAAATTACCCAAAGTTACTTTTTTAGGCTTCATACTATTCACCTTTAGGGTTTTTTGGAAGATCCTTCTCTTTGATATTTTCTCACCATAACACAAATTATATTTATTTAAAAACAAAATACAGAGCCCCTATAACTAGGAAGCAGAAGACTATGAAGCCCACAGGGACTTCTTTATTCCAGTTTAATGTATCTGAAAAAGCAACTGGATACCATTATGATGTACTAGGACAAGGGTGGTGAACCTGAGCCTGAGAAGGAGCCAGAATTTACCAATGAGCATTGCCAAAGAGCCACAGTAATATGTCAGCAGCCCCTCATATGCTACCCCACTCCAGCCCCCGCCATCCTGCCCACCATCAGCCCTGCCAATCAGTGCCTCTCCCTTGCTCCCCTCCCCTCCGCAGCAATCAGCTGTTCTGCAGTGTGCAGGAGGCTCTGGTGGAGTGGGGGGAGGAGCGAGGGCATGGCAGGCTCGGGGGAAGGGGTAGGGGTTTTGGGGAAGGGGTGGAGTGGGGGCAGGACCCGGGGCAGGGCAGGAGGTTGAGCAGTGAGCACCCACAGCACATTGGAAAGTTAGCATCTGTAGCTCCAGCCTCAGAGTCAGCGCCTATGCAAGGAAACGTATATTAACCTCTGAAGAGCCACATGCGGCTCCGGAGCCACAGGTTGGCCACCCCTGTACTAGGAGGTAGATGGGAATGGTCCCTTGACTAAGAAATGAGATCTTTAAACTCTTAGTAATTTATTTTGACTTTTTGGATATGTTTTTGCAGTGTTTGGGATGCAATATTAAATGCAGTTGAATGATAGTGATGACATTTTTTGTGACAGTATAGGACTTACTAGATTATTTAATTGCTCATTTCTAGGCTTTCTAAATACAGTGGAACTCTGATTATCCAATGTAATTGGGACCAGGGCCAGATCGGATAACTAAAAATCCGGATAAGCCCGAGCCCTGCCGCCCATTCTCCATCTGTCCACTCCGGCTGGAGCCCCGCGGGTGGCTAGTGGTTCAGTTAATATGGAGAGCCAGATAATGGAGGCTCAAATAAATGGGGTTCTACTTCATTTGGTTCTTTTAAAACCAAAACATTTTTTACCTCAGCTATCTTCTAACCAAGTTTTTTGTTTTCAATTTCTCCTGTCTTTTTTTATTTTTGTAATGATTTCTGTTGTCTGTGTGTGAGTGCAGCGCTCCTCTGATAGATCATATGACTCTTAGTATGAGCAAAGTGCAATGAATGTGAGTGTGTTCCTTTGAGTACAGTAAAGCACCATGAATCTTCAGGATGTATGAGATGGGTGGAAAATTGAATTTCCTGGCTTTTTGTGAAATACTTCATGTTAGAGCTATGATGACAGGGTACTACTGTTCCTTACCCTTCTCTCTTACTTTTG
Organism: Trachemys scripta elegans; assembly: GCF_013100865.1. Classification (NCBI taxonomy): domain Eukaryota; kingdom Metazoa; phylum Chordata; order Testudines; family Emydidae; genus Trachemys; species Trachemys scripta. Next base: position 43,746,865 of record NC_048304.1, read on the forward strand.
CAGGAAAATGTGCTGTGTTGTCATTCAAGGACTTCCTGTCTTGTAGACCAACAGAGATCTCTGAAAATGATGTGCTACTCTGTGAGAGCCGCTACAATGAAAGTGACAAACAGATGAAAAAATTTAAAGGGCTTAAGAGGTTTTCACTCTCTGCAAAAGTAGTGGATGATGAAATTTACTACTTTAGGTAAAATATGATTGGAAAAAAAACCATTTTTTCTATTTTTACTATTCAAAATTGCAACAGGTAAGGGAGGATCAAATCAGGCTGATCACAAATATTTAAAAATAATCTCAGCTGCTACCTTCACATTTTGCTTTCCTCCTGTCCACTGAACTCTAATTTTCACTCCAGGCTTTGGTAAAAGCTGTTATGTTCTCATGGTGTGATCTTGCCATGCAAAGATGTCAGAGCAAGGCCCAAATAGCCTCTCAATTGATGGACATTATTATCAATAAGAAATATTCATTGTTACTTTACCCAAACTAGGAAACAGACAGACACACACCAGTTCTGCTTGAGCTAGCCAGCTAAAAAGAGCAATGTAGCTGGGGGTAGCCTGGGCAGCAGCTTGGGCTAGACTCCCAAGTACATACCCAGGGGGGTTAGGCGGGTTTGTGCTCAGATAGCTAGCCCAAGCTGCCACCTGGGCTATCCCTGGGTACACTGCTATTTTCAGTGCACTAGCTCAAGCAGAGCTAGCACATGTCTGAGTACAAACCCACCTGACCCCCTGGGTACATACACAGGCAGCTTGCCCAGGCTGCCACCCATGCTATCCCCATCTACACAGCTACTTTTAGCACACAAGCTTGAGCAGAGCTAGCATGTGTCTGTCTACCCAAGGTGCAAAACATGCTCCCAGCTGCAGTGCAGGCATACCCTCAGAATAAGATTTACGAGTGATCTGTCATGCAGAGGATGTATTTTTTTTTTCTTTTTCTTTTCCTCAGAAAACCCATAGTTCCTCAGAAGGAGCCATCACCACTACTGGAGAAAAAGATTCAGCAGCTAGAAGCAAAATTTGCTGAATTGGAAGGGGGTGACGAGGATATTGAAGAGATGGCGGAAGAAGAAGGTGAAATCATTGAAGCACCTTCTATGCCTCAGCTTCAGACTCCACTGGCTAGTGAACTGGATATAATGCCATACACTCCACCACAGGTAAAGATGCCTCCTAAAAAATCTTGAATGGTATACCAGTCAGTATTCTCTATCCCACTCCCCCTCCATCCCAACCCTAACAAGAAAATAAAACAAAAGTGTAATTATATCCACTGAGGAGGTTTATATTTAATCTTAACAGCCCATGGAATAATTTTTCAGAACACTTCTACGTTCTAATTTAGTATGCATTGCTGCACTGTTGTAGCACAATTAAATAATTTTTAAGGAATACGTTCAAATGGGGAGATAATTAGAGCAAGTTTACACTATTGTGTGAATAGTGTGAAGAATTCTACAAAACTTGATGGTAGGAAGCAAGCAGAATTATGGTGGTGGGATGGGAGAAAATGTCCCTCTCCCCCTGCCCCTCCACTAAAATGGCCTAGTGGGTTTTTGCGTGTGTGTGTGTGTGTTTCTTGGTCTAGAACAGTGGTTTTCAACCTCTTTTCATTTGAAGACCCCTAAAAATTTTTGAATAGAGGTGCAGACCCCTTTAGAAATCTTAGATATAGTCGGCGGACCTCCCTGGGTCCGTGGACGACAGGTTGAAAATCACTCGTCTAGAAAGTCCTTTTGCTCAGCTTGGAATGATATTTGTTCTCTCAATCAGAATATTCCCATGTTTCAGTTGTGAGGTCAGCATAATATATGGAAAAGTTAAAAACCAGTTAAACTGTTTTTCCCCCGTGTGCCTCATGCAATTGTATAGTTCTATAAAGTGAGCTGTGAGTTTGAGACCTGACATCTCTTTGAGGGCTGCAAGGAAGGGCAGCTGTTTAATAAATACTATTGAAGCATAGGAAATTTTGATGCTTTAACCATTTTTAAAGCTTTTGTATCTTGTGACGATTCCATTGTCTATTTGGGGTTATAATCCATTTTTCTTACAGTCCACTCCGAAGTCTGCCAAGGGCAGCACGAAGAAGGAGGGATCAAAAAGGAAGATCAACATGAGTGGGTATATCCTATTTAGCAGTGAGATGAGAGCTGTGATTAAAGCTCAGCACCCAGACTACTCCTTTGGAGAGCTCAGCAGGCTTGTAGGAACTGAATGGAGAAACTTGGAAGCAACCAAGAAAGCAGAATATGAAGGTAAATGAAAACTAAAGTAACATATACTCGGTTTGCTTTTTCCTTTCTGTAGAGATGCAATAATTTTATTCAGATAAGTTTAATTATTAAAGAAGAATGTCTTTGTTTGTAGCTTCATATGTGGAAAAGTTTAAATAAATGTTCATGGTAATGAACTGTAGGAGTGAAATAGAAAATATTTTAGTATAATTTAATTATATAGTGTAGCATATGAACACTGTACTTTAGAAGTACAAGAGTGTGTCTCTGCCACAAAGTATTTTTGATGGAACACAGAGACATACAAAACAAGGAAACAACTCAGAAGTGGATGGGTATGGAGATAACATTGCTGGGGTGGAAGTTGGGAGGAAAACTGCTCAGGAGTTATTTGAGGAAGTGATGATTTAAAGAGGATTGGAGGAAGGCAAGCGAGAGAGCTTTGTGAACAAGGAGGGGGAGCTGTTCAAAGCATGGGAAGCAGGTAAGAAGGCATGAAACATAATGGAAAAAGAAGTCTTTTGCTTAATTAAAATTGGGCTAAAATAAAGTAGGACAAAAATAATAAAATAAAAATTCAGGATACCTAATCCGTTGCAATGCTGGGAATATAATCTGTTCAATTTTAGGATTGTCCAAGAGTTGTAACTGATTTTGTTGAAATATCCTATTCCCTAAACGAATCCTAGAATGTTCTATAGACCAAAGAGTCCAGGCAGAAAAGTACTCCCTAAAACTTTTCTTTTCTTACCTGATATTCATCAGAGGTCTTGGAACTTTTTAATCAAACTCAAATCACAAGTGACACTCTTCAAGAGATCCCTGCCTGAGTACAGATAAACCATCATTTAAATCTCTTCTGTTGGTATTCACTATTACTGTTATATAAGTTATAAGTTTGCTTTTTCTTAAAGTGTTTTGTTGGCATGCTCATAACTCAAAAGCAGTTTTGGTTTTCAGACTAAAAATTTGCATGACATCACTTCCCCCCAGTGGATTTTCCATAGCATCTCTTTGCAGTGGTAGAGCGTAATGAGGCTCCATTTAGTCATTTGCAGGTTATCTGTCGCAAACTCCATAAAAGAAATAGTAATGCCGTTACATCATGAATGTACCATACAGTATGACATTTTTCCTATGCTGTAGTTTGTTTATACATCACCATAGGTATGCATGGCACCTTATAGGAGAGAAATGTCAGGTCCCTTCTTATGTCCTTCCTCTCAAGAACAGTAGGATGGTTAGCATGTTTAAAAGATTCTAATTAGAGAAGCTAGATTATTTGCTTTTCCAGCAGAGTACACAACTGTAATACAGCGGTAGCAGCAATGCCCACTATAGTTATGGTTGCATAAGTAGTTCAATTTTAGTTGCCTTATTTTAATTTTTTTTTTTTTTTAAGAAATTTTAATTAATTAATGGAGATCTCCTAGAATTGGAAGGGACCTTGAAAGGTCATTGAGTCCAGCCCTCTGCCTTCACTAGCAGGACCAAGTACTGATTTTGCCCCAGATCCCTAAGTGGCTCCCTCAAGGATTGAACTCACAACCGTGGGTTTAGCAGGCCAATGCTCACACCACTGAGCTATCCCTCCCTCCCACTTACAACTTACTTGTAACTTACTTGCTTACAACTTTCCAAAGCTTTCAATTTAAACTTGAACTTTGCCAGACTTGGTCCCTGCCCAAAGTTAGATTTTTTATTTTTTGCGGAGAGGGGAGTGGGGAAGCTCATGACATCTAACCTGATTTGCTTAGAGTATGTGTGGGTGGGAGAAAATATATTTCTTCCATTATGAAAACACACACAATTCATGCAAGTTCTAGTGTGGACACTGCAATGGAGGATAGAAAGATGAAATTTGGTGTGATGTTTACACCTCAGAAGTGTCTTTCAGTGTTCTCATGAAAATTGGTTTGGATTTGGCTGAGTTTGACCCATTGAAAATGGAACCTTGCACATGTGGGGTATAAGTTGTACAATTTTTAGCAATATTCAAGCACAAGTAGACTCATTGCACTTCTGCATGGCTAACTTAGCTGTACTGCACATAATTTTGTAAATATGTACTAGGCAAAGACTCATTGTAAGGAAAAGTGAAGCTCAAGCAGAGGGGCATCTTCCTGCCTTATAAATTGTGTTGGATAGGTCATTCCAGTGTTTCAAACCCTGGTCTGAAGGATTTGGGATTGGAGTCACTGAACTTTATAGTGAATCCCAGCTGAACTTTTCTAAGTCTGTGCACCTTTATTGCACTGCTGTGACAATGTTGTAAGTTGTAAGTTTCATCTGTTAGATCTGTGCCAGTTGTGACATGAGTAGACAGATTTTATGTAGCATTGCCCTGTACTAGGTAGGTCACAGTCCTGTTTCAAGACTCAGCATTCCAAAGTCGAAGTTACTAGCATTATGGTCAAATAGAAAATTTAACAGTAATTCAGCAGAGTGTCTAAGGGGCTTCTTCTATCTGATCATTTTTTAACTGGCCAAAACTAAAGGAGAATCTGAACAGCTGGGTCTGTCTTTTCTCCAAATTCTTTAATCACTCTGAAGAGGAGTGTTCACTTTCCTACTTTGGCATCTCCCCTTAAATGGCTTGTGTTCTCTGTTCTCAATCACATATGTGTTGCCAGTAATAAATTTAGGAGTTCCTATGCGTCGTCATCCCTTCCTGAAATGATTGATTGAAAACACGGAAGGAAATGCCTAGAAGAAATGGAACTGGTCTTTCAGTGTATTTATATACTTCTAGAGGTTGCACAAACAAGTTACCCATGAAACATAGTTGTATGAAAGGCTTTTGGACTTCTGTGCTGGCAAAAGCTAGTGTTTTAGTAGCATATATCATTTAATCTCGTTGCTGAACGTCTCAGCTTCATTTGACACTTTATTGCTGTTTTTAGTAACAATTTTCATCTTTCACCAACTTCAAGAAAACTTTTAGTCCCACCATTCAGTGCTGTTAAAATCAACAGAGGTATAGGCTGCATTCATTTATTCTTTGTTGCTTCTCATTGCTTCAGTAGGATATAATATTCAGAGAAAACAAATCAGTAACTTGCATGCCCAAAAAGCACCTTGCGTGGGCATTTGGAATACCCCTTTTTTCCATGTAAAATTGTCTTCTTATCAGAGTCCTGTGCAGTCAAGCTTTTATTCTTATAGTAGCAGTGAGAAACTTGATCTAGGTACCAATCAGATTCACAATACTAAGAACACACATGCTTCTACAGAACAGCACAATTTGAGTTAGACATCTGTAGCTAAAAAGGAAATGGCTATAAGGGAACTGTGATGGGGAAAGGGAGAAGTCAGAGGGAGAGGCAGAGGAACTATTTTTGGTCCATCCATCTGCTGCTTGTTATGTTCTAAAACACTAAGGACCTATCTACACTAGGGAAATCTTGCAAGAATTTTGCTACCACTGTTTCAACTCCATCAGTAGTATGGACATGGGGAGCCCTAATGTAGATGGGCCACTGATTCCCACTTGCATTTTAAACACTCTTATGACCTCATCTTGCTTGGGACAAGTCTAACCAACAAAGTGCTTAAAATGCCAGCAGCAACTGGTGGCACATCTACACGCGAGCTCCCAGCATTGCTACTGCTGGCTTAGCTGAGCCAGTGGTATGAAAAGTGGAAAAAGTGTTGCCCAGTTTTCCTAGTGTGGACCGGGCCTAGTGCTGGACTGCTGCTATCATGTTGGTAACACTGGTGTTATGATCAAATCTGTTCTTTGACTTTTTAAAATTAACTTTTTAATCAAATAAAACTTCACATTTTTAAAACTTGATGGAATATTTTTCATGATAGGTTCTCTAAAAGTTTTAGCTGGAGCCAAATGAAATCAAATTATATGCTGTATGAGTAGAATAATCTGTTCTATTTTATATTAGACTAAACTATGCCAGTGTTTTAATAGTCCTCTTTAATGAACAGATAATATTTTGAAATTCTGGGTTACAAAACAGAACTGAAAATCTAAAATACTTTTACAGAGCGGGCAGCTAAAGTTGCTGAGCAGCAGGAGAGAGAGCGAGCAGCACAGCAACAGCAGCAGAATTCCTCCCCCCGGGCAGGCACTCCTGTCGGGGCTCTTATGGGGGTGGTGCCGCCACCAACACCAATGGGAATGCTCAATCAGCAGTTGACACCTGTTGCAGGTAAAAAGTAGGAGCTATGACCATTTTTTCCTCATCCACTTTATCAAACCCCTTCATAACTCTGAACGCTTCTCTTGGGTCACTTTATTCCTACTGAAGAAAAAGCTCAACCTCTTCAGCCTTTCTTCATAATAAATATACTTAAACCTGAAATTATCCTGATTTTTCTCCCCATTAGCCTCTCCAGTAGTTAATATTCTTCTGAAAAAGGCTGTAAAATAGGTTCCTCCTTACTCAGTAGAGCTGCTCCCTGTTTGTATTCCATCATCTGTGTTCACTCTACTTATTCAAGGAAATGCTAACTCCTGTTAGTACTGCATAGGGAAGTGAGCTGGATTTTTTCTAGTGCATGCATCATCAATGGAAGTGTTAAGTAGGTTCCATTTGAAATCTTTTATTGTTGGTGACATGTGAGACTGAAAAATCCAGCCTGACTTTCAGATTCCAGGATGAGTTTGCAGATTTGGCAGCTAAAAAGGTTATTTTGCTTGTAAACAGAAAAGGCTTGATCTGGGATAACTGAGACAATAAATATGAAATCTCACATTGCCATTTTTACCAAGTCACTTCACAGAATAGAACTGCATTTTGAGGGCTTTTTCCACAAATCTGTACTATCTGGTGTTGTGATTAGCAGTCATATTCCAACTGAATTCAGTAGGACTATGCCAGTCCTAGGATTAGGTCCTAAGGCTGGGCAAAGCCCTAGAGAATATATTAAGGGAACCCATCCTACATTGGCAGGGGTATGTATTAGGTCTTTTCCTTCTCCAATATCTAATTCTGTCACAGATTAATTAAAAAGATCACATTAGTTTAGTCAAGTTCTAAAAATAGGACTTTGTACATACAATTAAAGTATATTTTATCTCTCCCTTACTGCATTCGAGTTGCTCCATTTGTTCTCAGTTTTGTTCTTTAGGCTGCAGCCATACTTTAAGCTGACAGCTTGAAGTTGTATTTTCTGTTATGACCTCTAAATTCCTCTCTGGTCAATAGGTTGCATGGATGTTCAATTAAATACATGTTTCTTATTTGGCTTATGATCTCCAGACTGCAAAGCATTTGTTTACACTAAATTGAATTTTTCTGTTAGTATCCCAATCCTGTTAAGAAATTCAGGTGGTTCTCTGAAATTCTCTGAATCTGATTGTTCATTTTTTATGTTCAGTTGTTATACCTTTAGCAGATTTTGCTGTCTTACATTTTGATATTCTCATCTAAATCATTTGCATATGTTCTAAACAAGAGTTCCCCACTACCACCTTTATTTTACCTTGAGAATATCTTATATAAGCAAGAAAAGCTACAAATTTCAGCCTCTCATGTCTTTATACTGACCATCAATTTAACATTTTTTCAGGGAGTCTTTTTTTTATAGCTAGTAATGCCCTTTGTGAAACCTTTACAAATGCTTTGTGACAAATCTAAGTTCTGCACATAATATTCACTGTTTACTTTATCTCTTGTGATGAGTTCTTCAAACACAAAGACCATCCTCTCATAATTCAGACTGATAGAAATGAATTTCCAAAGTGTCTTCACTATGTCATGCAAAATACTTCCAAATATTTTCCTTACAACTGATAATGGAGTCATCCACTTCCCAGTCTCCAGGAGTCTTTTTTGTTTGAAAATGTCTAAATAAATAAATTGAGATTTCACTTATTTCTTCCTCAACCTTTAAGCCAGTGATGAGGTAATAGAAAAATTAAGGACTGCATATATTCAGTTCTGTTACTTTCATCTGCATTAAATAACCCTGTGGGACTAGTTGCAGGACTTTTGTTCAGCGTCTGAGGCTGAGAAATCCTAGCACTTTCTAGGATACACATGTAGGGAACAAATCTCTAGTCACGTGTACAATTATATATACAAGGGTTTCTGTAAATAACTGTGGCTTATATGGAAAATGGGGGAGGTACAGTTCAGAAGATGTAAACAACTATCCAAGGGGCCAAAAAAAGGGTTACCAATTAGATTTATTTTTACTAACCAAAACTGTAGTGGAAACTGCACACTGAGATATTAAAAGTGGTCACGTAAACCATGAGTTGGGCTACTGGAACCAATCCTTAATTCAGATTTCACTACAGTATATTAAATCAATCAGCTATTGAGTAAGTATTCCATTGAAGTCATGCAGCATATGTACAAATAAACTTTTGTAATTGAAAGGAAAGTTTTTAAAAGATTCAAGTGTCTGACCTGAAGATCTTACTACAAGTTGGTGTAGTAGAACTTTTTAGCTACTTTGGGACCACTTACTATATTGATATTTTTGTCTGTGATTTTAATTTTTTAAAATAAAAATGTGCATTGAAATATATTGATAAATTCATAGAGACCAGTTTAAAAATATTTGAAATCGACATCTATTACAATTTAAATGTTGAGCTAAATTTCTTGTTCGCCTAAAGAAACTTACAATGTGAGTGGGACCAAACCGTTATTTCTTGATTGTTGGCTTCACTTGAAACATGAAAAAAAGTTGATTTTTCTCAGATCCGTCACAATGTTTTCTGAGCAAGCTGCTAGTTATTTTTCAGCTACAAATACCCTTTGCTCCTGAACACCCAGTAGTTCTATTTGAGAGTGGTCAATCAGAGCTATTGAGAGTTATCAATTGGTCTCAATCCAGATAGATTGTTCATTGTCAATGTCATGGAGACTCTGGAGGTGATTTCTCAGCATGCACTGTAGATTCTCCAATATTTTGCATTTTTAACCTTCTCTCCTGTTCTTTAGAACCTTCTCTGATCCTCAGTTGTCTTTTCATAGTATTACAAACGCCTTTCCTTAGCTCTCTGACAACATACCATGCAAAATTAACAAATTTCAAGGGACTGGAAACAGCAAGTTAAAATTCTAGGGCTTAATAAACACAATACAGACCTTTCACATGGCCTTTCTGGTTTGCTTACTGACAGTACCATACTTGGGTCTTCCTCACTCCCAAGAGATTGAGATTGTTAGCAGATGGTGCAGTATATTCTTCATTGTATCTTTTTCTTTATTATGAGGCCTAGGAAGCATCAGAGGTCAAATTCTGCCTTGATTTTTATTCACCATGTAAATCAACTGACTTCAGTGGGATTGCATGGGATGAAGGTTGATATGGCCCAGCACATCCAGAGCTATCAGATTTTTATTTCCACTTAAATACACCTCTGCCCCGAAATAATGCAGTCCTCAGGAGCCAAAAAATCTTACCGCATTATAGGTGAAACCACGTTATATTGGGGTAACGGCGGGGTAGCAGCGGCAGGGCTCTGACGGTGATTTAAATGGCCCGAGGCTCCCCACAGCAGCCAGAGCTCCGAGCCCTTTGAAGTGCCACCTGAGCCCCACTGCCTGAGCCCGTTGCCAGAGCCCCAGGGTAGCAGCAGCAGGGCTCCAATGGTGATTTAAAGAGCCCGGGGCTCCTGCCACTGTGGGGCACCCTGTGCTCTTTAAATCTCCGCCCAAGCCTTGCTGCGGGATATAACGCGGTAAAGCAGCCCCGCCCCCCCAGAGCGCTGCTTTACCGCGTTCTATCTGAATTCGTGTTATATCGGGTCGTGTTATATCGGGGGTAGAGGTATAGTTGCTCAGGTTGTATAGAAGGTAATTAAAAACAAAAAAACACACCACTACATTGAGTTAAAGAGCATGCATTATAAATAACCTTGACAGATGAATTCTGCATGCATACCACAGAAAAATGCTTGGAGAATTTTATATATTGCAATTAGGTTTGGCCACAGAGCTATCCCACAAAGTATGGATGTGCATAAATTGATGTACTGAGTGTTGTGCTGTTAATTTGAATATGAATGGCAGAACTTTAATGCTATGTTAAAACTGTTCACATTAGAAACATTTAATTGTGGCTGAATTTATTCCTTGTGTTAATGTGTATTTGAACATTCAGCATTTTTTGCCCCATGAGAACATTACAAATACACTAAATACTAATTCATCCAAAGTATAGCATTTCATATTTATAACTTTAATTTTAATTTTTGTTCATTCTTGCAAGATACTAATTGTAGTATTGTCCTGCTGTACTAAAGGTGCTTATTTGTGGATAGTGCATGTCTTATTATTTAGATCATATTGCATGTTATTGATGCATGTTTGAAATTTGTTGTGTCCTTCAAGGCATGATAGGTGGCTATCCGCCAGTGCTGCCACCTTTGCAGGGCCCAGTTGATGGCATTGTTAGCATGAGCAGCATGCAGCCACTTCACCCTGGGGTGCCCCCACCCCACCAACTTCCGCCAGGTATGCCAGGCATCCCAGGCATCCCACCACCGGGTAAGAATGTCCACCTTCACTCATTATTTCATCTTCATGTTCTCACAGTTTAACCAGTTGTTACAGAAGTTATCTGAAACTTGTTTGTTTGTAGCTTAACTGCTTGACTGTTGCCGAATGTTCCAGGTATGTCTAACTGTAATATATGTGCCATGCTGCTGAATATACCAGGTATATCCCAATTGTCCATTGAGCTTAATGGAATGTTAATAAATATTGGCAGAACAACATATATAGGGAACAGGCAACAAAAGATTTACCTGGTGAAATATGACTAGTCAAAATCATGTTATTTGGGCGTGTTTATCAGTAGCTTCAAACCCTGAAAGCAGCTTAGTTCTTATCCTTGTATTTCAATAGAATGTACAATAATTTTTTACTAGATTCATAGGTGGGATTTCTTGTTGCCAGTGCCTGGTGGAAATCCTTTGCATCTGTGTGTTGTTATTTTTTTTAATTATATTCAAAGTCAGTTTAAATCCACACAACTGACTAAATATCTCTGTGTATTAGCAGTAGGTCAGATAATCAATTACATATACATATGATAAGATTAGAAATTGTTATTGTTATTTATTCACCAAATACAAAAGTTGAAGGCAGTCCTCACCCTTACTTTGCAATCTATAAAATGGCCAGTCACCGGGCTAATTATAAAATTGTATGCAATCTTACAAGTGAGTATAAAATAGCCTTTAGTGCTAGTGATTCAACAATGTTATGTCCCAGAACTGATAAGAAGGTTCGTTTGAAGTATGTGTTGGTGAAGGGAATCAATCACAATCAAAATCTTCATTGACAAAGAACAGCATTTTCCCCCATTTGTCTTTATTTTCACATTTAAAAATTAAATTTCTGAGCAGAGCAAAAGATGAATGGTTATATTTTAGGAAGGCGGGCGAAATGCAGTGTATAGATAGTGCCGTTGTCTCATTCATGTTCTGGGACTGCTGGCCACTACCCTCTTTTATCCTCTTTACTGCTGCTCCTTTCCCCTTTTGCTCCCCACAGCATGCTCCAATGCTGCCATTTAAAATGTGGCACACATTCCGTAGTTAAGCTGTTAATCTATATCTTGTATAAGGTATCTTGTTTGCCTTTTATTTTCCATTTGCAACTACAGTAGATGTTTACCTGAAGTCCTATTAACATGGTTATGTATTTGAATGTAAGTGGTTTAAAAAAACCTCAGTCAGTATTAGATATGCAACCTGCATCCTAAAATGGTGTGCAAGATTCATATTAACTTCATTACATTAATGGGTTTAGTATTGTAGTTTGTTGATAGACTGCAAGATACAGATGCAACTCCTACTCACCAAGTCGGTAAAATTTAAGAGCAGGATGGTAGTAGTATAAAGGTTTGGTGGTGCCGCACTGTGCCAGATTGGTGTGTACCTTTAAGAGGTCAGTTGTTCATTATCACAGCTGGAGAAATAAGCATTATAGGTTCAACATTTTAGAACAGAGAAGGTAGAGATTCAAGGAAGAAATAATAGACCTTGGACTGAAGGATCCTCAGAATCTCATCTGGAACAGTGTAGAGTGAAGGAGGGGCCATTCTCAGGTGCTGGAAGAGGAGAGGTTTTTTCCATTTCCACCCCCCAAAAATCCCTAACATATCACACTATTTGCATTAGAAGAATTCTTACCTGTTACTGTATTTTTGTTACTGAAAATACATTTGAAACAGGGATGTCACAAGTTGGAAAATTAGCTCAATTTATGCTTAAGAATAAATGCCAATGAAAAATTACCGTGGCACATCTTTTAAAATCAACTTCAATCACCGATGTAGAACACTGCATGCAGATTACATCTGGTAAAAAATATGCATACATTTTCAACTTGAAAATTAATTATATTTGATTATGACAAGATGAAGCAGTGACACAAATAGAAAGAACAGCATCAAGAGCATCTTTCATTAATCTGTTCAGGCCCAGTTATCTTCATGTCATATGTCATGAACCAGATAGCTCTCAATTAGGTTTGTAAATTCATCTTTGAGTGTGACTTACCTGGTCTGTTCCCTGGTGCAGTTCATGTAGTAGGGAAAATGTGTAAAATATTTATCCAAATAATTGGAAATTCTTTATCATATGTAATTTCCAAAGTTAAAAAATAAGTGGATAACATTAATCTGTTTTACTCTTAAGACTATGTAAACTAATCTTATCACTTCAGTGTTAAGCAATGTTAAATTGCTTTTTTTATTAGAAGACTAATATAGTACAGTAGCATTTAAAAAAAAAAGGAATTGCATGGTTTTACTGCTGCTTGAACACATTTTATAATGTTGAATGTAGGGGAAATGTTGTATGTCACTGAATGGAACAAATCTATATTTCTTTTTCTTTTAATTATTAAACAAGGGATGGGATGATTGCTTTCAAATAAGAGATATATAGTTTGAATGGTGAGATTTTAGTCAGACAATAACTGTGCAACTGGCAAAATGGAAACCAGAAAAGAATAGAATCTCTTTTAAATTTTTTTTTTTTTTTAAAGCGTGTGGGAAAGAGAGTTTTAAACTGAGCAGGCTGCATCTCAGTCTCATGCCTTTTTTAAATCTAGAAACTTTATTTTAAAAGCAGTGTTGTTTCATTATGGTGAATAAAATTAATTTCAATAGTAAAGATATGATATTCAGTTAGATAATGATGCCAGATCTTTATAAAAGACAAAATGGCATTGGTCACTGAGATGAAATAAGACTAATTTTGTTTATATTTTAAAATGTAGGTGTTATAGGCCAAAGCGTTTCTTCCATGGTAGGCACTCCGGCACCAGGAGGAAGTCCCTTTGGACAGCCAGTAAGTAATTTTCATTCTTTATGAAACTTTAAAAGTCATATTCCATTATATTCTCTGAGTTAATATTGAACCAGTGTCTCCACAATGTGCTAGTGAGTGCTATGATGCAGTTTGTCTTTCAAATGAGATGTAAAATCAGGGCATTTCTGACCACTTATGGTCATTGACGATCCCATAGGCAGAGTATTTGTTTTTCTTGGCCAGATTCTAATTTGGTTAATTCAATTTTACCTAACAAAGTGCCCTCCGCAATTTAAATTAGACAGTATTCTTTTTTTCCTGTCCTAATTGATGTGAGTCACTTTTGTGCACTGTGTAATTGCTGATAACCTATATTTTTCCTATTTGTTTGTGAGAAGATTCCTTGCTCTGTTTCTAAACTATCAATAAACAGGCTGCACTTCTTTATTTCTTCAAAAACTCATAAAACCAATAGACACTATCTGGTTCTTCAACAATCAGGTCAGATTCTATTGATGATCAAATGTTCCTTCTCATTGATTAGTATAAGCCAATTGTTCATTGAGCATCCAATTCACTAGACTAATTCTAACATTTTAGAGGGGAAATGATTTTGGACTTCTAGAATTATTTTGAATCTGTCTGAGCCAGTCAGAAGGTAGTAAAGTGCATATGCAACCTGATTGGTTAACATTGTTCCAGAACTCAGTATTGTTGACCTTTTAAGGAGATAAATAATGAAAATTTACTGTCATATGGATTTTAACCAATCATGAACTAGGATTTTCTTATGTGCAATAGTGATTCTTGCGTGATGATGATTGTTGTTTATATTATGGAAGTGCTCAGGGTCCCCAAAGAGGATCAGGGCCCCATTGTGTAGTACAACTACATAAGATGATATAGTTCCTGCTCCTAAGCTTACCATCTAGTTTAAGAAAACAAATACTAGAAATTGCCTAACTCTGACAGTCCCGGTACCTGTGCACCTCATTGAAAAAACAGGGAGCCCTGTTTTGTGGAGGTTTCACCTGAAAATCTTTTTCTATTTTATACATTGAGTTGCCTGTGCCTAAGTCTCAACTGGTATTCATTCTGATGCTGAATTAAGAGACTAGCCTCTTGCACATCTTGTGGGGGACACGTGTTTATCTGAGTATTTCTTGGCATTCTTTGGAAACCATAGAAATGCCACCCTTTGATAGGTATGGGGTTAAAACAGGAAAGTCTTCACACTGCCTTTTACCTGGTTACATTTTTACATGGAGATCTGTGCAGCTGAACAAAAAAAGTGCTCACTCTCCTATCATTTGTCATTTCAGATGGGATTGCTTGGGCCACCTGGCCAGCAGGCACCACCTCCATACCCTGGTCAAAGCCAAGCAAGTCAGCAGGTTATACAGCAGCCCACAACTCCAATGTTTGTCTCCCCTCCACCAAAGACACAGAGGCTTCTTCATTCTGAGGCCTACCTGAAATATATTGAGGGGCTTAGTGCTGAATCAAATAGTATTAGCAAGTGGGACCAGACCCTTTCAGGTAAGGCTTCTACACTAAAGTAAGACATTGGGGGGGAGGGATAGTTCAGTGGTTTGAGCATTGGCATGCTAAACCCAGGGTTGTGAGTTCAATCCTTGAGGGGGCCACTTGGGGATCTGGGGCAAAATCAGTACTTGGTCCTGCTAGTGAAGGTAGGGGGCTGGATTTGATGACCTTTCAAGGTCCCTTCCAGTTCTAGGAGATGGGATATCTCCATTAATTTATAATTTCTAGAATACATTTTTTATTATTTTGGATCTGTATTTATACTGGTTATCACAGTCCTATCTTAGTAACCAGTTACAAAAGCAATTGTAGATTAAAAAGGATATTTGTTGACACTTTAAGAGTGCAGCAGGAAATACTCATTTGAAATAAACACAAAACTTATTTGTCCATGCTACTTCCATTAAAGTTAATGGAAGTCAGGTGACTATATTCACACTCAGCATCCTTAAAATATAGCTTGAAATTACTAGGGAAAAAAAGGTTCCTTGACTATCAGTTTATACTGTTTTGGCTCCTGTAATAACAAGATGACTGTGTCCCTTTAAGGATGCACTATTGACTGCAGAAATATTAATTGACTGTACATTGAGGTAAAGCATGAAAGAAAATTCAGCACTGCTGTTTACGTTAAACTCAGCAAAAGCAGGCAATACAGTTTTTTGCTAATTCCAGGTGCCATTGTGAAATGCTGCAACATCTTGTTTTACAAGAGTTGAAAGAATTTCTTTGTTTAATTTACATTTTAAAAAAATATTAGATGTTGCTGCAATGCTCAAGATTACGTAAATATTTTATTTGAGATAATGTGGTGTTTGTGGAGGGTGAAGTATTGATTTAAGGCCCTGATCCTAGAAATTGGATCTGCACAGGCCTGACTTCTGCAGCCATACAAATCTTTATCATTGAAGTAAGTGTGAATCTCCCCACACAGATCTAGTGGCAGGATCTGAACCTAAAATTGCTACCAATGGATGCTTACGTTTTTAAAAGATGTTTTATTAGATCACCTAATTTTATTTTGAAGACATTCAAACCATGGTGTATACTGATTGTCAGAATTGTGGCTCTAACTGAGAACTCGTTAAAAACCTAAAATTTAGGTTATTTTTTAATTAAACTAAAAGGATACCTGATCAGAATGTTTCTGCAATAGTAAATTAGCAGCATTTAAAGTATAGATCTCTTTGCATATTCACTGGACATTAGTGCAGGGGATGGCAATGTCATATCTTCATGCAGCTTCCAAATTGCCTGTTTTGGCTTTGTAACATAAGCAATTGCTTGATAAAGACTGAGGAGATTATTATGATTGTTGGTGTAGTTGATCTATGAATCACAGATCAAATATGAGCTAAAGATTCAGTGATTAAGGCAGTTGTTTTTGCCATCAATTCTCCAAAGGCTTTAGAATGTATAACAGTTTAATAAAAGTTTTACTATAACAAAGTTTTGGAATAAAAATATTAGCATACAAGTTTAATAAAATATTTATTCAACTAATTCCATCCCAGCAACTGAGCACAAGTGTGTCCCTCTCTGTTTCTCCAACGTTGTTATTTTACATTTTAAAATAGGTAAAGAAGGCTTGTTCAGAAACAGAAGGTATTTTAATAAAACTATGGATCATTTAATAATAAAATACATGCATGCAACCATAACAAAAATTAAGGATATAAGATGAGCATACCAAAACTCAGTAAACTAATTCCTTTATTTTAAAAGTATAAGAAAGAATAAATTTAAATGTTCTGTATATTCTTGAGGAACTGGAGATGCGGGGTTGGCGGGAAAGGGAAGATGTATAGTAAAATTGTATTCCATGTTATTCCAATATGATGGGAAATCTTGGAGGGGAGGCAGGCAAACCAGTTTAAAAAGAGGCATGAGGTAATTAGGCTGTTCCTTAATTTTTCAGCACGAAGACGTGATGTCCATCTATCCAAAGAACAAGAGAGCCGTCTTCCTTCACACTGGTTGAAAAGTAAAGGGGCCCATACCACAATGGCAGATGCCCTGTGGCGTCTTCGAGACTTGATGCTACGAGACACCCTTAATATCCGTCAAGCATACAATATAGAAAATGTTTAATCACATACATTGCTTTTTTATTTGATACCAACATATAAAGAGTTTTGTGGAACAATAGCTGTTTTAGTTAATGGCTGGGGAGAGATAACCAACAATAATTTTTATTGCATTTTGCTGTACATTGCAAGACCATTTTTATATAAGGACACTTTTAATAAGCATCTTTCACTTTGTTATATTAAGTTGACCTTATCAAATACACAAACTTTTGCATATGTTCCCTTTGTTTAAAAGGCAATTTCATATTTGATTATAAGTGTAGTCAAGGTTTCATCTTTCTTGTACTTATTACTGAGAATCTAATGCCATCAGTTTTTTGTATAAAAAAGATAAAAAAGCAAAACAAATAAGTGTTTACAAATTAGTTTGAAAAATACAATGGAATGTGAAATTAGTCATAGTTTACCTCATAGAAGAATGTGTGTACATGTGCTTGTGTGTGTTAACCACTTCCAGCAGAAATAGCAGTTGGATGTGAACTGAAAGGCTTTATGTAAATAAAGGTAAAGGGTGCGTCAACACTAGTAACAATTGGATCTGTGATTAACCACCAGCGCAGCTCCACTGGTTGTAGCAACAGTGGAAGTGCTAGTGTAGAAAGGACACAGATGTGGTTACTGCTGTGTTGTCCAACTGTGTCCAATTATTTGATGGTGTCAACAATGGCCATTGAGATCCAGATCAGTAACAGAATACACGTACAAACTGAACCACAAATAAATGCATTGGAAAGGTAAAATGCTTTATCTGCCAAGACCTGCATTCAGGGTTCTGTGACATCACTTACACGTACAGCAGGGTAGGGAGCTGCATTCCTTGCATGGGTTTAGGTTCATTAATATTTGCAAGAGAAATGCAGAACTTTGACTTTATTTAGGTTTTGGAAGATAAATAAAAGAGGGGGAAAGACTGCAGCTGATTAATTTTAAAATGATTTTAAAGTCTATATATGTTCTGTTAATGATTTGGTACTGTAAGAGATTTTTGTATACTTTTTTTTTTTTTTTTTTTAAGTGTTTCAGTTCACTATAATGAAAGTATTGTTGTATGGCTGGAGAGAAATTTAACACATAATTCTAGCTTTAAAATAAAATACTACAGCGTGTGTAAAATCAACACAATGTATACCAGGGTTTATAGATAGGAGGGAATAGGTTGCTTGCATTGCAACTTTTTCCTTCCTAATCAGTAGGTACGTATGGTGTGTTCTATCCACATTTCAGGGCTGTGACTTCCTTCTGTTCAGAACTTGCCAGTTAAAAACAAATTAACAAACAATCTTTTTGACTGCAAAGTTGTTTATCAGAGCCAAATACTTTTATGATACTTAATTTTTGTAAATAATTTAGATATGCAGCAAACAAAAAAATTTGGGAAAGCAAAATGACTTAAAAATCTTCTACTAGGGTCATTTAATAAACACTGAAACATGTATCCGAAAGAACCAATCTGCTGATATTTTCTCATCTAACATTAGAGTGAAATATTCATCATGTGGAAATGTGTTTTAAAAAGCACTGGAATAGAAAAGTCTTCCCTGAGCACAATGTGCATATTTTCACTTTAAAATAGTCAGCATTTTGGTGCCTAGTTCAGTGACATGCTTTGTAGTGATGAGGAAAATGTGATGTGCAAGTATAAATTGTGATTGATCTTACACTATTTGTTAAATTTTTCAGTGATTACAGGAAACATTCTTTCATATTTTCTGGTAGTCATTTAAAGATCAAGGTCTTCAGACGTGATACTAATATGAAGGAAAGGGAAACAGTATGGAGAGAGAGAGAGAGAAGTGATTTGTAAATTTGAGCCCTACATGTAATACGACTATGGCACATATACTTTTTGTTTAGTTTAATGCCATTTGTAAACAACCAACTCTAAATTTAAATTTAATGTAAAACATTTTGCAAATATATTAAACCTCCAATATGTACAGTATCATTTTAATGTACATTTAAATGACCATAAGCTTTGCAGATTTTAGCAACAAAAACAGGACATTAAGCTGAATCAGATAGGCAGCAAGTCCTAATTTTTGAGTATTTAGAACCATCATGAACTGTATCACTACAATCAGATTCTCTTATTGCTAGACGTTAACAAAATTACACCAAAGAGCCTGGAATTAATTTTAGTTAAGTTATTTTTTATTTATTTTTAATTTTTCTTTTGGGCACTGGATGGGACTCCCTTTGGAATCTATACATCTCAGATCTTTAATTTGTCAGAAAGGTCAGTGTTGAACAACCCCAGCATTGCCTCTTTCCCACCGTAGGGAGCCTTCACCGCTCCTCCTAGCCCAGGAGCAAGAGATTGGAACTGTAAACCAAATCCTGGGTCTCCTTCATGGCAGTGCAGAGCACTACCATGAGGCCACTGGGCTGGCCCTAATCAATTATATTAAACTTTTTATTTATTTCAAAATCATGTCTCTGTATATTGCGGGCATTTCAGTGGAGAATGCAGTAAAATTTAGGATTATTTTCTAACTCTGAATGGTTAAAAAGACATGCCTCTTTTTGGGAGTATTTGAATCCATAATTTGTATTTCACCATGATTTACTGTATTGGCATAAATGAAATTTTCATATAAAAAAAAGGTTGCATGGGAAATGGTTGGCTTCTGTGAGAGTGAAAAATAGATTAATTTAGAATCTGTATTTTAGTAAACTACTTGGAGGCCGTTAATTGTTCATCTTCTCTTCCCCAGTCCTCCCCACTAATCCCTCCCTTTCCTTCAAGAGAAAACTTACTGTTTGTGTCAAAATTTGAAAGTTGGTGTTGGTGACTTTTCAGCATATGTTTTCGGACCTGGTTAATCCATGTTTGGTTTTTCCTTACATCTGTGTACCCAAAAAGTTAGTGATAACCAGGCTTATAAAATGTATGTACCATCAATTTGTTTGAGGCTTTTTAATTTGAATAAAAATAGTTTGCAAAGTGATTTGGATTAACCAGGTTTGATTGTCCCATGAAGACTTTTGTTAAAATTTTATTTCAAGCAGCTCTGACTGTTGCAAATCCAGATTTTATCAAGACTTTGGAGCAGGAGGTGTGTGTGGCTTTGTTTTTGTTTTGTTTTGTTTTAAGAATCAGTAGAGAGCAGCATTCAGATTGTCCTCTACACAGTAGGAAATCCCTGGGCTGTACTGCCAAGGACAGTGTTGCTGAACGATACAGCTCCAATATTTAAGCCATGTTGGATATGATCTTTTGATCAGCAAGAACTGAAGAGCAGCCACCAAAAGAAGCAAACCCATGATGATTGGCATGGTAAGATTTAAACCAACCCAGGCTGCCATAGCACAAACTGGCAATAAAAAAAAAAAAAATTAAAAATCCCATGATTCCAATGTTTGTGTGTGCATTCATACTGAGAATAAAGAGCAGGCCTCTAATTAGATCCTAGAAGTAGGCCCGATTCAGGACTGCCTCTTATATATATTTGGGAATTAAGCTAAATTAGAATACTAATGGTGAAAAAAGCAGAGTCTATCTGTAAACCTGATATTCAAAGACCTTTACCTAACATTTTAAATCACAATTAAAAATGAGGATGGAAATGTTTTCTAGTTTTATTTAAAAAAAATTACAGGGGCTCCTATCTAAGGATCTATGTGTCTGGCATAAATTGGAAACACAAATCATGTCAAATAGCCAGCAGGACACACAATGTGATGTTTTTAAGTAACTGAATTAACAAAAGTTAATGGTTCTCAAGAGAGGAAACATTTCTTCTCAAGAAACGTAATGTCTGTCAACTTTTTAAATGGCCCTTCACAGCCAAGTGCCACAGGGGCCTCTGTACAATCCATTTGAGCAGGAAATTTCCCAAACTTCATACTGTTTCTGCTTGAAAACTCAGTTCTTATATTCCTAATACTTATTCTGTTTGCCATCAAGTCTAATTTAGATCTTAATGATACAATGGACCAAACTTACTGCTGACATTAGTGGGCCCAGATGAACTGTAGAGCTGTGGCTGCTTCAACCAATGCTGAATTTGATTCACTGTCTCATTATTAAAGCAGAGCTGGTAGCACTACCTACAGTTAAGGTTGCCCAGCACTTTTGCAAGACCCTGTTTTCAGTTACTTTGTCAGACTTTTTGCTTATTGTGCATATAAGGATCATTCAAAGGGTGCAGTCACACATCAGGCTCCTTCAAGGCTTTTTCTTCAAGGTACTGGACTGCTCCCCGGAATGCATGAAAGATCAAGTGAGGGTTTCGGGACAGGTAATCAACTCTTCAAAATGGTGGTCAGCCCAGGTCAGCGTCCACTAGGGCATGCCCATGAGCCTTCTAGATCCTTTGATGCTCACAACCAGTGCCAGCCTGGAAGTCTGGTGGGCATACTTGGGGTCCCAAACAGCTCAAGGCATCTGGAACCCAGAGGAAAGGACCTACAGCATAAGCCTCCCAGAACTAAGAGCAGTTAAGCTGGTGCTGTGACGGTTCCAGTCCAGCCTAGAAGGAAACTAAGTCCTGATTCAGATCCTATAACATGACCACGGTTGCTTATGTGAACAACCTAGGGAGGAACAAGAAGCTCAGGACTACAAGCCGAAACAATGAAAATCATGCAGCGAGCAGAACAGTCTCCTCTCCTTTAAGGGTACATCTACACTACCGGGGGGAGTCGATTTAAGATACGCAAATTCAGCTACGTGAATAACGTAGCTGAATTCGACGTATTGCAGCCAACTTACCCCGTTGTGAGGACGGCGGCAAAATCGACTTCTGCGGCTTTTTGTCGGCGGCGCTTACTACCACCTCCGCTGGTGGAGTTAGAGCACCGATTCGGGGATCGATTGTCGCGTCCCAACGGGACGCGATAAATTGATCCCCAAGAGGTCGATTTCTACCCGCCGATTCAGGCGGGTAGTATAGACCTAGCCTAAGGCAGTCCACATAAAGGGAAACATGAATTAGAAGGCTTAGCAGGGGCAAGGTGAACAATTCTGAGTTGTGCCTGAATCAGGAAGTCTTTGAGTTAATCGTCTGATCATTCAGTTTGCCCTCAACTGACCTATTCATGAACCACATGTATGCGAAGAGACCAAAGTACTTCACTAGGGAGGTGCACCTCTGATTCATGGGGACAGATGCCCTGTTGCACAGATGGCCACATGGCCTCCTCTATGCATTTCCACCCTTCCCATTATTAGGGAAGGTGGTCCAGAAAATAAAATGAGAGCAAGTGACAGCAATATTGGTAATCCCATATCGGCCAAAGAAGCCCTGTTTTTTGGACGTGATAGAGCTGAAATTAGGACTACTGCTACAGCTCCTAAAGAGACAGGAAATCCTCTCACAAAGTCCTCTTCTTCAGTCATACCCAAACTAGCTGCACCTAATAGCCTTGTTATTGAAAGGGAAGCACTAAGGTTTGTCCTCCAAAGTCATCAGGACAGTTCTAGAAGAGTGGGGACCTTAAAAGCATGCCCCTCTATCTAGACCAAGTTCTGAGACTGGTGGAGGATCACGAAGCTAATCCTAGGAATCCAGGAACTCTGGCTATTTTGGATTTTTCTCTATGAAAGCTTTGACAAAGGTTTCCTCCAAACTAGTACCATTGCATCTCAGGTGTCTGCCGTTAGTAGTGTGGTGTTTGCAAGATCCATGGGTTCTCTGGCAGAGAGGGGCTTTCTTAGGGCAGTCCGATTAGCCAGCCGGTGATCAGGCCTCATTCCCAAATGGGCCCTGCCACTTATACTAAGAGCCATGACAAATCACTGGTGTAAGTGTCAGCATTTTATTTGTCCATCAAGACTTGCTTTCTGATAGAATGTCAAGTCCGCCAGCCGAGTATTGGAGCTGGCAGCACTTTCTGGGCAGGAGACTTACTGCGTGTTTCATTAAGACAAGGTGGTGCTCAGAACTCCGGAATTATTTATCCCAAAGGTGAACTCTTCTTTCCATGCTTCCAAAGAAGTGATTCTCTCTTCGTTTTGTCCAAAGCCACAGCACCCCATTGAGGAAAGGTGAGACAGATGTTAGAAGACTTTCAAAAGCCTTCTAACATCTATCTCAAATATACAGGGTTTATGAGGAGTTTGGGTGCCGTGTTTGTAGCCTTCCATCTGAAATGCCAAGGACTCAGTGCTTCCAAGTCCTCTATTGCTAAGTGGATTAGATCAGTGGCTCTCACCCTTTCCAGACTGCTGTACCCCTTTCAGGAGTCTTATTTGTCATGTGTCTCCCCAAGTTTCACCTCACTTAAAAACTACTTGCTTACAAAATCAGACATAAAAATACAAAAGTATCATGGCACACTGTTACTGAAAAATTACTTGCTTTCTTATTTTTACCACATAGTTATAAAATAAATCAAGTGGAGTATAAATACTATACTTACATTTCAGCATATAGTATGTAGAACAGTATAAACATGACATTGTCTATATGAAATTTTAGTTTGTATTGATTTTGCTAGTGCTTTTTATGTAGCATGTTGTAAAACTAGGCAAATTACTAGATGAGTTGATGTACCTCCTGGAAGACCTCTGCGTACCCCCAAGGGTACACATACCCCTGTTTGAGAACCACTGGATTAGATTATGTATTGTGGAAGGATACAAGGCATCAGAAATTTCAGTTCAAGAAGGGGTCAGGACACACTCCCCACAATCTTTGGTGACATCATGTGCAAAAAGAGCTCATGAATGCACAGCAGAAATTTGTAAGGCAGCCAGCCATATAGTCAACTGCTACCATCGTTAGCAAGCATTACAAGGTGGACTTCCAGTTCTGTGCAGTGGTGACCTGAGCAGAAAGGTGCTGGAGGTGATGGCTTAGAAATTATTTTTGCCTTTGAGCAAATGTATACGCGGGGAGGGGATACTGTTTTCCTTTTCTTCTGACCTTCTCTATACCCTCCCTACATCTGTTCATTGCTCAACAAGTCCCAGAGAATTGTGGGAGATGCTGGGCTGCAGAATAGAAAATTTCTTATCGATAATTTCCTTTCTGTTAGCAGTGTCTCCCACAATTCTATCCACTCAGCCTCAAGCCAAAAGGTCATCTAATGAGTGGGATCTTTAACATGGGACTTTTTTTTTCTGTTGTGGTCCACTGAACATAGTTGGTCAATTACCTCTGAAGTATTTGTTACTAATATTATTGCAATTTTTACAGCTTTGGAATAACTTATCTGTCCACAAGTGGGAGCCAAGGGGGCATGGCCAGAGCAGCCCAGGTGTCAAGAACTATGGAAGACACTGCTAGCAAAAAGGTAATTAAGAGTAAGAAATTTTCTATTCCTGTGCTCTTTAGTGCTGGATCTCAGGCAGCATGAAGAAGGAAGCTCATTAACTTGAATGCAGACGGAACAAAACCCGGACTGGGGTGGTGGACTGCTAGAAGGAGGAAATTGGTATAAGGAAACTGGGACTTGCTGGGCAAGATGACTGGTGTTAGAAGCCAGTCAAGGAAAAGGGTGGGGGACTAGGAGCCACTTGTGGGCGGGGGGGGAGACTGAGATCAGATGAGGAGCCCATCTCTATGGGTACGTATGTGAAGAAGACAGACTGGCTGAGCGAGAAGACTGGAACTGGGAACAGGCACAGATTGGGGATCAGATGAGGAGTCCAGAGGGGGAAGACTGAGACTGGTTGGGGAAGTCAGTGGGAGCTGTGCTTTGAACATACAGTGCTATAAAAATGCTAACTACTCTGAAAAATCAGAATGCAGAGGTCTGAAATTGGGCAACCAAAATTTATGGATACTTTTGATAATCTCTGTGTTTCAGTATCCCATTTATAAAAAGGGGATACTAATATGACCTGATCTCACATGGGAGTTATTAATATAAATTCATTAATACTTGTGAAGCACTCAGATACCATAGTGAAGACTACCATAGAAAAGTGAATTAAGAAATAAACAATTCTGTAATCAGTGTTGGGTTTGAATAGGGTGCAATTAGTATGGAATTGGGCCACATATTAAGCCATGAGAATAAACAAAATATTGAATAATTGCTAATTCAGTGAGCATGCCTTCCTGTGCCCTAAATGATGCAGGGCTACGTCATGGGGAAGGGGGGGGGGGGAATAGTGTACAGTAACTCCTCACTTAAAGTCGTCCCAGTTAACATTGTTTCGTTGCTGTTACGGAACATGCTCGTTTAAAGTTGTGCAATGCTCCCTTCTAACGTTGTTTGGCAGTCGCCTGCTTTGTCCACTGCTTGCAAGAAGAGCAGCCCATTGCAGCTAGCTGGTGGGGGCTTGTAACCAGGGTGGACCGGCAGTTCCCCTATCAGCTCCCCACTCCCCTAAGTTCCCTGTGCTTCGGCAGTTCAGCAGTCCCTCCCCCCACTGCCATGTACTGCTCCTGCCCTCTGCCTTGGAGCTGCTCCCAGAGACTCCTGCTTGCTGTGCAAGGGGGTGGCTAATGTCAGGGTGCCCCTCCCCCCTACTCCTGCACCCCGCTTACCCCTTCTCCATATAGAGCAGGGAGGGGACACAGACAGAGAGCCACAGAGATAGCTTGGGGCAGCAGCTGCTGTCTCACTTCTGAGCCACTTAAAAAGACAATGCACTTAGGAGTGGGTAGGCTTACTTAAAGGGGCAGTGTGCATCTCTCTCTTCCCTCACACACAAAGTGTGTGTCAGTGTCTCTCTGCTATGCTGTCTCCCCTCCCTCCTGTTAGTGATGCCTTGATGAGAGGCTACAATTAACAACAAAGTGTTAACCCTTGAGGGCTCAGCCAAGTGCTAGTTCATCAGGCATTCCCTGGGAAATATCCCTCCCTCTTCCACCCTCTAACTTCACCACCTCAACCAAGCTTCACAATCATCATAGCTGTGAACAGTATTAAATTGTTTGTTGTGTATATCTATATAATATATAGCTTTTTGTCTGGTGAAAAAAATTTCCCTGGACCCTAACCCCCCGCCCCTCCCCCCACACACATTAATTCTTATGGGGAAATTGGATTCGCTTAACATCATTTCTCTTAAAGTCACATTTTTCAGGAACATAACTACAACGTTAAGCAAGGAGTTACTGTAATTAAACACTATCATCATATATTTGCATGGAGAAGGGGCCAAATTTTGTACAGGTAAAATTATTGCATTTTTCTAATTAAGTTCTTAACTTCTAACTTAAGTTTGCAAAGTCAACACAAACTGCAGCACAGAAGTTTGGCTTGGCACTGCAGTTTTAATAAGCAATTTTAATTCAAAATATTGTATTACATGATAGGGTGACTTTCCTGCATTACTGAAAGGCCTTTGTCTATTGAAATTAAATGTTTTTAGTTCTGCTAGGCAGCTTTAAGACCAAAAAATTGTTTTAAACAGCTTCCTGTTGTCCTTGAGCAGTATTTTCCTTCTATAGAAGCAGATCCAGGCATCAATTAAAAGCATTCAGTATTTGATATATTTCTGTTGCATGTCCCTCCGCACTTAAGGATCTAAAACGATAACTTTTTCCAAGACCATATCTATGTATCTCACATTCATCTCCTTATCATCAAGGTGGCTGCAGTTGGTGCAACAATACTTGTATTTAGTCAGGCCTATATGGATGGATGACTCTTCAAACACACTAAGTGTAGCAAGAGTATTTTTCCATAAAATCTGTACTATTGTATGGGGGGGAGGTAGAGCAGTATGTTGGAAAGAAAACAAATCAGACAAGAGCAGTTTCTATCAATACAAGCAACCCAACCAACTAACTATGGAAATTGCCTATGTGCCAAGATACAAGTATATTCAATGTAAAACTTAGCTACTTTTCTTCCGCTTAATCTGGTTACAGTGGGAGTTGTCTCAACATGCATAGAAAAGAAGCAGTGGTACTTTGTTTATTCAGTTAAGTTCACTTAACAGCTTTGCACAAAACATTCTTCACCCTTCGATTCAGAAAACATTACTGGAAAAGATTCTAAAGTGGGTGAAGGAAAAATACATTCTAAAAATATTTTGGAAAACCCTGTTTCATAGACCAGGCACTGAGTGCATTACAGTCCAACTTGCAGAGATGTAGTCTTGTGAATGCATTTAACAGGAGTGACAATTCTCTAAACTATTATTCACAGGATTCAAGAGTTCAGGGTATTTCTGACAAAATGGTTCAGTGCAAAATTCATCTTTCTTCCATCCTCTGCTCGTACTGTCTCTCCGACCGTTTCCTACGGTAAACATCATCTGCCGTGAAGACATTATTTGAGATTTTAGGAAGAGCCAATAAACAATCTTCCAAGAACAAAATCCTAAATTTGTGAAGTTTGATGCTTAGGAACTTTCAAAGTTAGTTTCCATTTATAGATGCTGACAAGAATTTAAAGAATGAGTTAGAGTCTAATCTACCCTCTTTAAAAAATAAAATCACTTCCATCTTGCCCAGAATTGCTGTTTTATCCAAGACAGAATATACATTTTTTTTTAAATTTCTATATCTGAAATATGATGTAGCCAAGGAACTGTGTACCTTCCCATGGAAACAATTTAAAAAAAAGACAGCACAACTGTTTGAGAGCAGGGCCAGATTAAGGTACAGGTCTGTGCCTAGATTCCTAGTTCCTGGAATATCACAAAGGCTTCAGAATCTCAGCTTCATTTAAAATAAACTTGCCCCCCCCACCCCCCCAAAAAACAAAACCTACCCTGTTTCTAGACTTGATGCTTGCAAAGAAAGGATTGAAAAGCTACTCCACAGAATGAAGTGTTGACTCTGAAAAAACACTGTTCTGGGGGGCCCTGGTGATACCACACCAGCAAAGGAGTGCGAGAGAAGGGCTTTGATTGCCACTGCTTAATCACAGCTCCACTGGAGTGATGTTAGCCCCCCCCCCCCCCCCCTCCAGGTTTATGAAGGCTGAAGTCTCCCTCCTTTGGATGGTAGTGGTGCCTGTCTCCCCCCAGCAGACATCTTGTTTGGGTGGCACTTGCCACTTGAGAGGAAGCTGCATGGTACACAAGGCATGGCACAAGCTAGAAACCACCTGTCTATCCCCTACCCCATACCACAGAATGCCTAAGGCCCCATGTTGCCTTAAATATGGTCCTGTCTGAACTTCTAATTCACAATAAATACCAGTGACCAGATGAGTTCCTGTAGTGGAAAACAATGATTCATGATCAGTTTTACCATGTATGCCTGTTTTTCACAAAAACAACCAGTTTTGAAACAAGTAAAACTGCAGAATTAAGTGAGACAGCTCTGCCTTTAGTGCAGCATCATTTAGGTATATGGCATTCCTGATACATGGAGGAAAATAAACTAATCTGCTGAAATGCAAAGGATGTTTTCTAACTAACATGCTTTGCTTCATAACCTTACCACACAGCAGTAGTGCCAGTGGAAGATTTATATGCAAAACAAACCAATCAACCCACTAAAAGCAACTAATGTGAGACATTGAACTGGGAAAAATATTAGTTTTCAGTTGTAGAAAATGATATATTTAGGTGTTTGCAAATGTAGAAAACATCAGGATATATAAAAGTATTCCTGCATGTGAAGTGTGATGGATTGTTGCATCATACCAAACAGCAACATTGAAATGTTACTTAGTTCCTCTTTCTGAAATGTCCCTATATACACAAGTTTAATATGAGGCTTCTTTATTAAAAGAAAAGACTCCCTAATTAATTGCTTCCATAGAGTTTACTTAGGTAAATAGCAGCTTGCTGAGAGGAAGCCACTTTAATGCAACTCATTAATCTTTCAGGTGTACAACAGCCAAATTAATGTTTTACCTTCATTGCACCTGGATTAAAAGTGTGACACTCAATATACTGATACTGACAAACTGTTTTGCTTGGATGGTTCTGATTCCACTGTTGACAGGGCATTAGGTAGAGTATCTTCAGCTGCTCTCAGGCTGAAACAGAACCTGCAATGGCAAGTCTTACAATACAAGCTACAGAGCAACAAATTTTCAGATTTTTAAAAATGTAATGGGTGTTTAAAGTTTAAGCATACTTTGGATGCTAATTGCTTAACAGTTTGTTACTTAAAATCTTAAATCGGATTTTTAAACCAACTCTAATGAAAGCTGCTGATAAGTAAACAAAAATAGCACTGGAGTGCTCTAGCATGCCTAGGGGAATTTAGTTCATGGGAACTGTAGTTTACAGGTAAGAAAAATGAGGATGTCTGCATCCTGGAATAGTAGAATATTTTAGATAGTAGATCACCAGTAACAGCAGGCAATTTCAGGCCGACTTCACTAGAGAAAAAAAGTATTGGATCCAAGAGCGGAATATGTGCAACTTGACAATACTCTCCTGCCACTTACAAAATGTCTCTTCGCCAAGCCGGACATTGATCATAAACCACTCCATGGCTCCCCCAAGGAGAAAGAAGAAAGGAAGGAATCTGTACATGCCAAAATGCTGCCTTCCAGGCACCAGCCGCAAGAAGTATCTTATTTTAGTCCTCATCAGCATTTCAGGGATGACAAGAGGGTCTCCCGTCCACCCCCAAACAAGCTGAAAGAAAGAAGAGTTGTGGAGTCAAATAAAGCGTTTACGAGCCCAACCAACCACAGGCTGTTTCTAGGGCGCCAAGGTGCACGTGGGAGAAGGGAAAGGCTGGTCACACAGTAAACAAGAGCAGCAGGGTCTTTGCCACTACACCATTCCGTCCGTCCGCCCGCCCCTCGGGAGCAGCTGAGCACGGGTGAGAGGAGGCAATCGGCTCTCGCCTCCTGCATCTTCACAGCCGCGTTAGCTCCACGCACCCCGACTCCTATCCACGCACAATAGCCTCCAGCTTGAGCGAACAGTGCAGCGGGCGGGGGGAGCTGCAGTGCGGACTCAGCCAGTATCAAGGGGAGGGGAGGACGTGTTAACCCCGAGCACACTAGTGGGGGCAGGGACGGGGGAGCTGGGGCCTCGCCGCCCCGCAGAGAACAAACCTACAGGCCGCTGTCCGAGTTCCTGCCGCGGGAGCCCCGGAGCCTCCCCCAGCCTATGTGGTGGTCTCGAGGGCCCCAACGGTCACTCATATAACGGTCCCCAATCCGGATATGTCCCCCTCCCCCCTCGCGAAGTTTGAGTGCAGCCAATCGGGGGCGGCGTCTCGCGATCCGTACGAAGGACGACGACCTGTCTCCCGTCCCACTTCGGGCGCGGAAGGGCGAACGCGAGGAAGCCAGCGCAGCTGCGGCGGGCAGAAGAAGCGTAGCGGGCACGTGATCCAGGCGGGTGCGTTGCCGCTTGCCTGATTGGTCAGAGCGGCTGAAAATGGAAGGGCCTAAGGAGCGCGGTTGGCGGAGGGGTTGTAGCCAAGGGGCGGGGTCTGCCAGGTGACAGACAGCCCCAGCGGCTGTGTGTGGCTTCCTCTCGTGTTCTGTCAAATCTCCCTCAGTCCCTGCGGGTCTGGGGCGGGGCTGGCAGCCTTCCAGAAGTGCTGTGCCCAGTCTTCATTGATTCACTCTCATTTCAGGTTTCGCGTGCCAGTCGTACATTTTAACGTTTTTAGAAGGTCTCTTTCTCTAAGTCTATATTATATAACTAAACTATTGTTCTATGTAAAGTAAATAAGGTTTTTAAAATGTTTAAGAGGCTTCATTTAAAATTAAATTAAAATGCAGAGCCCCCTGGACTGGTGACTGGGACCCAGGCAGTGTGAGTGCCACTGAAAATCAGCTCGCGTGCCGCCTTCGGCACACGTGCCATGGGTTGCCTACCCCTGGTCAGGGGCTTATCGCCCCACCCCCTCTAGCGCAGGGGGCGCTGCTATAGGTCACCGCCTGTGGCGGGGGTGCCCCGCGCAGGGCTCGACAGGTGGGGCCAGTGACCAGGTTCTTTCTCCTTGCCTTTGGCTTTCAGGCGAGAGCCAGGATGCTGGGCCCTGGCCGGAGTGTTGGCCCCTTGCCGATGGCTCATAGGAAGGGGTTCGGGGAGCAAGGCCTTGGGCCAGGGCCAGTGGAAGCACTAGGCAAGTTAGGCAGCCACCTAGGGTGCTGAGATCTGGGGGGCGCTGAAAAGCCGGTGCCTAAAAAGAGACGCAGGCTGCAGATTGCAGACTGTAAGGAGGACGTAGATAAGAACTACGCTCCCAATGAATTGCTCTCCTGCCATTTACAAAGCCAGCGAATTGGGAAGTCCTTTGATTAGGTCACAGAATATAGGAAGGAGGAGGTGATAAGAACCACGCTCCCAGTGAATTGCTCTCTGACTCCTGTCTCCTGCCATTTAGAAAACCAGGGAAGTCCCAATTTGTCTCTGACTTCTGCCATGTGAAGTCCTTTGATTGTGAATCAATATTTGTACAGATTGCTGTGTCGGTAGGTACATTATTACAATATTAGCTCCTCTGCCTTGTAGTAGTTTGCACAGCAGCAGCCAGAAGGAGAGTGGAGCAGTTTGTGTGGGGTGGGGTAATACCCCCTGCTGGGGCTGATCTGTGCTGTCAGTGTGGTGCAAGCGGCAGGGCCAGCTCTGGCTTTTTTGCCGCCCCAGGCAAAAAAGCCTCTGCCCTCCCCCCCCCGCGCAGCAGGGGAGGGCGCCGTGAGCGCCAGTGGGGAGGGCGGAGTGCCCGGCCGGGGCTCCGCTCTCCCCGGCGGCCAGAGCGCCGGGGGGGGAGGGCAGAATGCCCGGCCGGGGCTCCGCTGTCCCCGGCGGCCGGAGCTGGAGCACAGCACCGCGCCGCCCCCCTCCAGGTACCGCCCCAAGCACAAGCTTGGTGGGCTGGTGCCTGGAGCCGGCCCTGGCAAGAGGGGCTGGCTTGCACGTGGCATGCTCCTCAGAGAGCAGGCTGCAGGTTTTCCAGGGCAGAGGCTCTGCTCCCTGGGGAGAGAAGGGAGGGAGGCCGAGGCTGGCAGCTCTGTGGACTCTCTTGCGTGGAGGGGCGGCTAAGCCACTTTAACCTACCTCCCTGTGCCCCAGCTTTCTACCCTCCTGACCCTGCTTTGGTGTGAGGGCCGCGCAGTCTCTGCCTAACAATCCTGCCTGCCCCACGCCCCCCTGCCAGAGTGAGAGCCCAGCATTCAACTCCCCAGCCCGGGTGCAGGACAGACTGGCGACACACTCCCATTGCCCTGTTGCAATTGCACTGTGATTTGGCCCACTGCTGCATGCCAGGGACTAGAGAGGAGAGTGCCCATTTCACCTTGCGACTCTTTGACTCCTACCCCGTCTGCCACCCCCCTCCACACCCAAACCCGGTCTGCTCCCCTTGCACTCCCCAGCCAAACCCGAACCCCCACTGACCAAACCCAATCTGCTTCCCTTCCCCACCTAACCCGATACCCCACTGTCTCAACCCGGTCTTCTTCCCTTCCGCTCCTCAGTCAAACCCAATCCCCCACTGACCCGAACCCAGTCTGCTTCCTTCTCCTCCTGGCCAAACTGGAACCGTCACTGACTGAATCCGGTCAGCTTCCCTTCCCCACCTAACCCGATACCCCAATATGATGGAGTATCTCCCATTCTAATTTTATAAATTTTATTAATAATAATAATTCAATATTATAAAGGTAGAATAAAATGTAGTAGATCTGGATATGAAAGAATGAAGGAAAGAGTATAGGTGACCAAAAAGGGTGTATTTCTGATTACAATCAACATTGCTTAATTCTAAGGAAAAGTCATCCTGATCTCTTAATCAATGTTTACGTCACCTAGGGAAAGACATACAGAATGAGCTTATTCAGCTTCTATCCAATGCCATCAAACAAAAAATCCTAGCATCTGCTCGTGCTGCAAAATACTTCTCGATCATTCTAGATTGTACACCAGATGCAGGCCACGTTGAACAAATGACCATAATCATTCGGTTTTTGGATAGGCCTACTTCAGAGACAGAGAATGAGACTGAATCAGTATTCATAAAGGAACACTTTTTGGGATTTGTGTCGCTTATGGAGACAACTGGAGCTGGTAAGACAGAAACTATTCTTCACCAGTTAGAAGAGATGTCATTGCCTATAGAAAACTTGCGTGGTCAAGGGTACGATAATGGGAGCAATATGAAAGGGAAAGAAAATGGTGTCCAGTGAAGAATTTTGGATATTTACCGCCCTCCCACCGGGGCTCCGGCCACCCTCCGCCCCCCACCCCGGCGCCCTCCCCTGCCCTCTCAGGCCACAGACTTTGAGAAAACATTGGTAGATGCAGGTGAACTTGCAGAGGAGTTGGATGTACTGGCACTTTTTGAACCAGATCCAATCTGTATTAGAAAAAAGAGGAAGCAGTTCACATATGAAGCAAATGACGAACCTATTTACAATCCGAAAGAAAAATTCAAAGTGAACTTTTACTTTGCAGTCATCGACACAGCAATACACTCAGTTGAAGAAAGATTCACATTGATGCAGCAAATTAGTTCAGTATTTGGCTTCCTATATGATGTTTACAGTTTGCAAAATACAACACCAAAGCAAATTATGGAACATTGCTTGAATCTGGAGCAAGCTTTGCAACATGGTGAATCCAAAGATATTGATACCTTTGACTTGTGCAATGAATTGCAAGCTATTGCACGACGAGTCCAAAAGAGTGCATCACCGCAAGATGTATTGAACTTCAGATGCACAAATAAACTGACAGATAGTATCCCCAACACAGTTATTGCTCTTTGCATCCTCTTGTCTCTCCCAGTTTCTGTGGCCAGTTGTGAGCGAAGCTTCTCGAAGCTCAAGTTGATAAAAACATACATGCGAACATCAATGTTGCAACAAAGACCTGTTGGGCTATCTACCTTGTCAATAGAACATGACATTGCTTGCAGCATTGACTTGGAGGAACTTGTTTCTAAATTTGCTAAACTGAAAGCGCGGAAAAATAAATTCTAAATTATAACGTGTTACTCTGTGACAGTGTATTGTGTATAATGTATGTGATTTATTTTAAGATCCATGTTATGTTGAGCAAAGTGAAAACAATAACAGTGTCAACACTGTCAGGTTATTCATTTATTTTCATTAAATATGTAGACGAAATAATTAAATTAATAATTTTTCAAGCCGAACGTGTATTAATTCTAATGAATAATGCCACATTATGCAGCATTCATTTTTGAAAGTTTTTAATAAGCGATGCTGGGAGGGGATGGGAGGGCGCAAGGTGGAAGTTTCGCCTAGGGCGCAAAATATCCTTGCACCGGCCCTACCTTGGGCTACCGTGTTGGTCTCTTGGCGATGGATCTCAGGCAAGGGGCCTGGGTGCTACGCCTTGGGCTGGGGTGTTAGTCCCTTGCCAAAGGCTCTCAGGCTTGGGGCCTGGGTGTGGGTCCTAAGAGAGGGTATTGCCCCCTTGCTAGAATTCTTTGTGGTCAGGGGCCCTAGGCCAGGGTTTTTCCCACTTGCTAATGCCTCTCACTCTCTGAGTAACTTTCTGTGTTGCTTATCTGTGTAACAGACCAGGAAAAAGAACCAGGAGTACTTGTGGCACTTTAGAGACTAACAAATTGATTTGGGCATGAAGCTAAAACTCACTTCATCAGATGCATGGAGTGGAAAATACAGTAGGAAGATATATATATATACACAGAGAACATGAAAAGATGGGGGTTGCTTTACCAACTCTAATGAGACAAATCAATTAAAGTGGGCTATTAGCAGGAGGAAAAATCACTTTTATAGTGGTAATCAGGATGGCCCATTTCAAACAGTTGACAAGAAGGTGTGAGTAACAGTAGAGGGGGAAATTAGCATGGGGAAATAGTTTTTTGTTTGTGTAATGACCCATCCACTCCCAGTTTTTATTCAGGCCTAATTTGATGATTGTTGGTTACTATCGACCCCCTCCTGTGATTTCAAGGCTGTCGTGAGAGAAGAGTTGACTGCATGGCTTCACAGGGAGGTGTGACACCCAAGCTGAGGAATCTAGTCAAACGGTACCTTCAAATAAGCAAATTTACACATACTTTCCCCTAGATTGAGGAACCCCCAAATGTCAGCCTGGATAAGTGAAACTGAATTAACCCTAAGAGATAGTACTGTGCAGTGAAGCAGCATCAGTGATGCACAATGACAAATGGGCACAGAATGTTAAACCTGAAATCCTATACTGAGCAGGAATATGTGTTTACCTCTGATATAGAGCTGATGGCTCTGCTCCTTTCTCCCATTTTGGGGATACCAATAAAATATTTTGTTTTGAAAGTAACTAGTTTATTTTCTGCAGTACACCTGATCCAAGCTACTAAGCTGTACAGAAAAAACTCCAAGCACATCTGAACAAGACTAATATTGAAAGCTGGCTTTCCGCTGCTGTAAACCCCATCAAACAACAGAAAAGGTTAATGAGGTATCCATCTCATGTTTAAATTTC
Organism: Trachemys scripta elegans; assembly: GCF_013100865.1. Classification (NCBI taxonomy): domain Eukaryota; kingdom Metazoa; phylum Chordata; order Testudines; family Emydidae; genus Trachemys; species Trachemys scripta. The sequence goes on from NC_048304.1 coordinate 43,782,222, forward strand.
TTTTGTGGCTCTGCTTGGCCACTGGCACTGCATTTCAGAGAAAGTTCATCCTTCCATGTGTAACCCTTCTGCCCATCTAACTTGGCAGCAACAAGGGCCGGGTTCTGTATCTAGGGGTTCCATTTCAATAACGCAATGCAAAACCGGCTCGAGCCCCCACCCAGTGACCTGGGATAATTACATACCACCCCCTGGGCGCCTCTAGGAGGCAATACTTCCCCTCTCGCAAGCACGGAGTCTGAGTGTAACAGAAAATGTTTAATAACATGAGGTAAACGACATCAGCATTAAATTGAAAAAACAACACAAACAGGCGTCATGAGCAAAAACCCACCCCAGCAATTTGGGCTGTATCCTTTCTCTTTGGTTCTTGAAACCAGCAACCCAAGAATCACCAAAGTCCCAAAAGTCCAACAACCCCAAAGTCTCTTGGGTCCAGCAACCCAAGGATCACCAAAGTCCCAAAAGTCCAACAACCCCCCAAAGTCTCTGTCCCTGGTCAGTGCAGCCCCAGAGTTCAAGCGGGGGGGGGGGAAGGCACGCAGGGTGTTAAGGGGCACCTCTGCCTCTCCGTGGGGTTCCGCCGCAGCCTTCTCCATGAGCCACTCCACTCCACTCCACCAGCTGTCCCGTGAGCCGCTCCTGCCATCCACGAACTGCTCTGGCAGCTGCTCCGCTCTGCTCACCGACCTGTGAGCCACTCAGCACAAGGCTCCGCTCTGCTCTGCTCTGCTCCTCCAGCCACTCCGCCCTGCTCACCAACCTGTGAGTCACTCAGCTCCGCTCCAACCATCTCCGTGAGGCTCCACTTGGCTAGCTGCTCCACCAGCCGCTTAGCAATATAGCTTCAGGCTCCCCCACTAGTTAACACAGTCTCAGTGATCTCAGCTCTTAATAACTTTAGCTCTTTTGTGATTTCAGCTCATAGTAGGGGAGCCCCAGTACTAATGCACCATTGGCCCAAAGTGAATTCAGCTCAGCAGCCTGTAACTAGACTCCTAATGGAATCAAAGTTAGCTCTGACATTCAACAGTGGAGAGAGGAGATAGTGCAATTGGTGTTTCAAACCCTCAAAGAGGGCTCATATCATCAGATATAAATACCTGTCCCCCTCCTCTCTCAATTCACTGGGTTTTGTAACCCATGCCCCTTGTCAAGCAAGTGCTACTTAGGTAATGGTGAAAGACTCACTCAGTCCTTCTGTCATACAACAGTTCCACTGGCCTTGATTCACAGAATCAGGGTAACAAAACTTTATTCTTCCTGCCCCAATAATAGAGAAACTGGGGATCCCACACCAGCCAAAGTAACCACTTTGAGTTGCTGGTGTTTCATGCCAGGCGAGTGGGTGTGCCTATGCAAACCAGATCAGCCCCTGGAGTTCTTTTCCACACTCGCCATAATTCACCACCAGATGTCAGGGTAGAGCTCATCCTGACTCTGCTTACACATGTGCAGTGGAAGGTGCAATTGCATTTGGCTAGGTTTCACAAGGAAATTGAGGCAAGAGGCCAGTTTTCATTTTCAGATGATCCAGTTAGTGCACTGAGGTTTTTGAGCTTTTAAGCAGCAACTTATCCTTGAGGTAGAAGAATGAGATACACAAAACCCAGCAACCTTCCCTCTATCCCAACATTAGGTTGTTTTAAAAGCAGTAACCCCATCATAGAAGCTAAAAAAAAATTGGTTTTGGGACAGGCACATTTTTTTTCTTCAAGGTGGCCTGTCTGTATTCTCACTTTTGGGATATACTCTGCTTCCTGAGCTCCATGCCCTGTATGTCAAGAGGACTTTGAGTTTCAATCTACATGGATAGAAGTAAGACCATTAAGAAGTCAGAAGATTTTTTGTAGCTTTTGGAGATCTGTGTAAAGGGAATGCCATTTTCATTCAGTGCCCGTGTAAATTGAGTAGATTATGAATTGAATCCTGTTATGCCTTAGCTAGAATGACAATAGCTAGGGTCATTGGTCTTATTCTGCCAGGGCTAAAGTGGCATCAGTGGTCTGCCTCTACAGTACTTCCCATTTTAGAAATCTTCAGAACTGATACATGGAGTTCTGTTTGCACATGGGCATCTAGATCTGGTACTTACTTAGCAGGGCACTTCTACAATCCCTGTTCTGCAAAAATAGCATACATAATCCAGCCCCATGATAATAAATTAACATAACACTGTACTTGGACCAAATATGTGCAATATATTATGGTCCAGTGTTAAAAGCTTGAGTGCACAACTGGACTATGTCAAGGGTGTAGTAAAAAGTGGGTGTTTGTCTAATATTTTTCAGTTTAGGCATTTTTTTTCAGTCCCAAAGGATTTAAGAAAAGATTTACAAGAGACAGAAACAGCATGTTGACTTGCAGGATCTTTCTTTATCCTGTTGAACCCTGAGGTGTATAATGGTATCCACCAGTTTCCACCATTTATTTTGGTTTTGTGCTGGTCTGGCAGGAAGGGACTGTCCTCAATTTTTTTTCTGTCCAGGGCTGAGTATATTATCTGTGCTTAAGTATATAATTATATGGGAAGAACTTAATTTTACTTAATTCCAAAAGGAGACATAACCGCTTGCAAGACAGGATTGATTTAAATATTCTAACTGTATTATAAAGGGCAAGGATTAACTTACTTTATTTTAATTAAAATGCAGCTTAATGCTTTTAAGAAGTGTGGTTAATAATGGGATTATGAATGCTATTTCTAAAGAAATTCATTGGCAGCCTACTAAATATACCATCATTCCATGTTTTTATCTCATCATGTAAACCAAAATAACCTGATCAAAATGCCCTGGGACAGTGTTCAATGTGTGTATGAGGTGTGTAATGATCAGTTGTTGCAAGACTTATAGGTAAGGCTAGGAGTACTTGTGGCACCTTAGAGAGTCTGTCATGGAGGTCACGGAAGTCATTCCGTGATTTTCTGGGACCTCCGTGACTTCTGCAGCCGGCAGGTGTGTCTGATCTCAGGGCCGCCCAAGCAACAGCGGCGGTGGTCCCAGGCTGGCGGGGTTGTCCCCCACTAGCAGCAGCAGCAACAGTCCCTGGCCACACACACCCCATCTATGAGCACCAGCGGATGCCCCAGAATCCCCCCTCCAGAGCAGCAGCTGCAGCCCCGGAGCTCCCCAGAATACCAAAAATGTAGTCAGGGGTATATAGTACAAGTCATGGAGAGGTCACTGGGCCCTGAATTTTTGTTTATTGGCTGTGACCTGTCCATGACTTATACTAAAAATGCCCATGACTAAATTCTTAGCCTTACTCATAGGCCATGGAATTGAAGAAAAAAACCCTTCCCTTTAAAAATTGTTTTGGCTGCATCTATAATAGCACCCGTGGAGTTCTAGTGTACACAATGCTCCAACAGGTTTCAAAGTAACAGCCGTGTTACTCTGTATCCGCAAAAAGAACAGGAGTACTTGTGGCACCTTAGAGACTAACAAATTTATTTCAGCATAAGCTTTCGTGGGCTACAGCACAAAAGCTTATGCTGAAATAAATTTCTTAGTCTCTAAGGTGCCACAAGTACTAAGGCTCCAACAGCTTCCAGCGTGTTTTTTTTTCCTTCTCATTTTTATTTTTTTACACAGCTTTCAAATCTGCTGACTTGTAACAATGCATGAAGAGGATGGAATATTGTATGCATCTGAAGAAGTGGGCTGTAGTCCACGAAAGCTTATGCTCTAATAAATTTGTTAGTCTCTAAGGTGCCACAAGTACTCCTGTTCTTTTTGTGGATACAGACTAACACGGCTTCTACTCTGAAACCTGTCTACAATAGAGCTCCCAGCAGTACAGTTGAACTGGTGGTAGCACTAATGGGCTTTTCTCTTAAATTCCCTAATGTAGATAAGGCCATAGAAACTGAATATGGAGAAGATGGTATGCATCTACTCCATCTTCCCGGGTAAGGGCAGAATTATTATCTTTACTACTTTCTTCTGTGGTCAATCCAGTTGGAAATAACTCAGGCTACTGGACGCTCCCATTTCTTCCTTTAAATAGTAACTCAGAAGAACGGAAGTCACATCCCCTTCCCCCCACGCTGCCACGCACACCAAAAAACCTCAAACACGCAGAGCCCTGAGTATCGCTACCGCAGAGCTGCAATAAACAACATTTAAATACCCTCCAGCTATATGGGCGAAATGCTTTATGGGAGCTGTAGTACTTGGCGCGTCGGTTGCCTGACCAGGTCCCTAGTGAAACAGTGGGGAGAACTACAAGTTCCGTGCCGCCGCGCAGCCCCGGGGCTCACACGTGGCGGCTGTGTAGACGGGGCTTGCTGGTCTGTAGAGACCGCCCCTGCAGCCACCGATCGCTGGCTCCTCTGCAGAATCCAGGATTGGCTGCTTGGCCCGCCTCGCTCGGCTGCTCATTGGCTGGCAGCGCGGAGTTAGTTGCCGCGGTCCCCGAGCAGCAGGCGGCTGGGCGCTCGGTTTGCAGGGTAGCCGGAGCGGGCGGCGGTGCATGGGAGCGCGCGCGGAGCTTCAGACCCTTTCCAGAGGGCTGCGGTTCTTCGGGCTCGCATTAAGTTCCGCGCCGGCCGGGGAGCCGCGGGGAGGTCATGGCCGCCGTCGGCTTCAAGGCTGCTGGCAGCGGCTTGTGGAAGGGTAACGGGGCTGGCTTGCAGCTGGCCGCCGCCGTCTTCTGCCAGAGCTGCAGCTCCGCCGCCAGCAGCGGCCCTGGCGAGGGCAGGCGGGCGGTCTGGGGCCAGCAAAGGGCTCAGCACCAGTCTGCGGGGCCATTCCCACCCCCGGCAGTCCCCGGCAGAGCCCGGAGAGCCGCGGAGCCCAGCCCGGCCGCAGCCGGCCCCCTGAGCAGCCAGCCTAGCCCTGCCGAGGGCGCCGACACTAAGTCCTACCTATGGGCCAGATACCACGAGATGAAAAAGCTGGTGTATGGTAAGAACCGGCTTCGGGCACTGGGCCTACCGCCTCCTGCAGTGCCTCGTACTGCTTCTCAGTTCCCGGGCACGCTGCCCCCCGGGGTCCGGGCTGTGCCCTGCCTCCGGCTCAGGGAGGACGGGGAACCGCTAGAGACTAAAGTGCTGCCAGCAAACGAGCCCCCCGTCAGACCCAGCCCGGCTCTGCCTCAGGCAGCTGGTTCCCCCGCTGGGAAAATGTCCTGCGGTCAGTCGCCAAGTGTGCACCCCCGGGGCTGTGCGCCAACAAACTCTTGCGCTCGCAGTCAGTCAGTAGGTGGGCAGGCCTTCTGCTTGGTGGGTCGCATCACGGGCCTGCCCAGAGGGGTGGTCTGGATATTGTTTGTAATGCCCAAGCGTCCACTCTACACAAGCATCACCATAACGGGCACTAGTAGTCACCTACTTTAATGGGTGGGGCATGCATCTGCCCAAGCAAAACTCAGACTTGTAAATCGCCACTTAGAGGTGCCAGGACACTGGCACTTTTTGACTACGTGGTTGTTTACTGGTGGTGAATTATGACCCTGAATTTTGTTAGCATGGGCAAGGTGATGGATACAGAACTTCTCATTGGAATACTTTTCATATCAAGTTATTAAGCATGGGCAAACTTGTCACCAGAAGTTGTGTTATACCTGTTCTGTGGTTAAATACAGGACTTCAGTCTCCAAGGCTGTCAAACCAGCACCTTTCAGCACCTCCTTGCTAAATTTTCTTAAACAGTTTGGTAGGCAGTTCCTTACCCAGCACAACGTAAAGGAGGATATTCTCCTGTGGGTTTATTAATCCCTGGAATGCCCTGGGTAAGCAACCTTGCCAGGCTAGCAACAGTCTGACTTTTCTTTTTCTACTGTGAAATAGCTGTTTGTAAGGCTGTTATTGTTAGGAAGAGGAAGGAAGTGCTCCTGTTGTATAGTTACATTAATCTATGAAGACAGTGCTGTTGTTTATATTTGCTTGTTTTGTCATGAGTGTTTTTCAAACAAAAAAAATGAGATTATAAAATGTAAGGTTCTTTATGTTCCTTAGTGGGATGTGCAAAGGTAAGTACTGTGTGTCCACAAGAGACAATAGGAAGTATTAAGTATATGCTGTCAGAATGGGTGTTAGTTTTAAGCCCCAAGCTGCAAAGAAGTTTCAACTTGTCAGAGTCCTAATGTTGCTCTAGCAGTGTCTTGGAGCTCATTTTCCTTTTGTTTTATGCTAGTATTAAAAGAGGAGAGAGAACCTCTCAATTTAAAATATGTGGTGATAGAAGCTAGTACAATCTCTTGATAAATGTTTATTTAGCAACTTCACGTGCAGACTTCTTGACATTATTACAACAGTCTGCGTTTGTGTATGTTATCATGGATATGTCGATCTGTGCGATATGATTAGCAGTACCAAATGCAGAGTGCAAAATAGGTTTAGTAGCTAATGTGCATGGAGAAGAATAGTCTTTTCTCAGACCTTCAGTAAGGTATTTGCCATACACTGTATAAAAAAGTCTGTGATTAATAACGGCACGCACATGAAAACACACACAAACCTATTCTTGAGTCCTGGCAGGAAAAGTGTAAATCCTGAATTCTTTGTGTCCCATAACTTGTTTATGACTAAAACTGACTTACACCAAACTTGGTGTCAAAGGTTTGCTCCTTGACTGACAGTTATTTCAAGTTTCAGTGTCAAATGAGCCTCTCTAGTTGAATTGCAAATATTGGAGAGACTGACAATGATTCATCAAAGATCTGACAACATTTTCCATTAATGTCATGTTTGGGTAATCTTACAAATTCTTCTGTATGTTACAAACACTCTTCTTCACTGATAAAACATGTCTCTTTCTGCATTTTTCCCCATTATAAATGCATATCAAGATGTAAATAGAAACTCTGCCTTTTGTAATCAGCTTTTGGTGACTGCTTGGTTCGTTAATGATACCACCTTTCACACCAGAAGAGATTTTAATGTTTTTTTGCTGATGGAATGAGTTGGAACAGAATAATATATAGGGAAGCTTCTATTTACACACACTAAACAGCAATGATATGGGTTTGGTGCAGGGAAGCACCAGGTATCAGAAGTTCACAGCCGTTTCCTGGAGTACTGGAAATGCATTATACTATGGTGTGCTTGAACATGGCAGTAAAGTTAATAGCTACGCAAAAGCTGATGTGATTAGAATTATGCACTTTTACTTATTGTGTACTTTTTTCAATACAGCTTCCTTTATGTATGGTATCTCACCATTCAAAAACATTTTATATATTAACAGCTGTTCTAGCTTATGCATTTTATTAAAATATGGAGACCACAGTATATAAATAATGTGATATGGCAGAGGCATGCTCTGGGAAGAATGAGCCATATAGGAACAAGGAAGTAACAAAAATCACATGCTTTTGGGGATAATCTTATTACAGCTGGGGTGAGAAGTCACTCTTCTCTCTTTCCTCCCCTCAATCCCATCCAGGGCCAACCGTTAATAGTGCATATTGCCCATGTATGTTCTAGGAGGTTTTTTTCAGATAAAGCAAACAAAAAAAAAAAATCAATTATTTGCTGCTGCTGGCAGAAAATCAGGTTTAGTGGATGAATAATCTGAACCAATATGTCAGTTCCTTTGTTTTATGACCAGAGTCCAAGGGAGTAGGGTCTGGTGGTTTTGTTAGTGATACTGAGATTAATCATAGAATATCTGGGTTGGAAGGGATCTCAGGAGGTCATCTAATCCAACCCTCAGCTCAAAGCAGGACCAATCCCCAGACAGATTTTTTGCCCCGATCCCTAAATGGCCCCCTTAAGGATTGAACTCACAACCCTGGGTTTAGCAGGCCAATGCTCAAACCACTGAGCTATCCCTCCCCCCACCCTGAGATTATGGTACTGAATTCTGACGAAAGTGGAAAACAAGTGACAATTTGGCTATGGAGAATTAGACGTGTCCATTTCTAGGTATTGCTGAAGAGAGATGATGGTAAATTGAAGCTTTAACTTGGATTTTGGGAGAGACTAAAGCCAGTGGTTAATTTTGTAATGAAAGAGATGCCAGGGCTCAAGCAGGTTTGTTACTTTCATAACTGACACAGCGAGCCCAGAGGTGCCGGGGCTATGAACTGCAAAGCCCAGAGGTGCCGGGGCTGAGCCCTGGCACAAATTAAGCATGTACTAAAGCAGGGATTTAAGGAATGAAGGCATGCATGTGAATTTGGGTGGAGAATATTTTGAATTTAACAATATTTTGGAGGTCACTTGCAAACTTGCCTCCCACATTTGTAAAATAAATTAAGGTGAAGTCAGATACCAGAGTTCCTGAGGTGAGGTTGCAGGGGAAATGGTGGTATTTTAGGGAATGGTTTGGTGATTTTGAATGTTATGTTATCAGCTCTTGGCTATGGCTTAGCCGAGAGCTGATGAGTTTGGGGCATGCAGAAAGGCCTGATCTGGAAAGGTCCTCTTGGACTTCTGTTGTTGCTCACAGTTCCAAACTGAGAAGGGTGCTTGGCCCCTTGAAAGATGAGGCCCAAAGCACCCCCCCCTCCAAAAAAAGTCATAAGTTAAGAGATGGAAAACATGATTTTGGGGGATCTAAGTGAGATTGGAAAAAGGGTTGCAGAGAGGATTGGAGATAGCAGCTGTGAAGTTGTTGCTGCATGTGTTTGACCTATTGTGTAAGAAACTCAAGTGTGTAAACTGTGTGGGATAATCTATGTGCTTTGAGTAATGCTGCAAAACACATTCAGTATCTCCCCCTTTTTTTTTTTCTTCTTCTTCTTCAATGAGATGGTGTAAAATAAGAAGAGAAGTATGGGCTTTTTTGATGTTGATCCCTGTACATCGTAGAGATGTCCGTCTTTGATCTAGCATATTTTCATTCTGAACATGTTTCAAGTCTCAAGCAGACTCAAAGGCTCAAAGAATAAGTGGCTCTGTCTTGTTGGTTCTCAGTATAGCATCACTTGTAGGCTACTCTAAAAACTAACATTCATAATATGTTGCAACTTAAGTAGTTTCTGTTTGGCCATTTAGCTACTAATTCTGCCCAAGAGTTACTATCACAATAGGTGCTCTACAAATCACTTGGGTTTGGGAGGTATCATGGCTTAGTGGATTGAGCAGAGACTGGGCGTCAGGAGATCTCTAGTTACAGTTCCCAGTTCTGTTATTGACCTCTGTCACCTTAAGCAAGTCACCCTCTACCTCAGTTTACCCAAATGTAGAATGAGGGTAATACCTAAAGCTCTTTGTAAGGCTCATCTGTGCTTGAAAAATATTTTTAGAATGAAATTGCTACTTTAAACACAGCAAAGTCAGCATTGTTTCAGCATAATCTTTTGTCATTTAATACCCTTCGTTAGACCTGCACTTTGAGTGCAAGGCCTGTTGGCCTTTGCCAAGATGGAGCCTACTGCCTTAATACCACAGAGCCATCTGTGATGCTGGAAGGTGTCTACCATAAGAACAAGGTCCCTGTACTGGCTGCTTTTAGTCACAACATTTTTTTTTTTTTTTCCCCACTTCAGCAACTCCTCACTTAAAGTTGTCCTGGTTAACATTGTTTCGTTGCTGATCAATTAGAGAACATTCTCGTTTAAAGTTGTGCAATGCTCCCTTCTAACATTGTTTGGCAGCCGCCTGTTTTGTCCACTGCTTGCAGAAAGAGCAGCCTATTGGAGCTAGCTGGTGGGGGTTTGGAACCAGGGTGGCTCAGCAGCTGCCCGGCAGGCTATCAAGTGCCAGGTAGTTCAGCTGTCCCTCCCCCCTCTGCCTTTGAGCTGCTCCTGGGAGCCTCCTGCTCACTGTGCAGAGTGGTGGGGGAAGAGGGGTGCTAATGTCAGGTATCCCCCCTGCTCAGTGGAGGAGCAGGGGGAAGGGGAAGACATGACAGGGCTCAGGATGGAGGGAGCCTGCTGGCAGCAGCTGCTGTCCTAACTTGCTGATCTACTTAAAAGGCAGTGTACTTAGAGTGGGGTCAGTGTAATTAAAGGGGCAATGTGTGTTTCTCTCACATATGGTGTGTATCTTTCTCTCACACTCACTCACACACACTGTGTGTGTCTGTCTGTCTCTTTCTGCCATGCTGTGTCTCCTCCCTCCATTGGTGCTGCCTTTTAGAGTGTGAGGCTACATTAACAACAATGTGTTAACCTTTGAGGGTTCAGCTGAGTGCTAGTTCATCATTTAGCAATAAGGCATTCCCTGGGAAATATCCCACCCTCTGACTCCTCCACCTCAACAAACTTCACAATGTGATCATTGCTGTGTACAGTATCAAATTTTGTTTAAAACTTATTCTGTGTGTGTGTGTGTGTGTGTGTGTGTTATGTATATATAGTCTTTTGTCAGGCGAAAAAAATTTCCCTGGAACCTAAACACCCCTCCTCCCCGCCCCCTTTTCCATTAATTCTTATGGGGAAATTGGATTTGCTTAACATGGTTTCGCTTAAAGTAGCATTTTTCGGGAACATAACTACAATGTTAAGCTATGAGTTACTGGTATTTTAAATTTTTTCAGATGCTGCTGTAAAATCCTACAAAACACCACTTCGGAAAATAATAGAGGTACTTGGAACTAATAATGAAACTAGACATTGGGGTTTTATTAATTCCATATTTGAGGCAGGTGTTTAAATATTAGGCAAAAACAGTAATTTGAATGCAGAGTGCTTTTTAATGGGGGACATGGCAAATATAGTGCGTCTTATCACTATTCTTTCTTATTACTTGGTACTAAACATATGAGATTTAGAAGCTAATGCAGATGGCATTTTAAATTCCTTGGGGGGCATAAGGAGTGTCTTTTTAAAACATTTTGGTTTGGACACTGAAGTGTTGAGTCTCATTTGGATTACTGAGCACTCTCATCTACCACTGGTGAAAAATGGGAGCTGAAGATGCACAGCACGTGACAGGAAATATTTGGCACCTACTATGATTGGACATTTTTCAAGTCAACGTAGGTCATATGGGATCCTGAAGTTTTCACTCATTTTTTCAATAAATTGCCCAACTGTTCACAACTGTGCTCTCATTTTAGGTGTTAGGCATCATTGATCAGTAACAGTTGTGGAACATTGCTTTGCAAGGCCAACACAAGTTAGAACCTTGGGGTGTTTTTAAATTAGCACCAGCAGCTGTTCAGTATTTCAGATGACTTGCCATATTTAGTGGGTGAAGGGTGTTGCAAGCATTTTGGTGGTTGCGTAAGTGCAAAAAAGCATCTAACCAATACCCTTGCCTTCTGGCTGAAGTATGTATGCCAAGTTTCATCACAGGGAGTATATTCATGAGTTGATTTATAAGTCCTTGAGCAGTCATGTTTTAACATGGCAATGTGACTGCTTCCCTAACCACAGCAGAGTTAGTAGGCAGTTGTAATACATTAGTTATGCAAATTTTGGAGTTTTTTTATTTCAAGGGTTTGCTCTTTTTGCCCATACAATGATACTGCATCTATTAAGTCATACACTTGCTGCCTGGGTAAAATGCTGACTATACAGTGACTAACTATGATATTGCTGCTAACTGCAAAATGCTGCAGAATTTCAATACAAAAAGCAGCCCTTTTTTTTAGCAGGGTTCAAAGAGCCTTTTTCCCTTGAGTTTCTCCTATTCTAGCCTCTCATCCATTTTTCCAAGCATCACCTATTTATATGGGTTGGTCATAGCTGTTGGGCACCGAGCAACATAATGTTGACCTGCCCTGGAATGAAGTCTTTCTGACCTAGTGATTGAACTGCATATTGTAGGACTAGTCTCTCTCCTACTGTATGGTAAGCCTTTCACCTACTGCAGTGGTGTTCAAACACTAGCCCTGGGGCCAGTTGTAGCTGTTGAGGTTCAAAATTGTCACCCTCAAGAGTGACTGTATTAAGAACATTTGTATTTGATCATGAATTGAAAATGTGTTCCCTGAGCCAGGCTGTGCAATTTTTAAACTGAAGAGTTTGAATTCCTCCCATTGCTCTGGGGAGGAGATGCAGGCGCTACCTCCCCAATTGCCCCCTGTCAAAGCTGATATGAACTGGGGATACTGTAAGGACTTGGAGTCTTTTCACTGCTACAGCTGTTTAGCAGTTCCAGGAGAACTTTGGCTGCTCCAGTGCCTCCCCTGCCAGGGAGAGCAGGATATGGACTCAATTGACTCTGCCAAGACCTAGAGGAGCAGCTAGCAAAGGATGACTCCCCTCCCTACACAAGGCAACCCAGGAGAGAGGGTAGAAATTGAGAACTACCAACCAATTATGGCTTCCTGATTCTGTGTCTGTTGCCCAGCCCTAGAGCAGGTATAGCTTGTACTTGTTGGGGATTCCCTGTGCCAGCAGGCAACTTGAAGCTGTTTTCTCTCCCCTTGCCCTATCAGAGAGTGGCAAAGGAAGCTGTATAGGACAAAGAACCTGTCCCAGAGTATTAACTGTAGTAACTTGATCTCTTTGAATAGGTTCAGCCCCTGTACTGAAAAGCCCCTGTTACTGCCTAGTGGGTGAAATATGCTCTGACATACATGTACACCTTCCATTACTTTCCATGAGCATAGCAGAATTTGAAAGAGCCATACCTCATGGCTTGTAATTGGTCAAACGTGATTCCTAATGGAACTCAGATCCATGTTCCTCACGTGCAATCAGCTATACACACTAAGTGTCTTAAGCTGTTATAATATCTAGCAGAGTCATACATGAGACATGGAGTATATAAAACAAATATATCTATATAATGCAGGATGGATGACTCTCTCAAAAAGCTCAGTACTTCCCTCTACCCATTAGAGGCATGGTTCACTTCAGGGTTTTTCTGTACCTTGTATCCTGCCTAAGTGTCTTGATGTGGGCCTGCTAGGGAGAGTGCCAGACCTGTTGGGACTCCACCTTAAAGAGCAGAAGGAAGGTGGGAATTAGGACTGGTGGTTATTTTGCCAAAACACAGTTCACTAATTCCTAATTTCAGCTGAATTCACCTGACTTGAAGAGCTTTCAAATGGCACCTAAACAGAGAGTCCACCAGAGTGAGCTGCCTGTTAACTAGTGATTAAAAATGGCCTGTTTTAAAAGTGTCTGGGATGCTGTTTCAAGTGTAAAATGAAAGGTTTGATATTTTCCTAGAAGAAACAGGAAATCCTGCTCTGGGAGGGAAGAAAAAAACAAAACAAAAACCCCGTAGCTTATACCGAGATGGCTTGGTGTGGTGCTTGTGAGTATCAGAGCCACGTTCATTATAACAGTGAACGTCTTGCCATCTGGGTACGTCATAGGCTATCACCCTATCATCTGGTGAGCAAGGCAACTATGTTGGCCATGACATGAAGCTGAGCCTGATTCCTTGTCGAAGACAAAATGATTTATAATGAAGCTGATATGTATGACAGGCCTGGCACTAATTTAATATGTCTGTGCAGTACACAGCCTTCCTTCAATGAGCATCTCAGGTTAGCATCTGGAGCTTTGATTTTTAAGATGCAATCAAACACATGGGGAGAGCCATCTACATTGTAGAGGAAAAGCTCTTTTTATCCAGAGCCAAAGTGAAGATGTTGCAACTGTTCATTGCTCTAACTAAAGATGGAGTTGAAGAGAGAGAGGAGTATTTCAGGAAAGGGGAAGAATCATAGTATGATTACGTGAGTGGTTAAATACTGTTGTGTGGTGAAAACATTGCACTGAGATGTAATTTTGGGGAGAGATCCAAGAAGGGAGTGTGCGGAGCACAACGTGGTTGCAGCAAATAAGGTGAAAATGGAAAAGTTTTCCTGTTACAACACTGGTTCCCTTAAGGTTTTAAATAAGGTGAGTGGACATGTATTATGTGAGTGCCAATGATATGGATGAACATCTAAGGTTTTGGAGTGGAATAAAGTTAGTGGCCCAGCATAGGGAAGGGAGAGCACCAGAGGGGCCATGTGGCAATGTAGGCTTGATGGGAGAGAAACACATGAAATTGATTGGTTTCAAAGAAACACTTGATGCCTGGTAAATTGGCCAACTCCAGTTATACACACAAATAAAACTTGCTCCCTATGCCTAACGAACCTCAAAAAAGACCAACAGTTTTATTTTTAACTTGGTGACAGTTGTCGGATGGATAGCTAGGGAGTCCCCGTCCCCACACACACACTCCGCCCCCTCCTCACAGGAGTCATGGCTCAAGCATTAGCATTGCATATTTTCCCCACACCATTCCATGTGTCTGGATATAATTAGCAAAGCACTATGTAGTTGCAGAGCTAGAAGTCAGTCTACATATGGTGTTACAGTAGAGGGGATGTAGGGATGCATGATGCTTTGGGATTCAGACCAGACCAGCAAGGGGTTGTGTCACTGCTTGCCTTGTAGCTCTTGGTACCTTAAATGCTATTCTGCTGTGGCTCTCAGCTCTGATACCAACAGCCAGCAGACAAGCATGCAGGTTACACCCTGACTTCTACTGCCCCGGTATTATTTTTTTTGCAAGTGACCCCAACGGCCACCTAGTCCCAAATTTCCCCAAAACCATCTACCCTGTGACACACTGCTGAGGTTTCCAGAGCCAGTGCTGGTGCTAGGCATAAGCAGGCTAAGCAATTGCTTAGGGCCCCAAGCAGCTCAAGGGGGACCTCCATTCTCGTGTGTGTGTGTGGGGTGGGGGGGGGAAGACACCCAAAAATATTCCTGTTTAGGTCTCCAATGAGCTAGCACTGCCTCTGCCCATAATTGTGAATTACTGTTTCTCACTTGCTGAGGGTGAGAAGGGTATGTTGCTACTGCCAAGCTCTGTGACAGCTCCCTGACACATCAGCTTGTCTGCCCTTGCCAGCAAATTCTTCAGGACTCTGCCAGCCCAGATCTTGCCTCGCAGATAACCATTAGTGAACCCCAACTCCTGAGTTCCCCAGAGACTTCTCCCTGCCATGTCCCACCCTCGCCTGGAACACTCAGAAGTTGTTTGTTGCTCCTTTAAAGAGACAGTACACTGCAGCTCAGTAATTTAACTGGGGTTTGATAAACACTCTTGTTTCCATCGCAGCACTGAGTTGATCTACAACCCATCCTGGACAATGATCCCTCACTTTCACAGACCTTGGGAGGCAGGCCAGTCCTCGCCCACAGACAACCTGCCAACCTTAAGCATATTCTCACTAGCAACCACGCACCGCACCATAACAACTCTAACTCAGGAACCAACCCATGCAACAAACCTCGATGCCAACTCTGCCCACATATCTACACCAGCAACACCATCACAGGACCTAACCAGATCAGCTACAACATTACCGGCTCATTCACCTGCACATCCACCAATGTTATATATGCCAGCAATGCTCCTCTGCTATGTACATTGGCCAAACTGGACAGTCACTACGCAAGAGGATAAATGGACACAAGTCAGATATCAGGAATGGCAATATACAAAAATCCGTAGGAGAACACTTCAACCTCCCTGGCCACACAATAGCAGATGTTAAGGTAGCCATCTTACAGCAAAAAAAACTTCAGGACCAGACTCCAAAGAGAAACTGCTGAGCTCCAGTTCATTTGCAAATTTGACACCATCAGATCAGGATTAAACAAAGACTGTGAATGGCTATCCAACTACAGAAGCAGTTTCTTCTCCCTTGGTGTTCACACCTCAACTGCTAGTAGAGCACCTCACCCTCCCTGATTGAACTAACCTCGTTATCTCCACACTGATTTATACCTGCCTCTGGAGATTTCCATTACTTGCATCTGAAGAAGTGAGGTTCTTACCCACGAAAGCTTATGCTCCCAATACTTCTGTTAGTCTCAAAGGTGCCACAGGACCCTCTGTTGCTTTTAGCACTGAATTGGTTTCTAGTGAAAGTAAAACAAGTTTATTGAACAAAGTCAGGTTTAACTGATATCAAAAGGAGTAAAGAGAGAAATGGTTACAAACTAACAGTAAAAATATGCTTCTAAGGATGTGTCTGCACTTAAAATGCTACAGTGTCACAGTTGCACCATAGTAGCACTTCCATGTAGACGCTACCCAAGCTGAAGGGAGACGTTCTCCTTTGGACTACATAATCTACCTCCCCAACAAGCAGTAACTAGATCGATGGAAGAACTCTTCCGTCAACCTAGCGCTGTCTATATGGGCACTTGGGTTGATTTAACAATGCCACTCAGGTGTGGATTTTTCACTGACCTAATTTTCTAGTGCCTAAAGCTAAAATTTAACTTCAGCAAGGTGCAGTCTTTGCCTGAGTAGGCTTCTCACCTATATTCAGTTTCCAGAGACCTTCAGCCCACTTGGTTGAAGGATCCAGTGTTCCTGTGATTTCAAGAGCTCTGGCCCCTTGATTCCCCCAAGTGATGGACAACTATGGGGTTCTCTCCCTTCATTTTTATAGTTCAGTAACTTTTGAAATTTGTTCTTTGAAATGTAAGCCCAGACCAAGCTAATTGACTTTGGCTCAAGAGGCAGGCAGGTTTCCTGCTGTTCTTCTCTTCCTCTTGGCTTCCCATCTCCTTGCTGATTTGTATGTAAATGGGGCTTGATTGTTTTGATTCTGTAATGCTTAATTTACATTGGAGACAGGCAGACAGCTACCTTCCCTCCTGT
Source organism: Trachemys scripta elegans (assembly GCF_013100865.1). Taxonomy (NCBI): domain Eukaryota; kingdom Metazoa; phylum Chordata; order Testudines; family Emydidae; genus Trachemys; species Trachemys scripta. The sequence goes on from NC_048304.1 coordinate 43,798,696, forward strand.
CTGGGAGAGAACCTGTTTCTCCCTGTATTTAGTCAAAGACTTTAAATCTTATTTGTGAATATCCATAATTCCTCATATTGTGTTGATGCATACATTTCACAATGATATTAATCACCACATTGTCAGGTCGTCTTTTATGAAAGACTTGATACACTTTTATAATACAGTAATACTGTATACAGTCAGTTTGATTCAATTGCTTATCCTTTGAGATTCGGCCCCTGTGTCTTTATAGCTAAGAGGCTGTCTCTCCCACTCCATAGTTCGGGGTGGGCAAACTTTTTGGCCCAAGGGCCACATTGGGGTTGCAAAACTGCATGGAGGGCTGGGTAAGGAAGGCTGTGCCTCCCCAAACAGCCTGGCCTCTACCCCCTATCTGACCCCTCCCACTGACTGCCCCCTCAGAATCCCTGACCCATCCAACCTCCCCTGCTCCTTGTCCCCTAACTGCCCTGGGACCCCACACCCTTACCCCTTGACAGGCTCCCCGGGACCCCACGCCTGTCCAACCCCCGTTTCCCGTCCCCTGATCCCTATCCACACCCCCGCCCCCTGACAGGCCACCCCCCCGGACTCCCACACTTATCCAACCCCCCCATCCCCTGACTGCCTCCCAGAACCTCTGCTCCATGCAACCACCCTCTATCCCCTAACTGCCCCCTGGTCCAGGCCCCCTTACCATGCTGCTCAGAGCAGAATGTCTGGCAGGCGTGCCGCCCAGCCGGAGCCAGACAGGCTGTTCGGCAGGAGCACGCAACCCTGCTGCCCAGAGTGCTGCCCGCGTGGCTGTGGGGGAGGGGCCGGGAGCTCAAGGGCTGGCAGGATGGTCCCACAGGCCGTGGTTTCCACCTCTGCCCTAATTTGATGGTGTGACAAGCTGGTGTTTCAAGGAGTTGTCACGGAGCTTAGCAGTAGTGAAACTTTCACTTGCTGGGGCTGAGAAGGGTAACACAGCAACTCACAATGCTGGGAAACCCAGCAGAGTGTCACAGGGCAGAATGTTTTGCAGGAATTCAGGTCTGGGAGGGTGTTGGGATCGTTCAGCGAACAGTACCTGGTTGGTGGAAATCAGGGTATGACCTGTGTGCTTGTCTGCTGGCTGTGGTGATGTCTGGGCTGAGAGCCATAGCAGAGTTCACCCCCGGAGCCAGAGGTGTGCTGGAGAGATCCCTGAAGGCCGCCGTCCACGCGCTCTACGTGGACGCCCTGAAGAAAAAGCCGGACCAGGGTAAAGTCTTCGAAGTAACCAGCAAGTGGGACTCCAGCAACCACTTCCTCCCCACAGGCAGCTTCACCCGGTTCGCCGACTGGCGGTTCATCCACCGCGCCCGGCTGAATTGCGTCCCGCTCAACGGTGCCATCCGCCACGGGAACCGGGACAAACGCTGCAGGAAGTGCGGGTACGCTAACGAAACCCTGCCCCACGTCCTGTGCTGCTGCAAGCCCCACGCCAGAGCCTGGCAGCTACGCCACAACGCCGTCCAGGACCGTCTAGTGAAGGCCATCAACCCGCGTCTGGGAGAGATCGCTGTCAACCGCACAGTCCCCGGCACCGACAGCCCGCTGCGCCCGGACATCGTCGTCACGGACGAGGTGGGAAAAAAGATCATCCTGGTCGACGTAGCGATTCCGTTCGAGAACAGGACCCCGGCCTTCCGCGAAGCCCGAGCCCGCAAGCTCGAAAAATACGCCCCCCTGGCTGACACCCTACGGACTAAGGGTTACGAGGTGCACGTCGACGCTCTGCTCGTTGGGGCCCTGGGTGCCTGGGACCCGTGTAACGAACGCGTGCTGAGGACCTGTGGGGTGGGCCGTCATTACGCGCGGCTCATGAGACGCCTAATGGTCTCGGACACTATCCGTTGGTCCCGGGACATTTACACCGAGCACATCACCGGCCACCGCCAATACCAAGAGTGAGCCGGGGAGATCTCGTGCACCCACACACACCCCCTGCTGGACCCTATCCCCTGAGCCCTAAACCCACCAAACCTAGCTGAATCCCGCCGCGTGAGGGTCACCCCATCCCCATTACCCAGCCCGCTTGCTTATACCCATGACTGTCCCTGCCTCCCGTATGGGTGGTGGACCCTCACCGTTTATCGACTGTCTCCTGATCCCGCCCACCGGTTACCCACCCCTCATTGGGGACATTGCAGTGTGTATATACTATGTGTGCTGCCCAGCCCCAAAACACCAACATACCCCCATACTCTGTATGTTACCCCCAATGACCAATAACTGACGCTTCAAATTTTCTGCATCGTTTATTTTTTAAATATTCTCTAATAAAATTTAAGGCACCCAAAGTTGCAGGGCAGGTGGTGACCAAATGTCTCACTAGTCTGGGCTGAATCCCAAAGTGTCACAGGATGTGTGGTGCAAGCTTTCATCGTGGTTTGTTTTACCCTAACTTCAACAGGAGATGAAGATACTCACCCCTCTGCAGGTTTGGATCCTGTTGTGGTGAGAGCTGGGTGGGTCCTTTAGCCTTTTTATTTTTATTTTTATTTTTTTCTCCTCCCCCCACCCCCCTTCCAAAAACGTATGTCCTCCAGCCATGAAAAAGTCTGCATATCACACGTTCCTGCACATCCATGAGTTGTTTTTAGGGTGACCAGATGTCCCAATTTTTATAGGGACACTCCCTATTTTTGTGTCTTTTTCTTATATAGGCACCTATTACCGCCCATCCCCATCCCAATTTTTCACATTTGCTATCTGGTCACCTTAGTTGTTTTCAGGGTGGGAAAGAAAGAAAGGGCTTGTTGAGCCTTTCTCTAAACATAAATATTTGTCACCTCATAAACAATCCTCTGAAATGTTGTTTACATTGCTGTGTGATTTTTTTTTTCTTTTTAAAGATAGTAAAGGACTCTATGTCCACAAATGCATACACACTCTTCAGCCTCTTCCAGAAACTCTGTCTCCAGCTTAGAAGCAGGAAGAGAGCTCTTGTTTTTGCTCTGTAGCCACCAAGCCATCCAGTCAGCTTCAGAGGTTTGCTTTCCATTATAACAGTTCTGCTGCAGTTCTTGCAATATAGAAAAATTCAGACTAATCTGGGAGAGGGGTTCTGACCAGAGGTGAGGTACATTTTCATAATGTTGGTTTCCCCTTCCTACGTTAAAAATAGCTCAAGTGTTGCTTTGTCTAAATATTCTGCTACTGTGATCACTTGTCTGTTAGAGTCAACAATAGGTTTACTTGTGGGTTTCACATAGGATAATACAGCAGCGAGCCTCACCTTTTCTGTAATGGTAACAGATTGTCTTAATTGGAACCAGCCAGTGCCACTATCTAATGTACAATAGAGTTTGATTTGCTCTAAATTGAGAATCAGAGTTGGTTTTGGAATAGCCAAACATTGTTGCGGTTTGGTGTGCGCACAACCGAATGGGAGGCAGATAGGAGTGCTCAGGAACGGAACCCGTAACAGAGACTCGTATCTAAGGGAAGAGAGCACCTAAATATAAAATATGGGGGTGGGGGTGAGTAATATGCTATGCTGTGTCCCCTTTCTCTTCTCTCCCCCCCCCCCCCCCCCCATGTGCGCAAAGTTACAGAGCCTTATGTAAGGAAAGAAGTAGCACTTATTGCGGTTGGTCATCTTGTAGAGACAGTTTGTGGACAATGGCAAGCTTGAGATGGTGTCTGCCCTGCTTCAGTCTGGTGTCACAGTAGCCATTTGGGGGAGAGGATACATAAGAGCTCAGAATGACTAGGCTGTTTAAAAACTTTTTTGTGTCATTATACAACTGAGCTAAACACTGCAGTCATGATTGACTTAAAATGTACCTTGCTGTAAAGTCACAGAAAATTTGTAAAGTCTGGGAGATCTGTTTTGGCAGTAGGTGCTCTGCTTCGCTCTGATAAACAATCTTTTTATCAGCATTGCACTCTAGGAGCTTAGTCTCTGTGTGTTTTTTAAACTGCTTATCTTTCTCAGTGTGTATGGGGAGCAGAGAGTGAAGTAAGAGTAGAGAAAACAAAATAACCAACCACACAAAATCTGAATAACTCTTTTGCGAAGTCTTTCTAGTTCCATGGCAAGTGGATGACGAACAGAATCTTCTAGATCTTTGGTTTAATAATTCTGGACTTCTTACAATTGATGTCTAGATTGTTTTGATGTCAAAATATGAACAAAAATATATTTTCTGAAGTTACATACCAGAGTTACCTATCACACAGCATGTCCAGCTGGTGCTACAGATGGCTAGCTGCTGTGATCCAGAAATTTGGCAGGTTTAAATCCCCAAATCTGTTTTATTTAATGTTTCGAAGGTCAGAAAATCAGTAACATTGTTTTACATCTTGTCACTAAATGTTAATACAGCAAGATTAAACAATTGCCATGTTCACTAGGCCTGGCTGGAAACTTTATAATGCCTTTTCATGGGAAGAAATATTTTAGTAGTTTTTATATTAGACTTTGACAGTAGGATTACAAATCCCTTTCCTTGGAGGGGAAAAATGAACACTGTTTTACAAAGTATTTGCTTCCAGATTAAAAATAAATAAAATTTAATTTATGACTTCTTTTTCCCCCCCCTCCCTCTCCAGATCTTCTTCCACCAGGAGTCTGCAATCTCCTTAACCCTGCAGCTATCTACGCAAATAATGAGATCAGCTTGAGAGATGTTGAGATCTATGGCTTTGATTATGATTATACATTAGCACAGTACTCTAATTTATTACATTCTATGATATTCAACACTGCCAGAGACATACTAATTGAACAGTACAAGGTAAACTTCTGATAATAGGATGGGTTTCTTTCATTAATCTTGCTGCTTTCTTTTCCCCAAAATCTTTTCGTAGAGCATTCTCTGGAAAATTTGCTTATTACCTCTGTGTATGTATAAATTATCTATGGTAGTGATGGCTATGTAATTATATATTTCATGAACCTGTCACTCTGTCTGATAATCCATTTCCCTTGGGACTTACTGTAACATTGCAAATGTCTGATCATCTTCAAAGAGTTGCCACTTCTTAAAAAAACAAAACACAAAAAACATTGCCACCATATTTTTTATATATATATAAATATGATAGCAATGTTTTTTGTGTTTTTTGTTCTTTGTTTTATACATACATCCTCCTAACCCTAAATCAGAAGATGGGCAACGACCAATCCTGGGCTAAAGATGGGCCCTGTAGTCCTAGAAACACATGACTTTATTTTTATAGTTAAGAATATCAGCCAGGTAATAGTTATATGGGACTTAATATGTTTTCTAGACTAAGTTCTTAAATAGGCACATCCAATGATACGGTGTATGTTCTCTTGTCTTGTTTTATTTGACAAGTTAGCAGCGCCTTTTGTGTTTAAGAAAAGAAATACAAAGCTGGGTACTTCAATATATGCAAATTTCTATAGGTGTGTGGCTGAAACTGCAATATTTTCCCTAGTGTCCTAACCATGTCACACAATGGTTTTGCAATGGCATTTCCCCTGGTCATTTTAGGGCTTCAGGTCCATTCATTCTCTCTCTCCACCCCCTCTGTGCCTCACCCATTCTTTCACAATGGAGCAAAACTAAGTGGTGGGACATAGGACAGCCTGTAACAATTCATTTAAAATTGGGATGGAGGATTCTTCCAGAAAATAGAAAAAAAAATTATCAAAAGAACCAGTATATTTATGCCAGGATTTTCAAAAGAGCCTGAGGAGTTAGGCATCTTTACTCTGTGGTTCTCTCTTTTTAAAGAATTACAGCCTATATCTTCTGCCATATTAGGATCTCTGAGATCGTAGTGATGGGTACGGAATAAGTATTTAGTATGATTCTTTAGGGAACCTGACTAATGCATACAGAATAGGACACTTAGAACCTTCAGAATGAATAGTCTGCTCACCGCAGGTTAACAGACATGTGGCGTCTGACATGATGAATATGGCTTATAAATAAATCACTGACAATACAAAAAGGCAGTCTGTGTAGAATTTGTGGGTGTAGGATGACAGATGCCAGGAATTTTAAAATGGGGAATGTATGATGATATTAGTCAATATCTATCATTACTAGGGCTTGGAAAACATAGCAGACACCTACTAGCGAGAGGTAGCTGTGAAAGACCAGGTGGGGAGAGAATCTGTATTTGCAAAGTCCAGGGGGAACACTCTGGTGAAGAGTCCCAGATGCTGGGAAGGGTGGAGGGTATTAGGATATCTATCTCATTGTCTAGCATGAGTTCTAGCTAGAAAGTATCTGAAACTTGAAACTCCACTCCCTCTAGTAGTACTCTACCCATTTGCCAGCTTCCTATCTGTGATTAAGTGAGAAAGCGTGGGCAGTAGAAAGCTCTGATTCATCAACCTCTTTCAAGCCCCCTACCCCATCCCCCCTTCTTAATAATTTTTCATGTTTAGGTGGGGGGGGGGGGGGGAAGCTTCCCCCCCCGGGGAGAAGCCCCGGGGTCTACCTATGCTAGTTTTTTTGGGGGGGGGGGGGGGGGGGAAGGTTTAAGCTTTTTTTCCAAAACTGCAGGAACATGAAACTGACAAGCTTCTTTCATTTCATAGCTGAAGTCTTTTCTGAGCAGCAATGTTAATTTTGCTTGGTGGCCGCTTCACAGAGCGCTGAGCAACAGCAAATACAATGCAATTGTCTATCTGCACACCTGGGAAGAGAGCCCTGAGGTGTTTCAAATTTTGAAGTTAATCATAACGAGCACAAAGATTTAGAAATAGCTTCTTTTTTTATTAAAATGAAATAAAACTCCAAAAGTTTAAATCATTCAGAAATTGATGGCTTAATATAGCTTTTTCTCATGCACTTTGGGAAAAACCTCCCTTATATGATGAGTTTGGTAAGTGGATTTCAAGCCCGTCTCAAGATACAGTTACCCGTTTTAGGACACTAGCTGTTTGGTGTAGGAGTCAGGGATCAATTGCCCAAGCAAACATTCCAGTTTGTAGAATCCCAAATCTTGGCAGTTGCATTATAGTTTTTTGGCATCTTTTGGTTCACTTAGGCCACTGTTGGATGGAGGGTATTGGGATTTGATGGGCTAGGGGGCTGATTGAGTGTGCCAAATTTTTCATTCTCTTTTCAACTGGAAAACTTTTTAAAATACCTGGCACAGCTTCACTGAACTAACTGCTTTCTCATGAAATATTTTCCAGTATCCAGAAGGACTCAAGAAATATGATTACCTTCCAGGATTTGCTATCAGAGGGCTTCACTACGATGTGCAAAAGGTGAATTACACAAATTTAAATGTCATACTTGCTTTCCCTTGCACGGTATTAATCTGCCTGTCACATAACTCAGTCCCATCTCTTTCCTGTAATGACAACTGACGGAACAGCTTTCAGGAGAATATGCACTGGGGATACGTCCCTACATAGGTTCTCTTAGATTGTAAGATCTTTGGGACAAATGGAACTAATCTAAAAGGCTGGCTACAGGGTGTCTTTTCTCTCTCAGTATTTTAATACCTTTTAAATCATTGAAGGCTATGTAGCTACAGCCTTTACTCACTGAAGAGGTTTTTTCCCTTTCACTACTTCCAGTATTGGAAATAGAGGGCCAGAACAATTCATTAAGCTTTGTAGCTTCTCAGACATTCCTTCTGGAGGCTTAGGAGCACACGAAGAAAGTGCAAGCTTTTGTTTTAATCCTCCTTTTTCAGTAACTTTAGACAATCACGTAAAAGTATAGTTCTGAAAAATATGGCATCACCTCGCTGCAGGTAAACAGCTTATATTCAGTAGGGAGACTGACAATTACTGGTACAAGCTAGTCTTATTTTGATGGTCTGGTTATTTCTGAACCAATTAAGTGTGTTCAATCAATTCAGTGTAACTAGAGGATGCACCCTTTTAAAGAGGAATGAAGGCATTTTAGATTTCCCAGACTGTATTCTTTTCTGCCCAAGCTAAGCTGTAATGCTGAAACTGACATTATGGCAACAGTCTGTCCTGAATGTAGGTTTCTGACTTTGCAGCAGGAGAGATTGTCCAATAACTTTGTGTTCTGCTTGCTACTATCCAAGCACAGATTTCTGAAATAAGAGCACACATCACTCAGATGCCAAGTAAACTCTTCCTTTCAGTGGGTGGGTAGTGTGGGCTGCCTCATTTCTCATTTCAAACCACCTGAAAATCAAGCCCTGTGCAAAAGGAGTGTACTGCCTATTTGCTTTGGTTCAGCATAACTGCTTATTCCTGTTCAGAAGGTGGGAATGGAGGCTTGGCAATAGTAGGGTGATATGCTAGATATGGGAGTGCCTTTTAGTTTAGGAACATTAGGGAACAATGTAACCTGCACTCATAGTGGTGAAGGGACAAATTGTTCTGATATCACACTCTTATCTCTGATTCTCAAAGTGGTAGTGGGTTAGTCTCAGAGGCCATACTTGGTTAAATTCCATTATGGGTATTGTGTAATGCCTGGGGGAATGAAAAAGAAGGGATACCTTGTGATTAAAGAAGATCAATACAAAAAGAGGGAAGGTCTAATGTTCCCTTTTGAGTACAAGAATGGGAACTTGAGCATGGAATAAAAAGAAAATAAGCAGAACTAATAACTCAAGTTTTTGTGCCAAATCTTAAGTAAGATGTGACTTGCTATAGATCTCCTTACACATAAGCCCCTCCCTTGCTGTGTGTATACAAAGGATTGTTTTAATGTTAAAGAACTGCTACATTCCATTCCTCTTCCACCTGCAGCCCTCTGAAAGTTTGTAATAGGTCCTGAATTGGAATGCAATATTATGTAATGCTTCAGTTCATGGCAATTTGGCATTTTTCCCTGTGATGCTTCTAAAATGTTGCAGTGAAGAGAAGTGATTTAAGCACAACTTAAAAATACATTCAGATTAGGTTAGTTTTAACCAGAATTCATTTTTCTCCCTTTTTTTATTTCTTTGGGACTTAAACTTAATCTGTTGTTTTTCCTGACTAAATTTATACCAAATGCTACCAATGAAGACTGTTCATCTTTCTCTCTTCACAGAGTCTTCTGATGAAGATTGATGCTTTCCATTATGTCCAGTTGGGAACTGCATATAGGTGTGTCAAATATGAATGCATTTACTAAATGCCCCAAGGGTTCACGCTGAAGATGGAGTGCAAAGTCTCACGTCTGTAAAGTTTTTGACTTTTTTTTTTTTTAAATGGGGAAAGCATTCTCTAGCTTATCCTGTCTCCACTTGCTAAGTAATGATTCAAAGCTGTTGCCTGACATGCAGTTACAGGTGGCTGCAGTTTTTTCAAGCATATGGAGCCAAGTGTGGGAGTGAAAATTTAATTATTATTTTTTTTTATGGACAATGATGCATCTGATCACTTAACCCACTAAGTCTGCAGGTTGCAGTGCAGTCTACTTAGGGCAACTTTTCTGACTAAGTCATTGAACTAGGGAAAGCCTCACTCTTGTAGAGCTGTCCATACATGAAAAAAGCCTGTTCTGACAGGCGTATGCTCACCAATGCTGGAAAGAAAGCTGTTTGGAGGTGAAAATAAGGATATGGAATTTAACTCCATTGAACTGAGGCATTTTTCTTGAGTGGAAAAAGTTGAGTAAAGTGCCCAGAAAAATAATAGGGAGTGCCTTTCTTAAACAAGTGGGCCAGAAGTCCTTGAATAGAGCATTGGTATGTAGCACACTGGTTACTTTGGCTGCTCTTGCGTTCACTACATGCTGCGTCCTTGCAGTTGGAGTGACACAGTTGATATAAAAGCTTTTCAAGTCCTAATCCTGTCTGGTTGTGTAAGCACCAACAAGTCCCACTAACTTCCCTGGGAGACTTGAACCTGCTCAGCACCTTGCAGGATTGGACTTGAAGACTCTCCTTTTAGAAGCAATGAGACCGATGCAAAGTAATATAACAAACGAATGCTCCAAAGCAAAAACTCTGAAGCCCTTCAGAGAACACAAAGCAAAATATTTTGCTACTTTTTTGGTGGCTGGAATAGTTAAATATTTTTTTCCCAAATGAAGGCAACTAATGGCTAACGTCCCCACCATACTTCTACACTCTACTTTGGGCCAGTGACTCCCAAAATGAAGCACATCAAATATTTGCCAATGTTAAGCAAACAATTCATTTACACTGAGGGAGCAAGGTGAAGCTTCAATATTGATCGTCCACTCTGTCTCTCTTCTCCCTCCTCCCTCAACTCCCCCAAATAGGAAACAGGTACCCAAAATAGTAAATAGTCTGCAGACTTTCCCACTGCTGTCAGCACCTTCAATAACAGTTGTGCATTACTGTTAGCAATATACATCATTAGACTGGGAAGGACAGAATTAATGTCATGTGTGGAACTCTGGCCCTGGCCCTAGGAGTTACAGGGATCTAAACAAAGTAACAAATGTGTGTCAATATCGGCTTCCTCTGTCACAGGCTGTGGTGGCATTCCACCTTTAAAAAAAATTTTTTTTTTTTTTTTTTTGAGGCACTGTTGCTGCCCTGCTCCCTCTCCCCCAGTTTCTTTGGACTGGGACAGGGCCAGAAGATGCAGCCAAAGCACAGTGTTCTACGTTGGAGAAGGTGGCTAGAGAATTCTGTCATGAGCTATAGGTCTGATGTTCGGGTGGGACATGTACATGCACAGTGAGATGGCATAACTTCTTAACCCTCCCATCCCTGAGATCCGTCTCCTACCTAATGAATTCCTCTTTGCTTTTCAGCAGCCAGTGTTGCAGTTGGCAGGAGGTTTCAGTCAGCTCTTGCATTCCTTTCCCCATATCACAGCCCCTTTCTAAGATTGCAGAAGGGTGGATCAGTGGTACTATATCCCTTTTAAGAACATGTAGCTCATTACAGCAGTGCTGTACAGGGGACTTTGTTCTCTACTCAGTGTGTGCATACAAATCCACTAATATTGGAGCTGCCTTCTACAGTGAAGGCTGGTCTAAAGTCATTGAATACGTTTATCTGATTCAGCTTTGCCAAGCAGGAATAGACAGTGAAGGGGAATTTTTTTTATTAATTCAGGGAACTAAATCAGTGAGGGCCAACTTTTGAGGTCCTAATTTGGGTAAATGTCTACTGATTGCAATGAGTTTGTTTTAGATTTACAATAGAGACCTAAGAGTGTCCATTCAAAGTCTCAGGCTCCCTTGACAGTTCTCAAAAACAGTTTGTAGGAGTATGGACATGGGATTTGGCTCCTAATGATGTTATGGCAAAAGCAAGAAAAGCCTCTTTAAAACATCATTAATCATTCTGGTTGTTCTGTTACCCTCTCCCAAGTACCAATATCTTATATATTTGAAACAGACCAGACAAAGCATGAGAGACTCTGCAGTAGGGAACCATCCTACTCTGGCCCTAAGAAATAAGCTGTTTCTTTTTTTTTTTTTTTTTTAGGTTTCTGTATTAAAAGTAGTACTCATAAAATGGGGTGTGTTTTGTTTCCTGAGCTTTTTGACTATGGAAGCTGACTGTGTTTTACTTGTGGAACAGTGCCTTTTCGCAGTTAAGCTCTGATTACATTAAAACCCCAAGATTACCAGAGGCAGAGTTCCAAAATCAAAGAGAAATTCTTTCTTTCAACACTACCCTGTTTATGGTTCCCAGGCATTGCAACATCCTTCACTGAACCTGTATAAGAGGGTTATTTCAAATAATTTTTTTTAAAGCTGTTTATAGAAACTGACTTTGTGTAAATATTTAAATTTTCTTTTAACAAATAGGGTAACTTTAAAAAAAAAAAAAAACCTCTCTTCAAAGAGAATGTTCTGATCTGTTGAGTCAGAAGAAAGGGTCATCATTGGCTTGATGAGTAAATAGTTTGCAAAACAAGTAATTACAAAAAACTGTATAAATGTGTGCATCATCTCCACATCCGCAGACTAATTTTACGTAGCTTTTTAAATCCTGAAAGCATAGTTGAATGTTAGGGGCACATATTAGGTAAGGTTTACCCAGGTTGAATAGTCTTTTACAGAGACAACATCCTTGGTTATGAAAGCTAAACTAACCAGTAAAATATATTTTAGCCTCTGTTCTGTGTTTAAAAATACACCTCTACCCCGATATAAATTGACCCGATATAACACGAATTCGGATATAATGCAGTAAAGCAGTGCTCGGGGGGGGGGGGGGGCACACTCCGGTGGATCAAAGCAAATGCGATATAACGCGGTTTCATCTATAATGCGGTAAGATTTTTTTTTTTTGGCTCCCGAGGACAGCGTTATATCGAGTTAGAGGTGTATTTGCACAAGTTATACAAAGCCACATGAAACTTTTTCTTACACCATCACAGTTTCTTGCCATGTTAAGTTAGTAATACAGTAATTACCTGAAGGAGCTCTGGATGAGTTTTAATTATACGATGCTGACTAGCTCTAGATTGTACATTGATATTTGGTTGATACATGTGCTGTCTCTCTCTGAGAAAAAGTATGGAGAAGTCTTGCATCTTGCATTAGTCTGACCTTGCTGTGGCAAGATCAAAGCCAGCCACATCTGTTCAATGGTGCATGTCCTCCTTGAGATAAAAATATATGGAACCAGAATGTCTTTCCCATGTTGACTAAATCAAGGTATAGAGAACCTTCTCAATCAAGCTAGAGCCTGTTAACTATCTTGAGTAGGTAAGTCCCTGGCAGACTGTGAAGAACTACAAAAGAATCTCTCAAAACTGGGTGACTAGGCAACAAAATGGCAGATGAAATTCAATGTTGATAAATGCAAAGTAATGCACATTGGAAAACATTCCAACTATACATATAAAATGATGAGGTCTAAATTAGCTGTTAGCACTGAAGAAAGAGATCTTGGAGTCATTGTGGATAGTTCTCTGAAAACATCCACTCAATGTGCAGCGGCAGTCCTGTGGAACTCCTTGCCAGAGGATATTGTGAAGGCCAAGACTATAACAGGGCTCAAAAAAGAACTAGATAAGTTCATGGAAGATCAGTCCATTAATGGCTATTAGCCAGGATGGACAGGGATGATGTCCCTAGCCTCTCTTTGCAGGAAGCTGGGAATGGGCGAAAGGATGGATCCCTTGATTACCTGTTCTGTTCATTCCCTCTGTGGGCATTGGCCACAGTCAGAAGACAGGATACTGGGCTAGATGGAGCTTTGGTCTGACCCAGTATGGCCGTTCTTATGTTATGTTCTTATGTACCTGTTTACAAATGTCCTATGGAAGATTATCTCTGCTCTTTCAGAATTGTTAATGAGTGAAATGCCATGTGGTGGTAAAAACAGACTTCATGCCAATATCCACTTCTTGTCCACTTTAGAGCTTTATAAAAGGAGGTTACCTATCTTTCCTCTCTGGTTTGCAGCCCAGTGGCTGCTAACATTTAGTGATGCAATTTTTTGTGTGATTTGTCTTGTAGAGGGCTAAAGCCAGTGCCTGATGAAGAGGTTATTGAATTGTATGGTGGTACCCAGCACATCCCACTGTACCAGATGAGTGACTTCTATGGCAAGGTATTGTAGGCAGCACTTCAGTGCATTCTTTAAAACTGATATGTTGGCTTTTACTATCAGCTGGGAACCTTGCTATGTAAGGAATAAGTGAGAGTGACTATAGCTTCTTCCAGATTAGAAAAGGACAGCACTTGCCAGTTTAAACACATTCTGCTTTTGTGGGAATTTACCCCAGAGTTTATTCAAGGGGGTATAGAAGCTGAGATCTGCCTGTGGAAATGTTTGGTTTTTTTTTGTTTTTTTTTTTTTAATTGTTGGGGTGTTGGTTCAGGACTCAATGGCTCTCGATGAAGTATGGTGTATTTCACATTCAGGTCACCCATTCAGTTCCAGCCCGCCTCATTAATGACAGTCATCAGGCCATTTAACAGCAGTTGATATCTGCAAAGAGCCAACGTGTGTGTGTGTGTTCTCTAGTGAACAGGCATCCCAAGCATAGTTTGATTTACATCAAATCCACCAGGTACCAACTATGCTGGGATGCCTGTTCAGGATTTAAATCACTAGTCAGGAAGACTCGATTTAATCATGGATTTTTACATAAAAGTGCATTCTTGTTGATTGTTATAACCTTAATACATATTCTTCACAACTCAGAGATAGATGTAGGTTTCATTTTTAGAAGGTGCACGCTATACATTTTTAAAACTTTTCAGAATAGTTTTACAGCTATATCAGAAAATGAATGATTGTTTGGTTATTTCATTTACCAAAGGTTATTGAAGCAGAGATTTATGAAGTCATTGGGAGATGAACTATCTCCAATTCAACAGGCTAATCGTTAATATTTGGAGGATTATCTTGCCCTGCTGTATTCGGAGGAGAACATCGCCAGACAGACATTTAAATTTGTTTTATTTAACTAAAACAATGTTATGTATTCTGGATTTTTTTTCTCCAACAGCAAACATATAATATTTTAACAAAACAAGCATATGACTTTTTGAATTTAATTAAACGTTCAAGTTTTTTTAAAGTCAGGCTTGTTTTTGTTAAAATTGTTTTAAACTAAAATAGTTAAATGAAATAGTCAATTTTTTTTTTTTTTAAATATGTCAGCCAGGTCAACATGAGAAACAAAATATTGGCTTCTGCAGCTAACTCAATTGTCTTCGCCTTCATTTTCCTGTTTGTTCATAATTGGAAAAGGAAAAACAAGCTTTCCTGCTTTTTCATGCCCCAAACGATTTCTCAATTTGGAATGAATTAGTCCAAAGGAAGAAAATATTCTTTCTACACTGGCAGAAGAAGCTACTGTTAAGTGAGATTATCACTTCAGCAGTCTCTGAATCCAAGTGCTTAAGTGACTTCCACCAGTTCACTGGTGTGACTTTCTTTAAAACATCAGCAAACATCTATTTCTTGAATGGTTCACCCTTAGCTCTGAAGTTTATTATAGTTGGCATTATGGAGGGATGATGGCTATGACATGGACATCCAGCAAATTCCCTCTTCTTCAGCAGTTAAGCTTTGACCCCGGTACTGAGTATTGAGAATATTTGCAAGAAAATGAACTGGAGATAGTGCTTGTCCCATCTTTTTTTTTTTTTTTTTAGCTTGTAATTTAACTCTGTCATTGCATATTTCTCTTTTTTAAAATCTCACTCAGTTCCTTCCAAATTTCAACAGCATCAGCATAAAACAGCTATTTCCCTGCACTTTGTTCAAAGCTACAGAAATAGGCTTCAGGGAACTCCGCATGTGTTCAACATTTCTCTTAAGCCCAATGTTGAGAACTTTGGCTGTGACAGTGCCATCTATTTTGTCATGATTTTGTTCACAAACTGTCATCCGACTCAAAACAGTCCGCTACTGAGTTCCATTGCACGTCTTGTGGGAGAGTGAGCTTGGTTCCTCCCACTTTTTTCAGAGCAGCTGTTGCAAAGTGGTTTACAGAGTATTTTGCAATTTCAACATTAGTCTTTATTTCTGGAACACTGAAGTGCATCAAATGAGCACTGCAACAGTATGTTATTAGCTTGGGACTCCCTTCTAAATAATTTCTTCTCATCTTGGATACATTTGCAGCATTGTCCGTGACCAAGCTGCGTACTAGACATTTGATTTTTTTTTTTCAAAGTTTGTTATAGCTTTTACTGTTACATCTCTACCCTGATATAACGCGACCCGATATAACATGAATTCAGATGTAACGCAGTAAAGCAGCGCTCCCGGGGGGCGAGGCTACGCACTCCGGTGGATCAATGCAAGTTCGATATAACACGATTTCACCTATAACACAGTAACATTTTGGGCTCCTGAGGACAGCGTTTATATCGGGGTAGAGGTGTACTTCTTGTAAGTATTCTGCTGTGTGTGCATTTCCTGATGTATCAATTGTTTCTGTAAGGAAGACATTCCTCCCTTCTGTTATCACACAAGCACATACAACTGGATCATTGTGGACATTGCTCCACCCATCAAGACTGAGGTTAACAATTTTACCCTCTAGACTTTTGCACACTGCTCAATTTCTCTTTCATACACTTTATCCAGCAATTTGCCTGTGACATCTGCTCTGTTGGGTGGACTGTATCCTGGTATTAATGACTGAACCATGTTAATGAAGTATGGGTTCTCAATAATATGGAAAGGAGAGTTTGTTGCATAAACAAACAGGGCAATTTTTTCATCAATTACCTCTTTTTGTAATTTGCTAGTTCTCATCACAAACTTACCTATGGTTGTTTCTGGATGATGGAGATTTTTTTTTTTTCTTTTCCTTTTTGCTACTAGTGATATACTGTGGCCACGTGACATACATGATGTGACTGAAACACTATCATTGGCACATAACTCTGAAACTATAGAAAATGGTGGTGATCTTGAAGGTAGAGCGTCTTCAGAATCCTGTATGTTGAGGATGGATTCTCCTAAACAAAATAAGTCAATGCAGTTATTTAATGATTATTACCATACTGCTCATTTAGTATTACTCATTACATTCACTGACACTCAGTACTACTTTAAAGGTGAAATTGTAAAAGGAAGATCTGCCTATTGCAGATATTTATTTTTGATCACAACTGCATCTAAAATGATAGTACCATAGAATAACAACTATATATTTTTTTCTCAAACATGAGAATTGAAGAATCTTCCAGAAGGAAGACAGGCAGTCCTTAAGAAAGAAGTATGAAATAAAAAAGTTTACCCCCTGAAGATCCTGCATGTTCAGACATGTTCCTTTCATCCTCAACGCAGCTTCCTCCTGAGAAGGAATACTTCTCATGATGTTTCGTTCGGGCAACCAGACCTTGCATTTCTTTGTTGCGCTGTTTGCATTTTGCACACATGCCTGTCTTACCCACAGGTAGAGAAACTTAATTAAAATATTCCCAAACTGGGCCTCTTTTATGACCTGCTGCCATTATAGGTTTTCCCTTCTAGTGAGGGAAAGTTATGGTAGATCTCAAATCAATGAAGGCTACCCTCAAAGACCTCAAGACTTCTGGAATATGCTGCTCAAACTGTTTAACATTTGTTTCTACTGCCTGTCCCTCCTGTCTCACGTTTATCTCCAGACTTCTCCTTGTCCAGATCTATTCCGTCCCCAACAATCTTCTATTCATTGAACTTTTTGAAACTTTTCACTTTTAGAGAGAGGTTCTGTGTACATTGCAGAGGGACAATTGGGTTGAGGTCTGTTATTTCTCACCTATTTATTTATTTTATTTAAAAAGATTTTTGCTGTTAACAAGCATGTTATCTCTGGAGACACAAATCCACAGTTTGAGAACTGCAAAACTAAGCATCTTTGATGTTATCTTCTAGACTGAGCACTGAGTTCCATTGAGTAGATAGAAAGATTAACCTAAATAATCTATTCAGAAGACCCTGGAATCCCATAAGATTGGGTCCCTAATTCATGAACTATTGGAACTCGTTTACAAAACTTTTCTTAAACATTACATGAATATATTGTCTCCTACTACAGAATTAGAATTTATAATCCCTATTCCATGATGAGCTACATTATAGCTCAGATATCTTTAGATAGGTTTTTTCACTCAAAAAGCATTTTTAAATGTTAAATATAAAAGGTATGTTGGATTTAATACTTCCATTTGTCTTGAATACTATTTCCAGAGAATGAATGTGCATCGGTTAACCTTGAGCCTGCATTATTATTCAAGTGCATGTATGAGCAGCACAGACAGCCAGAGAAATCCATCTGCCTTCAGCACTGCATAGGGCTCCAGAAACTGCTTTTTAATTATTCTCTGTGGATCAGATTTGCTGTGTTTGGGTTTTTTGCACAGTCAGAGGTCTGGCAATATTAAGTTTCTTCCACTGGCACCTTTCAATTTTGTCTACATTGGCTGAAAAGGAGCTGGGCTGGAGTCAAATGTTCTTTTTGGAAGAACTGTCTAGCTTCGTGCCATGGAAGCTTTGGGAAAAACTAAGTTCATAAATCCGACCCCCAATCTCATTTCAGACCCTGAGTTAGTTCTGGCATTGGTGAATCATCTGGTAGCTGAACTGCAGGCTTCCTCAAAACATTCTAGTAATATCCCTGCAAGTCAGTTGTGCTAAGTCAACAACCCAAGGTCACTTTGATTTCTCTATCATGGGAAAGGCTAATCTGAGCTGTTAGCCCTTTGGAAAAGCAAATACTATGTATCCGAGAATTATTCACAGCTCTTAAGTTGCATGTATGTCTGTTTAGAATGTGAAATATGTGTACACACAGTACTCATAAATGTAACTCTTTTTGTGAATAGCAAACTTCCAAATTTTTTTGACTTGCACCTGCTTTAAGTATGAAGTATAGCTACAGTAGTACTTGTGCTCTAATATAACTAGCTACCTTTCTTTGTGATCTCTTAGACACATTAACATTTTCATCAATTTTTTTTTCCTTTTGTTCCCATTTTTGAGACCAGGGAGATCATTTTACTTATTTTTTTTTTAATTCTTCCCCCTTTTCACAAGGAGAATCTTCCTTTTGTGATGAGCAATGAAGATCTGGCTTGTTCAGGAGCCAGTCAATGATACTCTGTGCATGTTAGAGAGACAAGGTGGGGGAGAATTTTTTTTTTTATTTTTATTTTATTTATTTATTTTTACTGGACCAACTTCTGTTGGTGAGAGACAAGGTTTTGAGCTTACATGGAGCTCTTCTCCAGGTCTGTGCATGTGTGAGACACGTGCAAAGGCCCCTCAAATATCACCGAACATACTCCAGTCCCTACTGGGGAATCGGGACTTAAATTTGCTCACATGTTGGGAAATCCATGGTAGATTTTATTATTGACTCTTGCTAGTAGGCAGATGACTGACACTTAAGCATGTTAAGAATTTATTACATGGATTAAAGGGCTAATGTGTATAATGCTTTTTATGGTTCCTTCTGGAAACTGCCCTGCCCTGTCCTGGGCTAAGATGAGCACATCAGTTTTAGAGAGGGTCAGGTTTATTTTATGAAACTAGAAAAAATGGAATTCTCCCTCTTCAGCTTGTTTATGCAGTGTGGTTCAACCAAGTTTGTCAAATCTTAATCATAATTAGGAGAAAAGTCTATTTTCTTATTCCCTTCCAGACTTTTAATATTATCATTCCAAACACAACAGTACATGTTCATAAGATTTGTGTCAGAAAGACCTGGAGATGCAACAAGTCTCTCATCTGCCATTAGGTATTATTTCTGGTTCAGCAAATTCTCTCTACTGTATCTTTCCCAGCTAAATGCAAACTTTTAAACTTCCTGTGTCTGTAGTGTACTTCGAAGGAATTATTCAATTCTAAATGATTAAAGACTAATTGAATTAAATAAAATGCATAATGAGAGAATTGGAAGTCTATATTAGAATCAGAAATATAGAACGTCAGCACAAAGTTCCTACAAGTACTTTCCGAGGAACTAAAGCTAATGTTTTCTGTGCTTCTGCTGATTGCTTACTAATTAAAACAGATTCCCCCTAAACTCCTGAAGTTTATCACAGATGTTTGGCTTGCCTTCTTAGTTTCTAATCTGGACCTATAAGGTATTTGTTAAAATCACTGTGCACAAATTTAAATTCCTTTGACTCTCCTTGCTGTAAAGGAGGAGAAGAAATTCCCTCACCATCACTTCATAGCTACACTGGATCTCTTTTTAATGATCACTTTCTAAGCTACGGGGGCTTGCAGTAAGGAGAGCAAAATCACTTTCAAAATCCATTTGTATTCTTTCTTGTGCTGAATATTTGCAGTATCCTTTGAAGAACTATGAGACAGTTCGTGTCGGTGGATAGTAAATCCATAAGGATTTATATGCTTTTTTAGTTCAGAGGTGTAATATTGTGCTCTGAACTTCCAACTTTTTTTTAAAGTCTGGAAGGGAGAAGCATTAGAAGGGGGCTTGACTAAAGTATATGAATTACATTATGGAGGGCGTAGCAGAAACTGATCAGTCCCTCCTCCTTGTTACTCAACTCCCATAGTATGAGGAGATGAGTATTCAGTTACTCTGTGGAATGCACTGTAATGAGGTCATGGAATAAATACTGTATTTTAAAAGGGGTTAGGTAATTCTATAACCAAGCTAAAATATAAATAAACCACTTTGTGGTCTAATCTCATAGACTTTAACATCAGGAGAGACCATCATGATCTCCTTGCCATAAGGTTCAGGACAGAATTCTTCAGACGCCTCTTGACATTCTGTTGCTGCATACATGCATTCTATGGGGTTTTGGTTTTCCCCTGAAGTATCCATTATTGACCTCTGCCAAAGGCATGGCATTAGTCTTGATGAACCAATGGTCGGATTAAATAGACAGATTCAGTATTCTTGTCATCTTAGTAGTGCCAGAATGCTCTTGTGCAATAAATATAATTAAATCTCTTCATACTGAAAGATGAAAAGTAATACAAGTTGTTAAATCAGTTAATAAAGAAGGTGCTGTCTCTTGGATTAGATGTAAAAATAGGTCCTTACTACTTCTGGTCATTAACAATTGCATGATGCTTTTGCAAGAGCAAAGGTCTCAACATGAGTCTCCTAACCAAATTCCAATCTAGGTAGCTATGTTTTATCAATTAAAATGTCACTTGTATTTTAACACTCTTGTAATAGATATCTAATACAATGGATGAACCAATGGACTCTTCCATCTGGGATGAAATGGAACAGTATCTTAACTTAATTCTGTGCAGGTTGCCTGGATGCAACGCTTTTTTGTGGCTTGGTTTGAGGAACTGGCACATAGTTTCCCTCAGTAATGACTAGCCATGGAGGGGGAGGAGGAGGAGGAGCTGTCATTGAGCTCTGTGATAGTGCTTTTGTCACCATGGGATTGGGGACACTAAACATCTGGAAAATGTTTCTGGAAACGTTCTATCTCTTGTGCCTGATGAAAGATGCCTACTGCGTCTAGAGCGTTTGATGACCTACATTTCTTAGTGAGTCAGCACTCACCCTCTCTCCTTCAGGGGTACAGGCCTTCTATGATCACCTCCTCATATCTGTATACTATGTGTGTATACTTTCCATGTTACTGCCTTTATATGCGTTGACTTTGAGGCCATGGACATGCTGGAGCTTGCTGGGCCTATAGGTCTCTATTTGCTAGGGAATTTGTTTATGGGTCAAACTTCCAGGCTCTGGGGTATGCAATTAGTGCACAGATATCCTTAATAGCTAGATAGTCTTGAGCAGTTCTAAGCACTTCCCAAACTGCTTTTCCGTCACCAGATGTCTTTAATTATTCTTACAGCCACTCTGGCACTAGACAAATGAAAAGCTAAATTACTTATTCATCTGCAGCTCTCAGGAGAGATTTGGGAATCTCTCTTCCAAATTTTGTACATCAGAAAGAGATGCAGTGGTGGTTATTTTGTATCTGTGTTCTGGCAAAGTCCTGTTGTATTTAAGAAGAGAGAGTGCTACATGTATAAAGCTAGCAAATTGTATTAAACTAGAATTCCTGGTCCAAAAACTGCTGTTTGACGATGCAATCTCTAGAGTAACATCTACTCACAGCAGGGCCAAATTAGGCCCATAGACATTTAATTTTTTATTACTAATTTTATAACTTTTACAATAAACTCAGCCTTTGTATAATTAATGGGCTTGAAATAACTGGGGAGCTATCACATTGTGTGGCAGGAGTTTTCTGACCATTGTTATCTTTTGGGCACACCTTGTTTAAATCATTTTGCTACTTGTTGATCAGTTAAATACCATCTGAATCCTCACCAAGAGAATAATTAAGCATAATATTTTGAAGTGTTGATGCCTTTGCATCTGAGAGTCTTGAAACACATCATAAACATTTAACTAAGCCTCCTGGCACTCTTGTGAGATGGATAAGGGGGATTTACAGGGATACCTGTAGTCCCTTCAGGAGTGGAACACAACCATTTCTCAGTGCACTGCAATGTTGTACAACAGTTCTGAACATGAAACGAAGAATACTGTATTAGGTTGGCTAATTCCCCATCTCTTATAGAAAGTGCTGTGGTTATCTAATGACCACAGTGGTCAGGAAACCTGTTTTGTCAAGTGCTCCAAAGAACTGTTACATTATATAAAAAGCAACAGAGGGTTCTGTGGCACCTTTGAGACTAACAGAAGTATTGGGAGCATAAGCTTTCGTGGGTAAGAACCTCACTTCTTCAGATGCAAGTAATGGAAATCTCTAGAATCTCTTCTAGAGATTTCCATTACTTGCATCTGAAGAAGTGAGGTTCTTACCCACGAAAGCTTATGCTCCCAATACTTCTGTTAGTCTCAAAGGTGCCACAGAACCCTCTGTTGCTTTTTACAGATTCAGACTAACACGGCTACCCCTCTGATACTGTTACATTATATAAGTACCTAATTTAAGGGCAGAGTGTCACCTTCTAAGTCGCTGATGCATTCAGCAGTACCTAGGCTTGCTTTGGAGGTCTCATCTGGAAACTGATCTTAGCCAACCCTAATTAGCTTGTGAAGCTCGGGGGAAGGGCAGGGGTACAAGTTTTATATACACACACACACACACACACACACACACACACACACGCGCGCACACACACACCTTTAATTGGCATGGGAAACCATTCTGAACTCTTTAACACCACATTCACAGCTTTCTTGCAATTTCTAATACAACTTTTTTTCCCCTTCTGATCAGGGTCCTTCAATTAAACAATTCATGGACATCTTCTCCCTTCCTGAAATGACCCTGCTCTCCTCTGTCATTGACTATTTCATAAATCATGGCATTGAGTTTGACCAGGTTCATCTTTACAAGGACATATCTGTGAGTATAAGGAACACTTGAAATGCTGATGTAACAGTGTGTATATGGCACAGTTAATATTATGTCTTTTTGTTGTTACTTGTGAACTCTGTACTATCAAACTCAAGATTTATTATTTCTAACATCTAGTTTTTTAATTGGGGAGCCTTGGTGCACATACAGTGCTTTTTTAAAAAAACATTTGAGATCTCTTTGTATACTATTAGATCACTATATTATTATTTTAACATTTATTTTGGTAGTGTTTAGAGGCCTGCTAGGTCAGGGCCCCAAAAATGACAGAAGAGTTGAATTATTTAATTCAACGTGCTTCAGGAAGTCCTAGCTTTTATTTGTAGACCATTGTCTGATCCTCCCTTATTTAAAAGGGGCAATTTAAAAAAAACAAAAAAACAAAAAAAAACAGACCCTCACCCCTCCAAAAAACCACCCCAAAACCTTAGCATTGATCTAATTTTTCTGATGTTGCCCACCAATATGGGCAAGATATCTTTTTCACTCATGTGAGGGGATTATTGACTAGCCTAATGGCTTGGTTGTATTCTGAATTTTCAGTTAATTTATAGGTAAAATTTTGGTGAGTCCCATGCGTCCTTTGACCTAGATAGAGCCCTAAAAGACTCCAGGTCTCCCCCATGTAGGACATATGGTTTCTCCTCCATGGGCAGGGGCTCTCAATTCCTACTTGTTTAAGTGGGGTCTTATGAGAAGCAGTGTGCAAATTTTCACCTAAAGGTAAGGACTGCATCACTGCACTTTTTGTCTTCCCTGTGGGGAAAAAAGAATGTTCTAACTCCAGGTAAAATCCTAGTGAAGACAAGGTAGTTCAAGGTAAACCTGGTTTACCTCAACCTGCTAATGTGTGAAAACTCCAACTGCTTTGTCTTACTTAACTTATGTTCACTAAGATTTTTACCTTGTGTTAACTCCTCGTTTTCCTAGGGAAGATGCATCCTTTCAACCCATACTATTCCAAAGTGTAAGAACAACTGGACAAGGGCTAACTGATGATGTTCTATTTTACTCTGTGGTGTTAGTATCCTACTGGGGTGATTGGAGGACGGACAGGTTTATCCTGTCTTTATGAGGTTACGTGATAAGAGCATGGATAGTTTGAGTATCACCTTTTTATAATTAGTTGCAAAATACAAAAAGATCTGTGAGCTAAAAGATGTTGGTGTTTCAAAACACCGACTGAATGTTTACACTTCAGAAAATGGGAAGCTTTGTTCTAACTTGAATCTAACCTAGAGTTTTCTGTTGAGCTGATGTTCAGATTTAAAATATAGGTATTTGTATGATCAAAACATGGAATATTTTTTTCTTTCTGCTGTTAAAGATTGAAAAAAAAATCCTGTGTACAGTTGGTACTAACTTTAGTGTCTGGTTATTTTAAACATTCTAAAGGACAATTCATTAAGTAGATTAATCTGAAGATATGCTTTTCACCATTACAGTCTATGAAATTTTCTCCTTGTGTAGCAGATGAAAGTATATAAAACAGCTGTGTAATTTTCAGCTTCTGGGAGCTGTCCTACCGATGTTGTAATATACAGGGCAGGGGAAAGACTACAGAGATGAATGTACATAGCATATTTTATTTTAGTACTTGAGTGGCTGGATATCAAGGTGGCAAAGGCCTTCCTGAATTGCATTACACTTGTTTAGTCTGGTTTTGGAGCGAGTCCTGAGGAGTCAGTCGATGGTTTCATCAAAGCCATTGGATGGATCTACAACTTGGGACCAAATGACTGTACTATAGGTATAAATAAGCACATTTAAAACAATGCCATTTATTAACGGATGGCAACAATATTCACTACAGTATGATCCAGAAGAACGAGTGCACTATCAGATTCTTAAGTTCTAATCCTGGCTGTTGCGTTGGTTTGCTCTTTGGCCTCAAGTTACTTCACCTTATCTTCTGCAGTTTCTCATGTGTATAAAGTGGATGCTTTACAGCATATACCTCACTGGGTGCATTGTTTGGGTTGATATCTGCTCAGCATTCTGAACATGTAAAGCACAATAATTATTAATCATCCTGCTGTGGTGTATTCTGATGGGTGTCCAACGAATGCAGAATGGGGAGCAGGGGGAATCTTGTCTGAGTTGAGGACTGAGGGTAAATATACTTCTTTAAAACCTTACCTGTTCATGTCACCACTCCCTGAGGCTAATTCTTGTGTTTTGAAAGGCAAAGAATCTGCCAGGCATGGTTCAGAATGTTATTCAGCAAAGTAGGACAGAAGTTCTTGTGAAGAAATAAATACAAAACTCCTCCCACTCTGTTGCTAACTCCTAGAACTGAGCATTCTCAGAATAATGATGCACATACTTTGGTAATAGCTTTGGAAACAAACTGGCAGCCCCTCCTCCACCCTTGTAGGAAATCTCTTTCAGTGAACTAAAAGGTATTTTTAGGATCAGGCTCATGTTGGCAACACTTATCCTAACTCGTGCTGTTAGTGGGCAAGACACATTTATCATGGGCAATGTAAACATTCACGGTTATCTTGGGGCACTTCTCAAAGACCTGTTGTCGTCTTTAATATGAAGCTTGGCACTGTGTACTGGTCAAAAGGCCAAATATTAACTGGTTGCCCCAGGGATTAAAGCAAGGGAGCAATTTGTTCACGAGCTCAGGTTGGTCTGCAATCTTGGTATTGGGGGACAAAGCGCATAACTGTTTATTGGCCCTGCCATCCTTCAGAGAGCTTTTCTAACATCACGTGGCATCTCCCAGGGTTTTCAAGGTTCCAGCTGCAATACAACTCCAGGCTCTCTTTTTATTTGTGTGGAATAAGGAGTCTGCGACCAAGGAGCCTAGCAAACCTGGCATTCTTTTCTCCACTCTGAATATAGTTTTGGCACATAAGGACTTACTGTTGTCTGCTTGTGTCACCAATGTCAGGTCCTCAGAAGAGCTTTTTCTGCACAGGAGCTTGCACTTGTGGTGATAACCCCATCACTGTTTGGTACCTGTGCCTCTGAATCCAGTAGACTGATCTATTGGTGAATGACCTGGGGCAATGGTTTTTAGGGTTTAACCAGATTTTTATCTCTGAACTCCAAATGTCAAAAGACTTGAGTCCAATTTATTAAATTATGTCCCAATGTGCAGTTCAAATCTTCAAACTGTTCCTCAGTCAGCAAGCAATTAAATGGCCTTCGAGTGGCTGCTGAATATCAGCTCTGCTGCCACCACCACAAAGGAACCCTGTAAGCATCTGCTGCTACATATAAATGTTTGTTTAAAATTATTGTAGACCCTGAATATAGGAATCTGCAGTGAAGGGGTACAACACGTGATATGATGGAACGTGTCTGATCTAAAAATGTCCAGTTTGAGCTCCTTAGGAAAAATTTAACTTCCAAACCCTTACAAATGAAAAGTGTGTCTGTAACTCACTCACTCCCCACCCCCACCCCAACCCCAGAAATTGGTTTTGGCTTTAAAAAACAGAAGTAAAACAAATTTAACAAACACAATCTGAAAATAGGATGGTTTAAAGAGTGACACTCTTGGAACGAATGTGTGCAGCTTGCAGACCTTGTTAAATGAGGGAGATGTTGGGATTCTTGGTTGGACAGGTCCAAATAGTGCATGGGTGCGGTCTCTTTCATACATATAGGAAAGAGACGGACACCCATGCACTATTTGGGATTCCTCACCTTTATTATGTATAATGAAAGAGACACACACATAGGCAGATCAATATATTTTTTTAATGATCCTTGTTTATATAAGGAGAATTTTTTTGGTATATGGAGTGAAGAACACTATTGTTTCAACACCCCTTAAATCTTGACACAGACACCTGCACAGAACAGGTTAAAATTGAAGTTCTGCATCAGACTAGATGTTTCCTTCAGGAATTTCAGATTTAAAACTCAAAAAGCTGTCGTTTTTCCCCTTTTTTAGGATGCCATTAAAGACGTGCACGTAAAAGGAATGATGTACAAATGGATTGAGAAGGACATGGGTCAGTTAAGTTTAAATTCATTGTTCTTAATTTTCAGTGCTAATGCATATTTTATTGAATGTTTACATGTGTAAATGGATTATTTGGTTTTACAGTACATCACCAGACTAGAACTGATAGTGATAAGGTCATGTTCTTAGCTTATGCTTAAGGCTATCCAAGGAGTTGAAAGAGGTATTTTGGTATTGACCAAGGCTGTTTTACAAAGGGAAGAACAGTCCTTTCATTCCTCCAGCATTATTTTCTTTGCTTATAAGTTGGGGATATTAGCAGTTAAGTGGAAAATGTACCATATGGGAAGGCCATAGCTATTGTAGATGAGCTTTTTTTCTCTCTTCACTATATAGTCAGCCCTATGACACTGTAATTGTTCATCTGGTCTTTTCACATTTACCTGCCTTCCAAAAGCACATTAACTCACTTGTGCATGGGGGTCACAAACTCTTCTAGTACATAAAGCTAGCTTTTTATTTTGTTGTTGCTGTAATTCTCTATTCATCTTGCTTATTATTTCAATAATTATAACGCTGTGTACCCAAGAGTATGGGCCTCTGCATTCCAGGTGACCTTTTTAAAAACCCTCTGGCAAAATTGTAAACCATATGCCGGTGGAAAAAATTGATAGTAAAAGATGATAGACTTGTGTGGGTTTTTTTGTTTTGTTTTTTAAACAGAGAAATACATTCTTCATGGGGATGAAACTTATGCTGTCCTAAACCGACTGGTTAACCTCAACAAGAAACTCTTCCTTATTACAAACAGCCCCTTCAGCTTTGTGTGAGTATCGTCTGTTACGAAAATATGAATCAATGGTTATAACTGCATGCATTAGACTACGGTTTGGGGCCTATTTTCCTCAATGAGGCTTTGAAGGTAGTAAACTGGCTGTTTTTAATGGGACATTTCAGTGGAATTGTATTCGATTGGGGGAAGAGAGCAGTGGCTTGTGGTAAAAGATTATTAAACAGGCATACCATACAAGATTCTTTTGTCTTTGAGGGAGCTGTTATTCTGGCTTTCTTTTGGGGCTGTGACTGGCCAGTATTATTTTGCCATCATTTTTACTATTGATACCAACAGAGTAATATCTCCTGAGCCAGCAGACTAGCTCTGCTTCCTGAAGACACAGAGTTGCTGAGCTTTGAGGGTAGGGTAGAGGGAGAATTCCTTAGTCATGGTAGGAGTAAGCTAGTGATCAACAACTGATGTGCAACTCCTATGTGCAGTCAAATGGAGTCAGAAGTTTTTTGAAGTCTCTCTGCTTCAAGACTTACTACATTTAAAAAAAAATGTTTTAAGCCCAATTGAAATTGGAATATTAACTTTTCTACCTGTTTGCAGAGATAAAGGAATGAAACATATGGTTGGCAAGAACTGGCGGGACCTCTTTGACATGGTCATTGTGCAAGCTGATAAACCCACCTTTTTCACTGATAGACGCAAGTATGTTCCATTGTAGTGTGTTGCACTGCTGCATTGTGGCTTGTAGAACTTTTCCGAAGCAAACATTTCCCTCTGCTTTCTCTCTCCACCCATCTCAAAAGTATTGTTGTTATCAAAACTGTCCACCCTCTTGGGGGAGGGTGCGAGTATGTGAGTGCCTGTTTGTGTGTATTAGATCATAAATTCTAAGCCTGGTGCAGAATTGGGTCCCCTGCTTCCCGATATTCATTAGCTAAATGCATCTATTATGGCAAATATATTCCTCCATTAATAAAAAGCAGTTCTATTGAAATCCTAAGCAGAATTTGTTCTTAAATTTAGGGGATTTAACAGAGTTAAATCAGAAGTTTTATGGTACAGAAGAAGAAATGGAAAGGAACAGAATAGCAGAATGCTTTGTATGAAAGCTGAATATGCCTGGACATTGTATAACTTGTGAATGTGGCAATTCTCCCGGCCCCTCCCACCCTCCCCCGGCTGCACTTAACAAGCCTTCCAACAAATGGCAAAGTAACTTAAGTTGGGTGGTTTCTTAATTACTTGGTACTTTCACCCTGTATGTGGTGGTGGTGGTTTAATTTTTATTCCTTATTTCTCTTTTTAGTAACTCTTATACTTAGCGACTAAAGAAAACATTCCTAGGAACACATTTCTGACATATCAGTTTTTTATTTTTTATTGGTAATGATTTCCTATAGACTTGCAAAATAAGAAGGGAGAAGTGGTCATGCTGGCTCTTGAAAACAGATATAGAGATCCTGTATCTTTTTACAGTGCTGCCTCAACTTATGAATGGCACAATTTTATTCTATTATCAAGAGCAGAGAATATTCTTTTTAATCCAGCCATTAGCCCAGTTAGGAGTGGAATTGTTCAGCGTTTTTCCCCATTCATTAAGCATATTTGCTTGCTTTTTTTTTTTTTTGCAAACCAAAAACCTGATCAGTTTTTATTGGCTTGGATAACTATTTTCTTAATTACTGCATATTTTTACAAGTCTTTATCTGTAATGCTGCTGCTGTTCATGATAAAAGTGCAGGATTCAGTTATTGTGCTCACTCAGTTAATAGTGCACATCTACGCTGAACAAAACACACCCTCTGAACACAATTAGTAGCCTTAGCAAAAAGGTCCTGGAGATAACAGACCATGAAAATTAAGTTGCCCTCTCATCTGCTACCTAGAGATATTTCAAGGCATAGGTGAATTGGGAGGTTCGTTTTGAGAGGCTTGTGCTGATGCTGTCCATAATTTAACTGTTTTCTGCCTACCTAAAGAACTTCACTGTCTAGTGCTCTAAAGCCAGCATCTTTCACCAGCATTACATTAACTTTAAAGCCCATTTTCTAGTAGTATAAATGTTCACATCAATCGACAACAGTGAACCAGTTTAACTGTTTGTGGTGACCTGTCGTGGCACTGTGACAGGCCACCTACGCTGCCTGGCTTCAGGCTAGCCACTGCCTCCTTTTCCTCTCGCTCAGCTTGGCTCTCCCAAACTTCCATCCTGGGTTGGTTGCTTCGGCGACTTGGCCTTCCAGCTAAGTCCTAAAGAAAAATCCACCCCTTCTGGGGTCTTCAAGTCCAGAACAGTCTTCCACCCCAGTCTCAAGCTGAGTAGAACCCTTCTTTTCTGAGGATCAGTCTTCTCTTCAGACTTCAAAACAACCTTCAGCCTGCCCTCTGAGCTCAACTTGTAGCCCTTCCTGGGCTCTGCAGTCTCCCAGCAACACTTGAGCTCCCTTCTTGTGCTCCTTTTGGGTCTGTACTGAACGCTGATTCTCCCTGGGTTTCCTACTTAGACTCCCTTCTTCCCTCTAGCTCTCCACAGGCGTCTGTCTTGTCTCCTTGCTGTCTCCTCCCTCCAGCCCCCTCGAGGCCTGCCTGTCATGTACTTTGCTCATTTTCTCCACCTGGGGAAGTGCACTAAGTATGTCTGGTGGGGGTGGACCCATGTCCCATGAGAGCCATTCATCCTGTGACATGACAATACAATGCCGCTTACTGACCCACCAAAGACCATTTACACTACAGATCTCTGTGGAAACAGTAGCACATTGGAGAGAGTTAACTTCTGCATTATAACATTCCTGTAACTTTAAGTGAATGCTTTTAACTAGTATTAAAAAATCTTCTGAGACCTCTGCATACAAACACCACCAGTTCATTTGTTCCAGGGCAGCACTAGGGGGAACCACTGCAATTTACATAAAATACTGCACAATTCACAGTTGTGTTGAAGAACCAACTGGTTAGCAGACAATGCTATGTATAAATAACACTATTGTTTGAATAATTATCAAAAGATCTAAATAACTGTATCTTGGAGTTAAGCACACTTGTTCTCTCAGAACTCTTAACTTTAGTAGTGTTTTTTTTACTAATGTTTCTCCATCTGTAATCAGTCTTTGTTTGGAAACTCTTGGGTATGGTGACAAGGTTCCAGGCCCATCTCCAGTATCTAGTATTTGATTCTGTGCAAAGAGTGAATAATGATCCTGTTGTTGCTATGCTGCTCCTTATTCTGTAGCGCTAAACCTTTACACCTTACTTCATACTCTGTTTTTGTACATCATTATAAATCATGTTAAATAATGAATGTTTGGATTTCTATCAAAGCTTTACTATGTGTGGGAGAGGGTAGTTTGTTCTGTGGATGGTATAATTTTGTGTCTGTAATTTATGACAGCCTTGGTTAGATGTCCCCTTTATTTTTTTTTGTATAAATCCTAATAATAAGTAACCTACCAAAACAGGTTCAGAAAGTGAGAGTACTCTGAAAGGCTGAGGATTACAAGTATTCTTGGTACAGTATCTTGGAATATCCATACTAGATAGAACTAGTTTTCCTTATTTGCCTCTCTCACATCCATATGTTTCTAATAGTGTAGGAAAGTGGCATCAGAATATTTTTTTTTTTATTTTTCATTTATTTAATCTAAAGTCAGCCTTCCTTATTATTAGGAACCTAACAGCCACTCACAGGTGGGCATCTCACTTCCTTTCAGGCATGAGGAGGTGACTAATCTACAGTATCATGAGGGAGATTTACAGCTTGTCTTGGTATCTACATACAGCGTGTAGATCTTGGGGGTTTTTGAGTACCAACGCCTTCGTGCTATAAATTGTAAAATGAAGTGTAAATGGAGCCAGATATACATGATTTATGGAGAGAAAGAATTAAGATTAAATAAAATTTGGCTAAATGACTAAGTGGGAGACATAGCCCTACAAATATTTGAAGGGCAATATACCCCAAAATGAGATGGACTGTTAGCAGAGCAGCAACTCATATAATAAGGGTTAATAGGGTGAAAAAACATGGGTTGTATATCAGGAAGAGCTTGCTGATAATGAGCTGTATTACACTGTGGAACAGTTTCCCAAGGAAATGGCTAGCAACCCGTTGCTTTTTAGTCACAACACTAGGACAGAAACTGTACAACAGAGACCACTCCTACATTGATGGGAGACAAGCAAGATGGCACACAGAGAATTCTCTTCCACTTCTAGGTTGTATAAATGCCAAGATGGCTTTAGGAGAGGAGGCTACATCCCCATTGCACCAGCCCCCGGTTTCTGCTGCTACAAGAGCTGCTTTTCCATATTCTGAGATTTCTTAATAGTGTAGTATGTAATGGGGTGTGTTGTGCCTCAAAACTAGAGAGTAGCCAGTGTAGGAACATGTTTGGGCAAAAGGCTGCCTGACTGTCGCATTTGTTTTCCTGGTCCCTCAAAAGCAATACAGACCTTTCAGGTGTTTGTGGTAGTGTAGGGAGGGTTAATACAAAAACTTTAATAGGCTGAAACTAGATTTTATTCTCATGAGAAGAGGAAGCTAAAGGTCACTTTTTGCTTAAAATTCACTTTGTACAAGTTACATAACATTAATTTAGGAGCTTCATGACGTGATTTACAGCTGTGTATGGTAATTGGAAAAATGTGAGTTACTTAACTCTTGCTCCCCTGTTTCTTTTTTAGACCTTTTAGAAAATTGGATGACAAAGGCTCACTCCAATGGGACAAAATAAACAAACTAGAAAAGGGAAAGATCTACAAACAGGTAAATAAAATATAAAGTCTTGTATTTCCTTTGCTCATTACCTCTAAAACCATAGGGACTAATATAATTCCTATGTTCTCAGCCTGGTGAAAGCTTTTTATTTTTATTTTTTTTTTATTTTTAAGCACAAAAGCTGTACAGTCTTGGTGATATGAAAATAGCTCATTTGAATATTTGTGAGGGCTGGTGTAATAGGGGTGTGAAACACAGGAGTGCTCGTGAGGGAGTCCTGGTCCCAGTTACGTGACAAGGGCAAGTAGGCACATTGCATGGGTCAGAATCCACACACACCAGTGGCGACTGTTACAGATGGCATCTTCCATTCCTTTTTTTTTTTTTCCTTCTCTCTCTCCATGGAGATTCCCATGGTGTTCAAGACTCATCCTCTCCCCTATCCTCACCTCCACTCTCAGACACTTTCAGTATCTCCAGTACATCTGTCAGATCTCAGCTGTTTTGCTTTTCTTCAGATCTTTAAAACGGGGATTCTTCTGTTCTAGAGATAGTAGGTCTGAGACCCTTGCAACTGCAAGCACTCAATAGATCGTTCCTAAGGCCTGTTCTAAACACAGTTGTACTTCTATAACTAAAGATGTGACTTTTTAATAACTAAATAGTTAAACCAATATAACTTTATATGGAGACTTTCTTAAATCAGTTTAAACTTGGTTTATATCAGTTTAGCTTGTGCCTGTGCACTTAACAGATGCAAACTGAACTGATATAACTAGTTGTATAAGAGTCCACATACAGAAGGTACACTGATTTAATAAAACCAGTGGGCCTTCTGTGTAGACTTGTCCCAAGAACATCAGAAATTCTTTCATCTTTCCCTATTTCTCATGTGAGTTTCTCCCTGAAAAGCAATAAGTGAAACAAATATCTAAGATAGCAAATAAATTAAAAAGCAGTCTTTTTGTTCTGTTTCATGCATGTACCAAAGTTGGATGCTGCTCTGTTCTTCAATAGGCCTTGTACTTAATGCATTCTTCAGAGAGAAATTCTCCTTTTCTTGGTTATACTGACAAAACCTCATTTTAGTCAATGCTATTGTGTTAATGTAATAGGAGAATGTGACCCTTTGTGTATTTGAGTGACTGAGTTTCATTTGGCTTCCAGTTTTTAAATACTGCAGACTTATGCCGCAGGCTCCGTAGTACAGGATGGGAGTGGTGGCAAAAAAAACAAAGCCTTTAATGGCATGGATCTCTTTTGATTTGACAGGATTTTTAATCTTTGGTGTTGGACCTCAGTGGCAGGTACTACTTGTATATATCTCAGTTCTGAGACTCTGTGATACTCGGTTATTGCACAGGCCAAAAGCTTTCCATCACTGCTAAACTTTTACGTTTTCCTCCCTATTGACTAGTAGGGAGTGAGTTTGGGCAAAGGTCAGTAACAGCTATGTCTAATTGCTTTAGCAGTGGACTTGTGAATTAGATTCTGCTATTATTTCCAAGGTAACTGCAAGCAGAATTTGACTTCATTTACTTTCCTTGCACAGGAAGAAAGGAGAACTGGAAAATATTTGTTTTTGATTCCAAGAGTTAATTTCAATAGAGCATTTAATACTTAATAATGGGTTAAGGTGTTTCTGGTAATAAGCAGTGTATATGAATGGTCAGTAGTGTTCTCTGCTTAACCTTGTAACCTTCTTGTAACCCTTTAAAATAAAGATTTGTCTTTTGGTGTCTGGAATCTTCCAGTTAACTTAGCGGGAGTGTCTGATAGTCTCCATTATTCCCTTAGCTTTCTTAGGCAGCAAAATTGATTCATACCTTTCCCAATTACTGGATTCTCCCAGATGCCCTGATGGTGCTTATAAGAGCAATTGGGAGCTTGTGCAGTCCTGCTTGTGGGCGGGGGGAGACGGGGGCAAGATTCAAACCCTTCATGCCAGAGACCTTGTACCCAAAGCAATTACGCTAATCTGAGGTCAAATGACAGCTTCTCTTTAAGGCTCCTGTCAGTGACTGATGTAGCTATGAGACTCTGCACAAAGTATGTTAAATACAAGTATTTTGTTAGCAGTCTCTGAGTATCATAAAATGGCTTAAAAATATCTATCCCTGTATTAGAGAGATTGTTAGCCTAGCTCAAAACTTAAGTTACGCAAAAATACTATCTGGCAGAAACAGTCCAATCTCCAATCCAGTTTGTTATCCAGGTTACGTGTCCAGAAAAGTATATAACTGAGCACGCTTTCCTTATGGACTATTTGTGTAGCGCAGGGGCTGACACACCGGACCCAATTATCAAACTCTCCAATTACCTCGAAACAGACTCTGCTCAGCTACATTGGATGAAAAGGGCTTGTTCCATTGTAACTGAGAAGAGGAGCATTTATCCTCCTGCAGAATGGATTATATTTTACACATTGTATCTTTTGCTACTCGAGGAGAAGGTATTGGCTTTGAGGTAGGTATTAACTCAATCTTACATGTGGTTACAAATAGAGATTTCTGACTTTCCCAAGGTCTCACACAGTCCCATAGGAGAGCCAGAAATAGAGTTCCTACCTCAGGCATGTTGTGAGAATGGCTTGTGAATCACTTTGAGATCGTCTAATCCAAGTAGTATTCATAAATCCTACATCTGCAAGAATCTTCCAAGTCGGGGGTTCTCATGCTCTGGTCCATGGACTATTATTGATAGTGTACTGAGGTGCTTACTCTCATTATTTCCAGCACTCATTCACAGTAATCAACCAAAAATTAAAGTATTTTCCTATTTTCTAGTAAGCTGTTACACTAGCCATGGTGGTGTCTGTTTGCAAGTGGTAAAAAGGATGATCTTTGCATGAATAAGAGGGAAGGGTCTACAAGACCACCTTCCTACTAAAAAGATATCCATCCTATAAAAACTGTCTTAAATATAGCAAAGCACATTGTCTTGCATCCTGATGATGCTGTATAGCTTTTGCAAAGCTTTAGTATTTATACCTAACAGCATGATAAAAACTTTGCCTTGTTTTCCCTGTCTGTACGTTACTCATGCAATGCGATTGCAGATTTCTTCTTTACCCAGTTGAAAATCAGATGCCTGTGCTGACAAACTACTTGGCACCTTAAATACTGTGTTTTTTCAAAATGCTCTCCCTCTGGATAATGGGATAGTTCCCTTCCTAATGAGGATATTGTGAGGATTGACAGATTCAAAGCATTACACATGTGTCTGAGAACTTAAAGAAAAGTAGGTGGACAGGGAAAACTGGCATCCCTTTCTTTATTCAGAGCCAGACTCTGACATAATGGTCAAGTGCGGCGAGATTTGAGGTTTGCATGATTGTGTCTGTACTCCATTTCCCAGACAATGCTATATTCCCATCAGGTTAGTGCCCCCTTCTGTGTAACTAAGTACACTCAGCCCTTCCTATGCCCTGATCCTGAGGAGTGCGGAGCACTCAACTTGTGCTCATGTATCTTCTCAGGATTTACTCCAAAGAGAGCAAACCCCTCAATTTTTCTCTGTTTAGCAGATTAGGAAAGTCACAGAAAGAGCTGAAAAGCACTTGACTCTGTCTAATCTGTCACTTACTTTTGAAACCAAACTTTAATTAGAATTGGCCTTTCTTTGCTTTCTGTGGAGGCCATGTTAGTGAGTGAGAAGTGATGTCGGCAGTGTGAGAGCCTAGTGCGGGAATTATAAACCAGTTTCCAGCCTTCATTAATACAAGTTGGAAAGCCAAAGTAAGAGCTTTAACAATGAATAGTATAAATTATCAGGCTCAGAAAATGAGAGATGGAGAAAACTGTTGCCTGTTCAGTCCACCCCCAGGGGTAACTGCAGGATGGTTACTGACTTCTTCTGATTAGTAAGATAGCAATTTAAATACAATTTACACTTAAAATACAGCTTGCTGCAAGTTCCCAGGGTAAGCACTATTTCCTGCCTTCTGTTAACTGGTGATTACAAGCTAACCACAGAAAAAGCAGACTCCTAGCAACATACAGTAGGTCATGGGCTGTCTGAGGAAATGTTCAAACTCCGTGGAAAAGTACAAATGTCACTCTTGCAATGAATTGTAGCTCTGAGAAAATAAACTGAAATATCAAGTGCAAATTGCTGGACAGCTCTAGATTTTGAGTAATAGGCCATTTCCTGTGACTGGACAAATAGCCAGGGATTTAGTGGGGTTGCCAGTGTAGGCGTATGCACAATGCAATGGCTAACTGGCTGTGGTAGTGAGGAGACTAGTCAATGCAATCTTCTTGCTCTTGGAAGCTAGCCCAGTGGTAGTTTGCTTACCAAGATCCTTGTAGGCAAGTGGTACGACAGTTGGCTCATGTCATGGAACTGCTTCATCTTCCATTGCAATAACAGAGGCTCTTTCTACCCCACTGCCTCCTGTTTTCTCATTTCTGCAAATCAAACCTTCCTTACTACGTAGTTGCTACAGGTATTTCCCAGCCTAAGTCTGCTTGTTTCTTTTTACTAACCTATGTCTTCAGTTATCAATCTTAAAGTTTTATACTGCCACCCGTCACCATAATATCGGAGTACCTTTCACATAAAGTAGATTGGCAACAGCTTAGTCCCTGGCAGGATTCATGCAGAGTTTGTCTTCTTCCTTTCTAGGTTATAGAAAGTTTTGCTTAGAGAAGGATGTGGGGGTATTTTGGTGGAGGGAGGGTGGTCGATACTCTGTGTCCTTCTGATTATGGCAGAAAATCTTTTTCAAAGAGGAAGCTTTTGCAGCATTTCCTAAAGATGACTACAGATTAATCTTGCCTGAGAGTTTCCTTCTACAGCCAGATCTCTCCCCCTCTCCCCCCAACTGAGAATGCTTTTTCCCCAGTGCTCTCACGTCTTGTCCTTGGCTTCATGATCTGTATTGTCCCAGAGGAGTAAAACTGGGCAATTCATAGATAGCAATATGGTCTCTAGTGTAGCTGGGACCCTTACTCCTGGGGGAATTCTGCGCAATGCAGGGGAAGGGTTGTAGGCTGTGACTGGGCTCTGAGAGGGATGGGGTGCGGGTATCTGGGCTTGCGGAGCCTTGTGGTTGGGCTCTGGGGATTAGTGGGTTCGGGTGTATTGGCTGTGGGAGGGGAAGGATTGTGGGTGTCTGGCCCCCCCCATCTGGACTCTGGGGGGAAGAAGGGGTAGAGAAACAAGAACTGTGTTGTCATAGGGGTTTCTTTAAAACTCTACTCCTGGGGGAATTTTTGTGTCTGTATTGTCATGGACATACTTGCTGACAGATATTGAAATAAATTACCAAAATAATTGAAACTGGCATGATTATGTAGTGTTGGTTTTTTTTTTAACAAATAAAATTTGCAGAGTTTTAAAATATTATGCACAGAATATTTAATTTTTTGGCACAGAATTCCCCCAGGAGTAGGTGACCTTAGGACTGCGGCTTTAAACTAGCATTGTCAGCCAGCTAGGAGCCACTGGTTGAGGATGCACTAGGTTGCAAAGCTGCCAAAAGCAAGATGTTCCAAGGGCTCTCACAAGCATAGCATGAGCAAGATTTAGGATTAGAAATGTACTATACCAAATTGCATTTCTAAATTCTTGACCTGCTTTAAAGTGCATGAGGCACTGTTTTAGGGTGACCAGATGCTAAGTGGAAAATATCAAGACTGCCTCAGCGGGGGGGCGCCTTTTTAATTGTTACACTCACCTGTCCAGGTCTTCGGCGGCAATTCAGCAGAGGGTCCTTCAGTCGCTGCCGGCCTTCAGTGGCATTTCAGCAGCGGGTAATAAATCTTGCCGCTAAAGACAGAAGCACCTGCCGCCGAAATGCCACCAAAGACAGTCAGCGACTGAAGGACCTGCCGTCGAAGACCCGGACGGGTGAGTGTTTTTTAAACCAAAGAGGGGGGAAAAAAATATCAGGACAAAAGGCGTCTCGACCGTACTTTGGTCAGGTCGCGGGACAAACTCCTCAAAATCGGGACAGTCCCGATTTTATCGGGACGTCTGGTTACCCTACACTGTTTTGTTGTTACAATAGCAAAATTAAAGTCTGGACTGCTGGGCTGCCTTGCTAGTACTGGAAATGACTTTGGGCAAGTCATTCAACTTCTGTTCTCCATCTGGGAGATGGGTGTAACACTCTCATGGGGCTATTGTGAGCTTTTAATAGTCTGTAAAGCATTTTGAGACTCTTGGAGCAGTATACAACAGGATTATTACTCAAGTCCTCCAGTATTGCTAATGCTATGGCATGGGGCTGGGTCAGGTTTTTGTAATGATGATCATGGGACAGGAGGGCAGTCCAGTATGTGTGCAATATGCACACAGGATGCCCAAATGGCTGATTAGTTTGGCCAGCAGCTCCCTGTGTTTTTGTTGCTGCAATAGATTGTGCTGCTGGAAGAATCTAATACTGGGTCAAGGAGTAAAGCTCATTCCAGCTTCAGTTTAAACAGGCATGAGGGTCAGCATTGCTGCAGTGAGTGCATTTGACTACTTATTTTCTAAAAAGTCCTGTTTGCTTTGTGACTTTCAAGGGAAACTGGAATCATACCTCCTTCCACTCCTCCTGAGCAAAGATGGGACATTAGGAAACGTTCAGACACAGGATTTTTTTTTTTTCTCTTGAGTTGCAAAAGCGTTTTGGCTTTCAGACTTTCCGCTTATGAATATGGATGTTCTTTATGTTGGTTTTGGATTTAAATCAGTTGTAAATTCAAAACCATCTAAGCATGTTCTAATGCAAGGGATTGAAATGCTTACCTGAATGTTGCTGTTAATGCAGCCAATTCTGGATTAAACAATATTGTCTGGCACAGCAATGGGGGAGGGGAAGGAGGAGAGATTCTTTTCAATAGATCCTTGATAAACAAGCCTTTTATAACTTGGGATTTGAAGCAACATCTTGATCTTGGGTTTCCCCAATATTATTCTCTGTTCTGGGGTCATTTTATTTTAATATTTTGATCTCTTCCTCCCTCCTACCATGTCTTGAACTACTAATTCTGTTCCTCCCCCCCCCCCCCTCTCTTGTGATTTCACTCTCCGGTGTTCTCAGAAATCATACCTCCTCTCATGCTCTTCAGTGCTGGTGTAGGGTCTGTTTTTTCCTGCTTCCAGGAGACTGGTGCCTATGTTTACCCTTATCTCCCCAGGGGCAAGTGCACCAAAAAGCCTTGAGTATCTCCTGACTCTTTCCTCCCCGGAAGCATGAGGAAAGGCTGCTCCCCAATCCCGTCCCATAGAAACCAGGGAAAGGGGTGGGTGAAGAACTACTTTCACCTACGTGGAAAGAGAGCAGGTTTTCTTGTTAGCTTTTCCCTTGAGGATCCAGGGGAAGGAGTTGCAAGGTCTGTGTGTTCTCTCCTCTCTGCTGTCCCCCCAACCAGTGACTTTGCTCAGGATTGTTCTCTCTTCTGACTGCTAGGTCAGTCTTCTGCAGCTACTCATGTTACCTGAACCAGCAGGGAACAGCACACAGACCTCTGTTTCTACAGTATTGAGGCTTCTCCCTTTCTCATCCCACTGCCCCACACCAGATTGTGCTTAGAGCATTGCAGGGCAAGGTCTGAATGGTGCTGTTACCCACAAAACCGTAAAATCCTTGAGAAAATACACAGAGGCAGCTGTTAAGTTCAAAGGCAAAACTGACATTCTAACCAGCCATTGTAGTGGTTTGGGTAACCCCTGTTCACTATGGCACCACCTTGCAGTTCCAAACCATTTTGTAGGGTCTCTAACTTTTCTACATTGCAGCCACCAGTTCCTCAAGTACTGTTCAGGGTTGAGGGGGGAGAGGCGAAAGAGTTGAAAATGATCTGGATGCTGCTCATTAGTTGTTCTGTCTAAACCTTTTGCAGCTGTGTTTTAAAGTCTCTTATTTCAGTATTGGGCTAGAAGTGGAACCAGCTTTCTCTCTAGCATGTTGGAGACTGTCTTGTTGGGCATCAGCACCGTGAATGAAAGGCCAGTTTGTAGTCAGGGCTGGTTGTAAGCAATCTCTGCATAAGAAGAGCGCTTAAGCTAGATTTTTTTCCACTTGGAGTAGTGATGAGAAAATGGGCTTTCAGTACATGACCTGGCAATTGATCTTTACCTGCTTGTTAAAGACCTTATTTTTGCCACACACATAATTGAGTAGTAATGATAAAGGCTTGAGGCATTTCCTGAGGAGGGCCTATTTCTGTACCAAAGGCAATCAGTACCAAGTGGGCATTGAGCCACAGAACCCCTGCGCCCAGTTTTCTGGGGTTGCTGCAGGACAAGAAGGGGTGGAGAATGGGGAAGAATCTATAGGCTTCTTTGCAGGCATTGTCATCACTAGTTAGGTTAAAAAGTTAATGGGGTTTATGGATGATAAATTTGTAGAATAAATAGTACAGTAATGGATTGATTTGAAAAGTTAGCTTCAATTGGATAATATAAATATTTTCTTTGTTTTTTAAATAGTCTTGGAACCAAGTTGTATCCGTATGTAACCTTATGATTTTAACACAGTGGTGTTCTCACCCTCCATCCTCTTTATATTTGTTGCACTCGCTTCTTGCCTTTTTGTCTGACATTCAGAATGTCAGCTCTTTGGGGTGGGGGGATTGCATTTTACCATGTGACTGTTAGAGCCAGATTTTCAATTAGGCACAGTAGGCATGTGCCTAGGGGTGCCTAAAAGTTAAAAGTGGGTTAAAAGTTTCATTTTTTACTGCAAAAACACGAAGGTCAGCTGTAGGCGGGGGAGGAGGGGAGGCGCGGCGCTGAAGATGCTGTGCCTAAGGGCGCATAAGGTGTAAATCCAGCCCTGCTGACTGTACAGTGCTTATGACATTGGAGACCTGACTGAGACCTCTGGATATTGTATGTTCAGGGCATTTTTTTTTTTTTTTTTTTTTTTTTAATTTAGGCCCAGATCCTCAAAGGTATTCTAGGCTCTTCAATTGATTTCAATGATTTTAAGTTAGGAGTCTAAACACCTTTGAAGATCTGAGCTTTTAAAACCTAAAGAGAGGATTCTAACAATTACCCTAACTGTCTAACATACCAGATTATGAAGGTTGTTAAATAAACCACCTTTCTGACATTTTCATTAAAATTCTGTTATCTGGTAGCTTTTGTCTTCCTCACATCTGCAGCTGCTGCCCATGTTTTCCTAATAACAAAGTGTCACATGTACCTCTCTAATCGGCAGCAATTGCCAGAAATGTATAATAGCGTACATGCTTCCCTAATAGATGTCAGATGGGGTTTGTCTAAGCTGATATGAAGCCTGGAGGATTTTGCTTTTCCTTCTGATGCCTTTCTGGCTTCTTAAAAAGTAAATGAGTTTATCCAGGGCACATGACTGGAAAACCTTTCCAAAGCAAGTCATATTCTAGTTTGAGACGTTCTTGACTGTATATAAAAATGTGTGTGGTGGAAGCCAGACAATCTGATTAGAACAAGGGCAAATTGCATAAAAGGGAAAGGTTTCAGAGTGATAGCCGTGTTAATTTGTATCAGCAAAAACAGTGAAGGAGTCCTTGTGGCACCTTAGGCCTGGTATACGCTGCTGGGGATCGATCTAAGTTATGCAACTTCAGCTATGTGAATAACGTAGCTGAAGTCAGCGTACTTAGATCAACTTACCATGGTGTCTTTACCGTGGTGAGTCAACTCTGCCGCTCCCCTGACGACTCTGCCTGTGCCTCTCGCTGAGCTGGAGTACAGGAGTCGACGGGAGAGCGCTCGGGGTTGATTTATCCGCGATAAATCGACCCCCACTGGATTGATCGCTGCCCGCCAATCCGGCTGGTAGTGTAGACATACCCTTAGTGACTAACAAATTTATTTGGGCATAAGCTTTTATGGGCTAAAACCTACTTCATGAGATGCATGGAGTTAAAAATACAGTAAGCAGTATATTTTTTCACTCCATGCATCTCATGAAATGGATTTTAGCCCATGAAAGCTTATGCCCAAATAAATTTGTTAGTCTCTAAGGTGCCACAAGGATTCCTCCATTATAAAAGGGAAAGTATGTTAAATCAAAATTTTAAGATGCATTTTTGAAAAGCTCCTCAAAAATGAGAAGCTAATAGGAAAAATTGCTCTGCTTTAATAATAATAAAAACTCTTCAAGCCACCTTTTTAATTTTCATGTGACCATTCTAGTGCATGAGAACCAGGAAGTGAAACTTGATGATAAAAGTGAAATTAAGTATTTCTACTCCCCTAGTTGAATGAAGTGCAAAATATATAAATGGTGCAAATACATTGACTTTTGAATATGTGTTTTAATACTTGATGGTATTGCCAAAATAACTCTCACTGGTGCATTATATTCTCAAAAGCAGCTAGCTCTTTTTGGAGAGATTTTAAAATATCCATATATTAAATTCTCATGTGAAATAATTTAACTTTACATTGTCTTATTAGGAAGTCAAATTACTTTGAATATTTTGCTTTCTTGAACTCCTAGACAAAACAGTGAAGTGTCATCACTTGCAAAGAAAAATTAGGTGTTTGGTTTATAGTCACATTCTTGTTTGTTCTCCCTCTCTTTGCAGGGAAATTTGTTTGATTTTCTAAGGCTAACAGGTTGGCGTGGGTCCAAAGTACTTTATTTCGGTGACCATCTGTACAGTGATCTTGCAGTAAGTAGAACCATGTCTGCTTCTGTTTAATACCAACACTACTGATTTTTTTTTTTTTTTTTTTTTTGTCTGCTGGAATTTAAGGAGGACTTAATTCTTGTCATAATTTTGTATCCTGTTTTTACTGAGATACCTTTGCATTGCTCAAGGTAGAACCCTCTGCTGTGGTTTTTTTAACTTAGTTTTCCTATTTAACTGTGTTTTGGATTTAGTGGAATTACAATACTCCTATGAGAAAACAAAACCCTGTTGAACTGAATGGTGTGGCTGTGTGTAGGGAGAAGGTAGCAAGAGACAGAGTTTGTAGGAATTGCTCAGGTCAGTAGTTCTCAACCTTTCCAGACTACTGCACCTCTTTCAGGACTTTGATTTGTCTTGCGTACACCAAGTTTCACCTCACTTAAAAGCTACTTGATTACAAGATCAGACATAAAAACACAAAAGTGTCACAGCATTGTAGTACTGAAAAATTGCTGACTTTCTCATTTTTACCACATAATTATAAAATCTATTGGAATATAAATATTGTACTTGCTTTTCAGGGTGCCTGAGCCC
Organism: Trachemys scripta elegans; assembly: GCF_013100865.1. NCBI lineage: Eukaryota > Metazoa > Chordata > Testudines > Emydidae > Trachemys > Trachemys scripta. The sequence continues at coordinate 43,841,939 of NC_048304.1, forward strand.
CACCGCCCAGGACTGAAGCATGTAACTTTTAGCTTTGCAGGGCCAACTGTGGCATGGGGCCCCAGGCAATTGCCCTACTTGCCACCCCGAAACCCTGGCCCTCACTTGCAACCCCCACCCACCCTCCCCCCAACTTGTCCTGTGATGGTTGAGAAACACTGAATGAGGCAAATATCTAGATGAGTTGATGTATCCCCCTGGAAGACCTCTGCATATCCCATGGGGTATGCGTACCCCTGTCTGAGAACCACTGGCTCAAGTGACAAAGTAGTGACTTCTGCATGGAATCTTTCCATCAGCTAATTTAATTTAATTAATTTAATTTTATTGGAGGACAAAGTGAGTAGAATGAAGCTATGACGTTACCACAGTGTTGAAGGAAAGAAAGCAGTGAAGAGAGATGGATGGGAAAATACAGTGGTGGTCTCCCTTTTCATGTTAATTGCTGCTTTGTCACAGAGGTCGTGGAAGTCACGGATTCTATGACTTCCTGCAACTTCCATGGCTTCTGCAGCGGCCGGTGTGGCTGACCCCAGGGCTGCCCAAGCAGCAGTCCCAGAGGTGGGGGGAGCAGCCGCTCAGCGGTTCCCAGCAGTGGTCCTGGGGCTGCTGGAGCAGTGGCTGGCCCTCTGGGGCTCCCTCCGCCCCCACAGTGGCAGCAGAAGCAACCGTTGAGGTCCCCCCCCTCACCCTCGTTTCCCCCCCCCCCCCCCCCCAGCTGTGACCTGTCCATGACTTTTAGTAAAAATACCCCATTGAATCATAGCCTTACTTATGATTACCTTTCCTCAGTTGTTTTAGTATCCACACTATGCTTATCTTAGCCTATCTTTTGTTACAATACCATCGGCTACTGCCCATCTTATTCCTGACATTGACATAGATTCTAGGACTGGAAGGGACCTCGAGAGGTCATAGAGTCCAGTCCCCTGCCCTCATGGCAGGACCAAATACTGTCTAGACCATCCCTGATAGACATTTATCTAACCTACTCTTAAATATCTCCAGAGATGGAGATTCCACAACCTCCATAGGCAATTTATTCCAGTGTTTAACCACCCTGACAGTTAGGAACTTTTTTCTAATGTCCAACCTTAACCTCCCTTGCTGCAGTTTAAGCCCATTGCTTCTTGTTCTATCCTTAGAGGCTAAGATGAACAAGTTTTCTCGCTCCTTCTTATGACACCCTTTTAGGGTCAATCTTTGACCCTGAAAACTGCTATCATGTCCCCTCTGTCTTCTCTTTTCCAAACTAAACAAACCTAATTATTTCAGCCTTCCTTCATAGGTCATGTTCTCCCTTTAATCATTCTTGTTGCTCTTCTCTTGACCCTTTCCAATTTCTTCACATCTTTCTTGAAATGTGGTGCCCAGAACTGCCCACAATACTCCAGTTGAGGCCTAACCAGCGCAGAGTAGAGCGGAAGAATGACTTCTTGTATCTTGCTCACAACACACCTGTTAATGCATCCCAGAATCATGTTTACAGTCTTTCCATTCTGTATGTGTGAAACTGATTGTTCCTTCCTAAGTGGAGCATTTTGCATTTGTCTTTATTAAACTTCATCCTTTTTACCTTTAGATCATTTCTCCAATTTGTCCAGATCATTTTGAATTATGACCCTGTCCTCCAAAGCAGTTGCAATCCCTCCCAGTTTGGTATCATCTGCAAACTTAATAAGCGTATTTTCTATGCCAATATCTGTTGTTGATGAAGATATTGAACAGAGCCGGCCCCAAAACAGACCCCTGCGGAACCCCACTTGTTGTACCTTTCCAGCAGGATTGGGAACCCTGAATAACTACTCTGAGTACGATTATCCAGCCAGTTATGCACCCACCTTATAGTAGCCCTATCTAAATTGTATTTGCCTAGTTCATTGATAAGAATATCATGCGAGACTGTATCAAATGTGGTATATCTATATGTCTAGGTATACCACATCCACTGCTTCTCCCTTATCCACAAGACTCGTTATCCTATCAAAGAAAGCTATCAGATTGGTTTGACATGATTTGTTCTTTGCAAATCCATGCTGGCTATTCCCTATCACAAGGGTAGGCAACCTATGGCACGTGTGCCGAAGGCGGCACGCGAGCTGATTTTCAGTGGCACTCACACTGCCCAGGTCCTGGCCACCGATCTGGGGGCCTCTGCATTTTAATTTAATTTTAAATGAAGCTTCTTAAACATTTTAAAAACCTTATTTACTTTACATACAACAATAATTTAGTTATATATTAAAGACTTATAGAAAGAGACCTTCTAAAAACGTTAAAATGTATTACTGGCACGCAAAACCTTAAATCAGAGTGAATAAATGAAGACTCGGCACACCACTTCTGAAAGGTTGCCGACCCCTGCCCTATCACCTTACTACCTTCCAAGTGTTTGCAGATGATTTCCTTAATTACTTGCTCCATTATCTTCCCTGGCACAGGTCTGTAGTTTCCTGGGTTGTTTTTATTTCCCTTTTTATAGAAACAACATGCTTTCATGTTGTTTGGCAGATACTCATGTTATCATTGAATTATGATTTTAAGTATCTCTGGTTTGTCACTGATGTTTTTCATAGATTATAAAGCCAGAAGGGACCACGTGATCATCTAATCTGACCTTCTGTATAACATAGGCCATAGGATTCCCCTGAACTAATTTCTGTTGGGTCTTCATTGAAAAATTCTCAGTGATGGAGAATCCACTGTTTCTCAGACTGCACTACTCACTGGGTTTTTATTATCTACTGTCTGGTTCATCTTCTCCAGTAACTAGGAAGGCATCATATCAAGTGGATAGTTTTGGCTATTGTGTCTGAGCTTCTGAGGCAATAAACTGCTAATACTGCAGTGCATGGATCACTGCATGGACAAAAAGCCCAAAGTGGTGCCTTTATATTCTAATATGCATCCTAATTGTTAATGTCCAGCTGAGGCAGTGTGTGGTCAGTGAGTTTATATTCAGAAAAGCAATCTACTCAGCCATTCTTGACTTTCTGCTGTGGCTCATTCTAACGTGGTTCCCTTTTAACCTGGCATTTTTTCAACCCAGTTGACTGTGTTTTTCATAAGTATTGTTTCTAAGGTGCAAGGGGTCGTGTATATATATATATTTTTTTTTTCCATGACCCACAGGCAAAAGCAGAGCATTCTCCTTTTATAACACAGCAATCTTAAATGAATCCATGGTGTCAACAATTCCATGTCTGCTTCAGAAGATACCAATCATTTGTCTAAACAAATCTTTAAAGTCTTACCTTTCTAAAAAAGATCTTGCCAATTGTTACCCTATTTCCAGTTTGCTGATGGCCCTCGAGGCTTATCTCAGTGAAATATACATCTGTGTATAGATGAGACCCTTCCCCCACTGCCCTTTTTTTTTTTTTTTTAATTTAAATAAACACAGCTAAAAATTAGCTCTATCTTTAACCTGGTCATACAACTGAGACTGCAATGGGGGCGAGGACTTGTTTGGCTTTGTCTGCTGTCTTCTGACTTGGTGTCTGTTAGAACCCAAATGTTTTTCATCACTTAAATCCTATTGCTTGTCTCTTATTTTTTTAAAATCGTATTTGAACCTGGGGAAATCTGGTTAGCATCTCAGGTTGAAGTTCCAAGCTCAGTGGCTTTATTTTCAACAATGTTCATCTGCTCCTGTTCCGGTACAGCTGTTGGACTCCTCAAAGGTCCCCTTTTGAGTGCTGTGCTTTTCAGTGTTGACTGGGAATGTTTCACCTTAGGCACCGCTGTGTTTTACATCACTGTACTATACCTTTAAAATCTCCCCTCCTCCACTGCCACACACAAGGGGTGGACATTTATTCATTTATTCACCTACTTGCCCCGCTATCAGGAACATCCCTCAGGATTCACTCAGAAAGCTTGGTGGTGATATGCTCTGAAAGGCACACTCCGTTGTTCCCTGCGTCTATGTGTCGGGGTACTTTATGGAACGCTCTATCCCTGGCATTAAAGAATGGTGTTGTAGCCCTGCAGTCTAATGCAGAACTTGATTGCTTGGTCTTCTATCTCACAGAACAAGGTATGTGTGTGGAGGAGGGACCCGAGTGTGTCATATAAGAGCCCTCATCTCTGAACCAATTTAGCTGCACCGGTTTTGGAAGAGATTAGCAGAGACCTGTATTTCCCCTGCCCTACAGGAAGCTGAGGGCACCATTAGTGATGCTCCAGACCCCATGAACCAGTATTTTCCATAGGATAAAAACACTGCTAACAGTCAAGCCAATGACGCTAAATAGAGCATAGCTGCTATTCTGAAAACTCTAGTACTGTTCCTCAAAAACTACTTTTACACCTGACGGTGTTGTAAGAGAAGTGTAAAATTCTGGGTTGCTTTCTAGGACTTGATGCTGCGTCATGGCTGGAGGACTGGAGCCATTGTACCAGAACTGGAACCTGAAATCCGGATCATTAATACAGAGCAGTACATGCACTCGCTGACTTGGCAACAGGCACTCACAGGGCTGCTGGAGAGAATGCAGGTAGGTTGGAGCAGAGCCAGGCTAATGAGTCTAACTAGTCTTCACCTCTCAGAACTAGGATTTAGATTTTTGGCTTGGGTCAGATTGCATTTGATCTCCTTGTGCCCCTGTAGACTTGGACCATTCTGATAAAACTGCTGCACGGCTTAGTATTACTACTTGTTTATGCTCCAGTTAGGTCCCGGACTAGAATAGCAGTGGTGTTTACGAATAAGAATTTTTAAGCTAGTATGGCAGAGGTGGAGTTGCTGGTAGCATACCTTTTTAATGAGGAAATACAATTCCTTCTACATACTAGGTCTGGTTGTACATAGGGATGGGTGTCGTCTACGCTGGCAGGTGAATAACATATCCTCCATAATATATTCCACATCCTGCTGGTCTCATGGCAACCTGTAGTTCTAATTAACTATCTCTGACCCCTTCTCCAGTATCCTTTCTGCAATTATAAAAGTGAGTGGGAGGGCTAACTATCAGAAGAATGTTACTCTGATTTGTGAAATAAAATGGACTGGAAGCAGCTTTCCTGTCTGTCACTAAGCTTTCAGTAACACTAATTTAATAAATGATGGCACTTTTCATAAGATGATGCTAGTCCTAAAATAAAATCCTGCTAATGTAATTTTTAAATCCGTGTAGGTCATAGATTCTTCCGCAGAGCTCAAACATGGTTTTGCATGTTAGCTGTTCATTTGCTAAGCATGACTAAGAAAGCAGTGGATGAACACTTAACTTTCTTCTCTGAAGACGTGAATTTCAGTCTGACTTAGAGTCTCAATAGGGGACTAGGGAAAATGTGTTTGAGATGCACAAGGCAATTTAATGTCAAAGAAATTCATAGGTGTCAAAACTAATTGGAGGAAGATTGCCCTATGCATGTGTTATGGCAACATCAAGCCACGGCTGTTATTGCTTCCCTCCTTAGTCACCTAAACCCCTTCATAAATATAAGACACAAATCCCACACTGTATGACTTAACAGATGTTTTCATGAGGATCTTTTGTATCCTCCACAGATGTTAATATACTATAAGCAACCAACACTCTCTGCTAGGCAGTGTTGGGGGATTAACCAGTGACTTGTGGTTTACTCTCTAAACCAAGCCGTGCATAGTCATGGTGCATCTCCCAGAGCACAAATACTGGAGAGTAAAAGCAGGGAATTTGGTGGATTTACAGCCTGTCTCACAATTTCTTTTTTTTTTTTCTTAGTCACCTACACTTTTACTGTTGGCAATTGTAAGAAGTTGCTGAGCTCCAAAGGCCATAGACAGATACCTGGCACCTAAATTGATAGTGGCACTATCACCTTAAGAAAAAGGATTTGAGAAAAGTCAGTGTTTAGATTTAACTCTTTTTACTGGGCTTTTTTGTTCTAGATGTATCAAGATGCAGAATCAAAGCAGGTGCTGCTGGAATGGATGCAAGAGCGTCAGGAAATTAGGTGACTCAATGTACCTAAATCTGAGAGTGCTTTAGGATGAACATGCAAACTTCCCTTCCTCCCAGAATATTCCTGTGGAAACTTGTAAATATGCTCCTATGAATGTAGATATCTTGAAATCAAGGGTTGGATCTCCAGTGTCTAATTAGTTTCTGATGATTGTAGCTAGTGAAGCAGTGCAACTTCTAAAAGTGAAGCTGGGCTGAGTTCTATCCTTTATTGGGAGATGTGTTGTAAGAGATTTCTCTGTGAAATCTAATAGAATTTTTAAGCTAGCTACACAGCTATTTTTTTCACAGTGCAGAAAGTATTGTCATTACTCCTGCATTCATTCCACTGATGCAACCACTTAAATGACAGATTATACTCCAGATTGTTTTCATTTCTATCTATATTTTTCCATCCAAAGAAGCTGATTGGCAAATCCTTACTCACATGAGTAAGTGTTGTAGGCTCTTAAATGCTTAGGCTTTCATCTTCCTTGTTCACTTCAAGAGCTTGGCCAAGGAGCCTACTCACTGTTTACTTAGATGAAACTAGGCATCTTGAACAAACTTGTTTCAATTCAGCCCTGATGGGTCCTGGTAACAGTAAAGTTTAAGCAATATAGATGCATGAATTCCTCCTACAGGGCAGGACTCATGTGGCAGGCATGTAATGACTTGGCAGTAGCTATCAAACCATTGTCTTCATTCTCCCGAAGAGGAAATCTTAGCCCTTGCTGCTTACGTTTACTAGGTCCATTTAGTACCATCGCTTCTGGGTAATCTTCAATCAAGGTTAGACTCCAGTAGTAATCTCTTGCTGTCTTTTCCATCACAGCATAGCCCATAAGGAAAGTACCTGCCCTGGTGATTTTGGTACCCTGAAATTTTAAAGCCTTGTGCAAAATATGTTTCCAAGGACAGAATTGTCTAATTAGTTACAAAACCTCTGTTAACAATTTTTCTCTAAATGTTGGCCCGTGCAAACCAAATCCTCTCCTTTCAGGTCCCTTACAAAGAACTTATTCAATCCTCAGTTCGGGAGCATCTTCCGAACCTTCCACAACCCAACCTACTTCTCTCGGAGACTGATCCGGTTCTCTGATATCTACATGGCATCCATCAGCTGCCTGCTGAACTATGATGTGAACTTCACCTTTTTCCCCCGGCGCACCCCTCTGCAGCACGAGGCGCCCCTCTGGATGGATCAGCTCTGCACGGGTTGTATGAAGACCCCCTTCCTGGAGGAGATGGTGCACATCCGATGAAGGGAAAGTATGTGAGCTGAAGTTTACAGTGATGTAGTGCTAGAATTGTTTGTACAAAGGGTTAGGCTGTTTGGCCATGGATTGCCTATCGCTAAAGATGATTTTAACACGGGTGTGGGTTGTGTTTTGTCCCTGACCATCCCAGAACCTTGCCTTCCAGCACTTCCAAATATCTACCTTGCTAACAAATTGGTGCTTAAGTTAAATGGAAGGACGATCTGATTTGACTATTTTATCTAGCAAAGCATTCTCAGAGTTGGTTAGGTAGAAGTAAAACAATCACAGCAAGCTGCATGTCATGACGCCTTCAATTTTTTAAAACTCCATCTTCAGCCCCTGCCCAAATTCTGGCCCAAATCTTCTTCTAAGATGGGTAGCTGAAATTAGGTAACTGCAGTTAGGCACTGTAGCTAGAAGTGGCCTGATTCTCAGAAGTGCTAAGCAAACCCACCTCTCTGCTCTCCCATACATTTAAAGGGTTATTCAGCACCTCTGAAAGCTGATTTTAGGCAACTTAACTTTTGAATGTTTTGGTCTCTGAATATAGAGGCTTTTTTCCTTCACTTGTTATAGAAACAGTTCAAAAGCTAAGATCTTGAGACACACACACACTGCTTAGAAGGTGCATTTTTGCAGCCTTTGACATTAAAATAATGTATTTGCCATGTCTTTGAGGATTGTTTTGAAAAGCATGGAAGCTAAATTATAATGGATTTTAAATCTTTGATTATGTCCTAGTCTTAAACATATTTAAGTCAACACTTAAAATTTAACACTGAGAAGTATTGCCTTGAAAAATCAATTAAAACACTACCTTAAATGATGTAGTTTTGTTTTTACACTAAGAAGCTTAGAGCTCATATCTTCTCAATAAGATGAGCAATGCCTTTGTATTTGCACAAATTGGGCCTTATTCTGAAGTCATGGGCTGGTGTGAAGTTACACCCCTCCCTCCCCCCCCCAATGTAAAACTGAGATTAGAATAAGGCCTGTTTGTATTCTTGACTCAAGGCTGTTCCTACAGCTGTGGAAGAGATTATTCTGATTCAGTAGCAAGAAGGGGGAGGGGGGAAGTAACAAAGGATAAATTGTGGTCAGGCATGGAGAGGTAGGTGAATCTTGTTAAATCTATTCAACAAATGAGCCCAGTGTTGTTGACAATGGAGGGGGATTACTTTGTGCCAAATGTCTTTGGGTAGGAGACAGTGATTTCTAGCTATAGCTCTGCCTCGGCTTCTGTTTAGTACAAGTTTAGAATATCTGCGTAACTGAAGGGTTGGAGCCATAGGAGTTACAAAGGGCCAACCACAGCCAGAGAAGCATAACTCCTGTGCTGCTGCTTTATGACCGAGTACTTTGCACACACCATACCACTTAATCTCTTCTGCATAGTGCCAGCAATCTTACTACTGCTCTTTCAAGTAGTTGAAAATAGTATGACAAGGATGAAAGCACTGAGAGCTGCTCCTAGATGGGGATGCTATTAATAATAATCCTCCCTCCACCTATCTCGGGTCAAAGCTGGCCCATAATTCAGCTGTGGCAGGTCTATACAACCTAAAACCATATGGAAATGTTACATTGAAACCTGTATTTTAAAACATTCCCCTGGAATGTTTACACCCCAACCATAACAGTGTGCTAACCCATGAAAACCTGTCTAAAGCTGAGAGAAATAAAGTTATTTTCTGGTTTAATCTTAAAATAAATGGCAGTAGTAATACAACACCTGAAATGAAATTTAAACTCTGTTGTGATATCTAGCATGAAGTATGCAGTCTGTTTACAGCCTTGCAGTTGTCACAGGAGTTTCTAAACACAGAAAGCAGTAACAGCTGACTGAAATTTATATAGCTATAAAACAAACTTATTAGCATAAATATCCCTACTCCCCATTAAATCTACAACACCCTCTTTTTCTGCCTGCCAATAGAAATTTTTGAGCAATGCTTAAAATCAGGGCATGCTGTTTTCTTTCCATTTAGAGACACTCCAGCTTAGGGACTGAGTGGGAGAAGCAATTAAGTAGCTAACTGCTTTTCTGACCTTTTTCAGGCAGACCCTCCTTAAATACTCTAAGGGAACATCTTGGACTGTAGCTTCAGGCAGAAAGTCCAGCGGTGGTTGAGCAGCCTCCAGCACAACTTTTTGACAATGAACAGATTTGCTGCCACCCAGACTTGAACCTAGGAGCCAGAATTCCCCATTTGTCAGAGGACGGGTAGGTGTTAACCCGCAGACACAAGGGCCAGGGAGGAGGAGAGCCAGGGACTCCACCCCATCCATTCTTCATTCAGCTTCCAGCTTGAGGGACAATCTGGTCCAAAAGGAGCGCTTTCATCTTCTGAATATAGGTCTCTCAGAAGAGGAAACAGTTTCTCAGGGTTCTATCTTTCAAAAATACACAGGGTCTTTGACCTCTTTCCATCAGAAATAACAAGAACTCAGCATTTCCAGTCACCCATCACTAGATGGATTAGGCTATGCTTGCTGAGGTCTATAAGGCATTAGAGGTCCTGGGAAGAATCCAGCCAGACTCTATGATGTGACTGCCAATCGTATTGGCAGAACAAGTAAGTACCTCCACCTCAGAAATCTGCAGAGGAGACCCTTAATTAGTGGGCAACACCTTTTATAGGCCATTACAATGTGGACTTGTCATCTGCAGAGGCCTTGTTTTCCAGTAAGGTAGCGGCCCCAAAATAGATGTGCTCAAAGGCAATGTTGGCTGATGGTAGTGGCAGGGACTGTTCCTCCCTACTTCTGTTCACTGCTCTCTACTTTCCAAACATAGCAGAATTGGAGGAGACACTGGGCTTTAGAATGGAAAATTTCTTAATATCCTTTCTGCTAGCAGCATCTCCCACAAGTTTACCCTGCAGGCTCTCTGCCTAGTGCATTGGGTTTCCTTTGAAGTTTTGTTACGTATAGCTTTGGAATGACTCATAGGGCTGCAACTATGAACCACTGAGTGGAGGAGCTCAGACACAGCAGAATTGTGGGAAACTTTTCCATTCAGTGTTAGGGCTAAATTATGGTGCAAGATGCTAAAGATTACTTTATTCTCCCTCATTAGTATAGCAGCACAGCCAAGTGCACTATTTCCTTTAGTGTGTGTAAGATACATTGTACAAGAAGCACTTGCTTGCCCCTAAGAGCTTGGTGTTCTGCAAACCACTAAACTCCCAGAATACTGCAGTGGTGGTTGCATTTCACCTTTTAAGTGACAGCACAAAACAAGTTTGCTCTTTATTGCTTTATTATAGTACATGAAGCCCTCCAGATTTTTCTGAAACAAAGCAACCATTTTGGATCTTCACATCCCTGGTTTTGTTAAGGACTGGAAAATAAGTAGGTCCTGTTGTGGCCCTCAGTTGAGAAGGGAGGCTTAGGCTGAATGAGTGAGAGTTTCAGAGCTCCTCCCTTCTCTAGCTAAAGGTTATGCAGAACTCTTCCTTGGTTATTGTGAGCTAATTGGATGCTGGCTATGGCTCCAGCTCCAGCAATCATCCAGGCAGCTCGCTTACCCTAAGTGTAAGGCTTTTCCCTCCCCTGAAAAAATGGATGGCTGGGACTGCTCAGTTTCAGAAAAACATACACTTTGAGCATAGTAGGTAGATTAAAAATAAGCTGAGAGTAGCATAGACACTGAGGAGGGCCCAAAGAAATCAGGGCAGAGGTCCCCCCAAGCATGAGCCCTGGAGTGTCAGCTTCTGAGGAGGATGGATTTGGTGGGGAATGCTAAATAAGTTATCAAGAGCTGTGAACTGACTGACTCTGCAGCATAATGAAAGTTGGAGTGTTTATCACAATGGAGCCTTGTTTTCTATGTACTGTAGCAAAAGATCAAGCTCAGGTTGGAACACCTTTATAGTGAATCTGTAGCAAAGTATTGGTACAGGAGACTTGTGCAGCTAGGGGAAGTATAAGAGGAACAAAATATCAGTGGCTATAATTACAAGAAATGGCATCTTTCATCTTGTATGGAAAGATATAGAAATATGTAATTTTACCAATCAAGAGTGTTATCTGGGCTGAGAACATTACCGTGGGACAGTGTTAGGCTAGGTGAACTACATTTTAGAGTTGCACCTATACAGAGAATTCTTAGAGCCTTCCCCTTCAAAGCCACACATGCACCATGTGCCTAGTGGACAAACTGCCAGTGGCTTATTGCTCTGTGCCAAGTTTAAATCCCATAGCAGCTAGGGAAAATGAGTGAAATAATCCAATGCCATAAACCAGTGTTAATGCAGCAGCTGTAATGAAATGTGCTAGAATATCTTTGGCAGTGAGTAGCAACTGTAACCAGTTGGGAACGTAATACCTCAAGTACATAAACAGGGTACCTGTCCTGGTGACTGGATGTTTTAAAAAAAAAAAAAAATCAAGAAGCCATTTAACAATTCCACCTTTAATGCTCGTTATTTTGGTGTTCAAACATAATGTAAATAACTTGTTAAACATTACATCACTAGAGAATGCAGTAGGAGTCTCATGATATAGCAATGTCTTGGGCTGTGACTGTTGTGATCTGTAACCCTCGAATTGTAATGTGTATGCTGCAAGAGAAGAATGTTTCCGCTGCTGTAGGAGCACCTGCCATGTTATGTTGGAGATAGTGGTGGCAACTTTACCACTTGATAGACTGGGCATCATCTAGATGCCTTTGCCAAAGCTGTGACTTTTGAAGACCCATAATATAGCCACCCAAATTTGATGTAGTTGGTAAATAGGAAACCCAAGTGGATGTTTGTTACTCAAAATGTTACCACTATGGCTCTCTGAAAATTTAACATAGCAATTGTTGTTGTGTGGGTTTGAGAATAATTTGAAATGTAGCAAGTTGAAGTTCTTGTCTAAATAACTTGCTGTAGCTCATTGTCTAGTTCACAGTGGTAGGTTATTTTATTCTAAACTTCTATATATGTATGGTAAATAAACAATATCATAGTATGACAATGATTTACCATCTGGTTTCACTTAGCAACTGCAATTCTAACAGCTGAGAATCTGACAAGGAGACTTGTAGTTCTTCCATAAACTGCACTTTTAGAACAAAACAGTGCAATGTGCACAGACTTCAGTCTAAGCCTGTTTGAGGAGTCATCACTTGATTAAAGCAAACATACCAGCTGAATAAAAAGCAGTTTGTCATGCTCACCACTTCAAAGGCTTAGCATCATTAGGTTTTCGGACAAGACTGTTTTTCCAGCTATCAGATGCTGTGTGCCATTCCATCCACATTCTATTTTATATATGTAACTTAGTCCTGGAGGATTATGACTGTGTAGTACTGGCTATATTTTACACAGGGTACTATTATTTTAAAGCAATGTTCTTCAGATGTCTGCAGTGAGTTTCCCCTCCTACAGCTATGGAAGAATATCAGTGCAGAGCTCCAACTGTCAGCTTGGAGTCACACATTTGCTGTTCCAGTAGAGATTTTCTTAACTGCATCAACAAGGACATTCGTTAATCAGAGTAACTGCAGGTATGTCTGTCTTCAACTGAGGTATCTTAGCTGATGAGCTTGTTTGGTTTAATGTTAACCATTAGCTCACTCTTCATCTGCTTAACCCTTGCAGGACATGTGGGCAAGCTTCACTTAGCACTAGCATGCAGGTTTTTCCCCTTTGTTTGGCTTGCTGTATGCTTTACTCAAGAATTCTGTGGGTGTCTGAAAAATCTTCCCCCCTCAAAGAGTCCTGAAACAGACACAGAAATGGTTAGCATGGTTCTCAGCTGGCTTCTAATTTGACACAAACATCCTTTAAGTTAATGAGGAACAAGCTGCTGGCTACTGTAGCACCACCCTTGACTCTCTACATGTTTAGAAGCAGGAATGCAAGGCTGGGTTCCTAGGCAATTCCATTTCTGAAGTGGACTAAGGGAGTTCTCACTGCCCTGACACTACAGTGTATATTTTTACTGCAGTTGTCCCTAGACGAAATTGCTATAGAAGTAGCAACTGCTGTGCTGGGCTCATGCCCCATGTGCCAGCAGTAGGTTAGGGGTAAGAAGGGGACATCACCCTACCTCTATATTGATCTCCTCTAAATCTATTTACTCAGTCTTCACCAGGGAGAGAAGATTCTCATTAGCAGTGGAAGAGGATACTGAGCCCTTGGCAGAAACCACAGCTGGGTTTAGCAGGCATCTAATTTATTAAATTGAAAACTTATTTACTGATGCTTCTAATTCAATGAAAAGAATCAAGCACCCTGCACCTATAAACACTATTAAAAATGCTAATGAGAGTTCAATGCCTGGACTAAAGTAAGAAGAGATCCCCTTACCTTAGGTCAGGTCTACACTTAAAGGATAGGTTGACCCAGCTCTGTCACTTAGGGAGTTGGATTTTTCACACCCCCAAGCATCATAGTTAAGCCATCGAATGCCCAGTGTACACAGGTGTAGGTTGACAGAATAATTCTTTCATTGACCTAGCTAATGTCTCTTCAGAAGGTGGACTAACTATAGTGACTGGGGAACCCTTGGAGCCAGTGGCTATGCTGAAGCACTGTAGCTGTTTAGACATGTCCATAGATTCCTCTCCTGTCTGGCTCAAGCATCCCTGTGTTAAGTGCAGCTTAAGGGTTGTTTTTACATCCTTACAGAATCCCATTCACCCCTACTAGCAAGTATGAGCCCCCCTCACCCCCATTTGGTTAAGTTTTAAACAAGTGTTTCATCAGAATAAAACAGGTGAGACTATTTTCTTACCTCAAATGGTTCACACATCAAACTCTGGGCCCCAAAGATAGGATTTGGGAAAGACACTAAGGGCGGGTTCCTGGCTTGCTCTTCCTCTTCCAGGTCAGCCTGTATGCAAAGGTACAAGAGATTAGGTATCGGTCTTCCTCCTCCTCTAGAGGGGAGTTCATCATTGCTGCAGTTTTAAGCACTTCTATGGTTCCTCGCATTAACAAGGTAGTGAAAATGAAATTGAATTATAGAATCTAGTTAGTAAGGAGGTGTTCTTAAATATAAAATCTTTTCCAAGACATTTGCACAGAAAGGTAATTATTTTTATGATAGAAATCAGTTAAGGGTAATTTCATCCATATTGCTCATTTACCTCCCACACTGGTTTCCATATTTCTAGCTTCCTTCTCCCCATACCCGTTTATACCTATTACCGTACCACATAACAATTCAGGTTTAAGGTGCTTAGCAACCTCACTCTAGTTTAAGCTATAACTTACATGTCTGCAGTCTGCAGACCCTGCACTACAAAATATCCATTTCTTCCCATAGTGGCTAAATCATAGGCCTGGTCTACATAGTTATGGCATGAGGATCAGGCTATGCCAACCTAAGCCTCAGTGTAGACACAGCTAAGTCAACGGAGGAATGTTTCTGTCAACTTAACTTACCATGATGGTGGCATTCGTATTGCACAGGAAATACCCCTGCTGTCACAGTAGTCTGTCTCTACACTATGGAGTGGCATTGTAGTGCCTACAGTGTAGACATGGCCCTAGTATTGCAAGTTATGGAGACAGCAATGACCCCTCGTGAGAAGAGAATGTTGCAGTGATCCAAATTCTCCCTACAGACCTATGCACTTGGCCTAGATCTAACAACACACCTTCAAAAGCTGTCACAGTATAAACTGGAAGGTCAACTACATCAAACAATCCTTTATTGTAGCCTTAATAGTTATCTTCCCCCAAGTCCCTTGTGCAATGACTATCTAACCTTAAAGAATTTCCTTGTAGTTTAAACCTCCTCCACCCTCACTTTTAGTAAAAATTATTAAACATAGGCGAGTCTCACCCAAGTCAACTCTTCAGGCTTGTGTACATGGTGCAGTAATGCGCACCAACTGGCCTGTGTAGACCCTCCTGGCACACACTAGGGAACTTTTAGAGTGTGCCAGCAGTAGCCAGTTAGTTCACAACACATCCATGTGCATAAGAATTTGCTCCATGTAGACAAGCCCTTAAAGATGAGAATTCTTAGCACTTCTCCACCCAAGTTCTTCTTCCAGAACTACATCCTGAGCAGTAGCCTTACTACAAGGGTAACAGATGGAAATACGCCTCAGAAAACTTTCTGAATGTTTTTATGGGGAAGCTATTCATCCATTTCCAAAGGTCACATGTAAATGAGACTTCAACAGTGAGAATTTAGATGCAGGCTGCTGTTTAAATGCATCAGAAAGCAAAACACCCCACAAGAGTTCATAGCTGCATACAGTCACCCAGTTTGGTTACTGTAACACCTTGAGCTCTTATGCATATGACCATTGCTGTACTGATAACAGAAATGGTTTGTGCTTTCGTGAGAGAAGCTGTAGCAAGGTTGTTTTTTTGTTTTTTTGTTTTTTTTTAAATATACAGCGAATATACTTTTCTCCAAACCTGAAAGTAGTGGAACTGGAATCCTCGGTTTTTTATTTTTTGGTAGTAATAGGACACTCCAGCAACAGCTAATAGCAGCAGCACTACGACAACAGCTGATGTTACCCCAATGGTCACAGGATGAGATGATTTCATAGCATTAGTAACCTGGAAGAGACGCACTAAGTTGTTTTAGTTCTTTGTTAAAATACATAATGAAGAACTGTCTTAAAGACAACTGGTGTGTTAAAAAGTGTTAACTAAACTTTTTCACACCTGTGAAATAGAGGGCTGGCTACCTGGAACATTTATGCAGTTTGTTTGCCCTGTGTGCTGCACTCATTCCTGATCTGATCTCATCTTACACACACACAGCTCAGATTGGACATCAAACTATATAGTAGACTAAACCACTTCGTCCACTATCCTACTACTGCCCAGAAGTTTCAAAAGAAGCTATAATACATACACTGATGCATCTCATCATTACTATACTGGTTACCTTACATTCCATTTTGCTCTGTTGTGATGTAAAATGGTCTCCTCCCTTTGCAGATTTGAGACATGCCTTTACTCAGCACTATTAAATTTTCAAGGCACATAGCAATAGGCCGAATGAGAGGAAACTAGCTCTCTCTGTTGTTGGCTGGTGGGCAAAGAGTGCATTTTTCAGACTGGTGCTATCTGTTGGATTACTTAGTTTTTGTACTGGTGCCACTTGTTTGCTTCATGCTGTTCTCAATGTTTTATAGTCCAGTCATAGCAATCGCTACGCAAATACATCTAAAAATGTACAAGTCCCACATTATGTCATGTCTTTGAACTGGCCATTAGTTGGTCCTCCTGCCCCTCAAAACAGCAGGCAGAAAGTGAGGAGGGCTGCTCTGCCAGGGAGTTGGAGGTACACCTACACCAGGTAGGCAGATAGGATGCCTGTTCCAGCAATGATCAAGGAGAAGAGGAGGGATCAGTAGGAGCAGAGGACAGACCTTTGCCGGGAAGTGTAACACTCAGGTATAGTTCTGTGCAAGGAGGAGGGAGTAGTTGGTAACTAACATACATGATCTGAGGTCAGAAGAACTCTGATGTGTATGTATATCCTATTATACATAGCAACTACTACAGGATAATTAAAGAGTAACTGGCTCAATATGTAGAGCCATTCACACTAAATTCATCCCTGTGTTGTATAACAATACAGTAGGTCTAGCTTAATACCTAGCAGCCTCCACCCAAAGATCTCAAAGTACTTTAGGTTCAGCCCACTTGTGCTGTAGCAAAGTAGTATCCCCATTTTACCAGTGAGGATACTGAGGCACAGCAAGTTTATGCTACTTGCACATGCCTCAGTGTAGCCTTGTGCCCAAATGACCAAATAATTCTTGGCTTGCTTTACTTGGATTTCCTACCGTGTTATGCGTACAGAATGCATTAGTATTGGCTATATGAGGACACACACTAACACAAAGGTCCATTCATAAAATTCCACGTTAGCATCTTCTAAGGCAAGCACCCTACCTTTAAGGGGGCACTTTGCCTTTACTGAGCTATCTCCCTGCTCTCCACATCACAACTACCCCCAAGAGTAGGAGCCCAAGCTTGTGTGTCCCCAGTCTGGTTCTTCACTGCAGCAGGCCAGAGTATGGCCAGGCTGGACTCTATTTAATGACACACACCGCGGTACAGTGGTTCCTTGGTGAGCACATCGAATGGGACTTGTTCTGCTCTGACGCAGAGTAACTGAACCCAACATGTATTCTTAAATCCACCATTTAAACTCTCAATGGAATTGAACAAGTAACTTGCCTGAGCCAGATGCACAGGCTGCTGAGGCATCCTAAGCGGCCCCTCGATGGCATGAATGATTCCATTGAAGGTCAGAATGTCCCACTCTACGATCAGGGTATTATTAACCACTTTGGAACCCTGTCACAAGAAGAAACAATATTAAGGGACTCAATGTGAATATGTTTTAGAAAAACGTTACCCATTACCTAGACGCAAGAAAGCTGGCTGAGTACTGAACTGCCCCAACATACTTACAGGGGGCTGCGTGCTATTCAGCAGGGGAGCGTCTGCAATGAGAAGGTTGTAGCCGGAGCAGGAAGGTATAACAGTACCGTGGGTGAGATTGAAGCTCAAGAGGAGAACATCACTCAGGGAGACGTGGAGCTTTACTTCCTCCCATGTTAATGTCTGAGAAAACAAAGCATAGACGTGAGGGTGAGACAGAGTCAAAAGCAGGGGGAAAATAAGTCAGGCATTTTCTGCTCTTTCAACATTTTAGTTGTATGCTGTCCAATGAGTCAATGGAGAAAGACTTCTTGGAATGCAGTGTAGACAAGGTGCCTGACTAGTTTTTGCATTCCAAGCAAGAGAGCCAGAACAATCCCACTTCAGCCATAAAACCCACTCAGTCATTCTGGAGCATGTTTCCCTAATCCTCCAAGCAAGCAACAGCACCGTATTCAAACGGTTATAGATTGTGTGTGGCCAGTGATGAGAGAATCCCGCATTCTCTCAAGCTGTCTCACCATATTGACCCCAAAGCCAGAATTCAAGGGTACAAAGAGAGTTTTATATGCGGTGTCATTGGAGAGGAAATTGAGGAACTCAAGTCCATCCTGCGTGGTGTTGGTGTAATCCAGTAACATCTGGGGGAGAGAGAGAGAGAGAATCTTAAGTGCCAGCCTGAAGCTGTGGGTTTGTCAGAACATTCTGGCCAGCAGAACCCAGGAGATGTCACATGAATTCTCCCCACCTTTGCTAGAATAGCAGAGATGTTAACTGGCAATCAGAGGAAACAGGCTGACACTCTCACTATGCATGGCACTTCAGAGAGCACAAACTCTTGCCTTCCATTTCAATGATTTTCCTTTCCAAACCTTTGGGATCCGGGGATTCCCTATTAGTCACTACTTTGCTTTACTGACAGTTTGCAGAGGAGCATGCCCCTTCCCGCTTCCCTGGCTAGAGGGAATGTGGCACCAGCACTTACGGAATAGAAGATTGAAAAGTTGGAGTGTTCAGCCAGCACAGCCAGGAGATTTCCACTGCAGGAGTAGCCATCTCCAATGAACCCATCTCTGCAATTACACCTCACATCTGGAAAGGGGAGAAAGATGTGAGAGGAACAGGATTGGGTGTGAGCTCTTCAGACAAATACACTGAACTATTGCTTAGGATTTCTGTCCATGCAGAAGGCAGCTGTGGTCCCGTGGATTGAGCTCTGGACTAGGAGTCAAAAAAACTGGCTTCTCTTCACCTCTGTGTAACCTCGGGCAGCTCACTTAACCTCCCAGTGCCTTAGATTCTCCATCTGTAACAGGGAGGCTCAAAACACTTACCTGCCTTTGTAAGGCATTTTGAGATGTCTGGTGCTTTATGTTATTAAATAAGTGTTCAGGGCATAAACCAATGTAGTGGAAACCGGAAAGTGTAGAGTTTAAACAGAGACCGTGTATTGCAGATGTGTTGGGTACGTTTTCCCCCTTGACACTGTGGTGTGTGCATAATCAAAAAGAGCATAAATTCTTGATATAACACACGCCTTTGAGATGCAAACTTGTGCAATCACATTCCCTGCTGCAGATTCCAACGGAGCCAATACCTTTAGCTCTGTAGCAGAAAGCATCCCACCTCTCAGTCAGGTTTTTTCGGGAGCCATAATCCACAATGCCAATGTGGTTGGAGCCACAGCTGGCGGTCGGGTACACAGTCGGGTATCCTGCGGTGCCATTATTGAGCCAACCAACTAAGCACAGATGGAAACCCATCTGCAACAGGAAAAGAAGTTGCCCAGTGAGAGACAGGATTGTATGAGCTATGAATCAGTTTCTATAATGGCACTGATTCACTTTAGTATTCTCTACTGAAAGCCCTATATCAAGGAGATACTCCTGCCCTGCGCTCCATTGCCGAGCCTGGAAGGACATCATTTTACTTACGCAAACAGAAACTTGATGCGTCATGCCAATGAAGCATCATCTTTTATTGGGCAACAGAGAGACAACAGAAGTTGGTCCAATAAAAGTTATTACCTCCCCCACCTTGTCTCTCTAAAGTCCTGGGACTACACGGCTACAACAACACTGCATTCGGTTCATTTGCCTGGCATTTATCCACCCCATCAAAGCACATCATCATCAGCCCCACTGCTCTGGGGCACTGTGGCTCATACACAGCTTCAGCGCGTTCCCATCACAGGAAAAGAAGCGCAAGGCACCTGGCACTTTGAAGGGGAAACGGCCATGACAAAGGGCATGTGCCTGGTGGACCCGGCTGCTGTAATGGACACACTCAGAACCCCTGTATAAAAAGCACTTGCCCTGGGCTGCTTCCCACTTTGCTGCTAAAGCCAGGATTCCAGCCCTCCGGAGAGGTGCCAAAATGAGGTGGATCACTGAGCCCATCACCAAACTGTCGCTTTCAGGCCCATTGAGGGACAAGAGCAGGCTCAGCTGTGACTCTGCTTTTACCTGCTGAGCTGCCGAGAGCTGCTGGAGAGTGGCCAACGCAGCATCTTCGGCCATGCAGGCAGCCTCAGCCTCCCCGTAGGTGAAACTGTACTTCCCTCTTGGTGACTGGAGGTGGAACACGCCAATGGTTTTGTCTGGAAAACAACGGTGCCAATGCATGTCACTTCACTGGGAGATCTCCAGAAACAGGCTCAGGGCCTGACCGGCAGAGAGCCCTGTGATCTTGCATCCGAAAATAATCACAGGCACAATTTTAGGGTCATTCAATTATTCCTGCAAATCAGCAAGGCTGCAGCTGAAGATCCAACATAATATATATTTATATAGTGCCTTTCACCTAGATCCTAAATACTTATCTACACAAGCGTGTGTGTTTCGCACTCTCACACCTAGAGAGCAAGGGCCAGATTCAGCAGCTGCTGGACACCACATTGCAATGCCAAGCAGCCAGTGTACACCACTCAGTCTGACGTTGCAGACCTAATCTACTTCTGACTGTTTAAAAGGATATATACACATAGCAGCAGGGTTATTTATCATTAAAATGCAGCCACTTCTGGGGGGGGGGGGGGAGAGGAGGATGGAAGCCATTCTGCACCAGTGCTCCCTAACTCCATACTGGTTATTGACTCAACCTAAACTCAGAGGGACCAGAACCACCTACTGAACCAACACCACCACTTCCTGCTGCATGAGGGCTTTTCTTAGAGTCCCCTCCAAGCAGCCTGACCTTGTTTAACTTGTGAGATTTTACACATTAACAAGTGACAGAGGCAAGAGATTGGGAGTTTTATGGGACCCTTGAGCCCCCACTGGGTTTGACGTAGAAATCTCAGGGGAGGAAACGGCTTTATGTCTGATAGAGCCTGGGGCCGGAAAACAGAGGCTACCCATCTCCTCTATGCGGGGTGGTTTGAAATAAGCGGTGACGAAACAGCCTCTGCCTCCCCAACTCCTGTTCTCTGAAGAGGAAAGTGGTGGCAATAAGGACTCATACCATGAAAGTGCAGATCAGTGCAAATGGCCTCGGGGTGGCAGTGCCCGTTCTTTTCCAGGCAGCGGTTGGTGGGTGGCACAGCTTCCTCCAGGCACTGGATTCCATTGCCAACATAACCCGCTTTGCACTCACACTTCCGAGCATTCTGCAACACAAAGGAATCCACGGGGCACTACGGAGGCCAGTCCCAGCGCTCGGGCACCCCGTGATCTCCTGCTGAGGCCTGGCTGGTTCTAGCAATGGGGTTGCTGACCATACTGAAATTTCTGAGCTGGGTTTGACCGTAACAGGACAACCTCCTTTCTTGCAAACCTAGGCTGAGCTCCTCCCTGGGCCTGGGAAGTGACATGACCTGGCGGTGCCACCTGAGGCCATAATTGCAATGTCACAAGGTGACCCATGGAATATGCTCCAAATGTGGTGGTCTTACCCCAGAGAGGGGATGAGCTCAATCACTGTGGGGGACAAATCCTATGTCCAGTCAAACTTCCAGGGAAAAATCATGCCCCCCCCCCCCCCCACACAGGACTGCAAAGCAGCTCTGGGGCTGCCACAGAACTGGTGTCACTCCCACAGCCCTTGCCCCCCAACCTCTTGTTAGGGGAGGGGGACAGCAAGCAGAATTGTGTAGCACTGCCCTGTACGGAGCAGAGCTCTGTGACACAGCTGTGACACACACCCCCTCCCGCCTTCACAGGCTCTTCCAGTCCTGCCTCCCGCTGCAGCAGAGCAGCCACCAGCCCCTCTGCAAAAGAGCTGGTGCCACTGCAGAGGAGGGGGCAGCTTTTGCCCTGTCCCACAGGCGGTCTCTCTCACACCATTCTTTGTTGCCGTTAGTGTTCCCCCCACGCTCTAGGGGACAGGGTTCACTTTGAGCAGAGAACACCCTGGGCTGTAGGGGAAGGAACGCTAACCCCTGAAAGCTAGCAGCAAGTCAGGCTTCCCCAACCTTCGGAGTATGGCACATGGTGACAAGAGAGCCCTGGGGAGTCAGGAGGGTTGAATGGCTGGGGAAGCACTGACTAGAAAGCTATTGCTCATGGCTCTTGCCTTGTAGACTAGTTGCTGCCATTGGACCTGTGCGGTGGTGCCAGTGTTCCTCATCCATCTCAATGCTGTTCCTACAACACGGGCAGGGCAGCCAAATGCCTTTCGCGTTCACGACATACTTACTGGCCCAGTGCTGAAGCACAAGGCGTGCTCGCTGCAGTCTCCATTTCTGCCATCTGCACACCTGTCTATGGGGCTGCAGACGTAGCCATCTCCCTGGTAATCCAGTAGGCAGGTACAGGAGAGCTGAACACCCACCTGAGTGCAGTTGGCATGCTCACTGCACCCTCCATTGTCATCCCGGCACTGGTCAATCACTAAGGCAAGAAAGACAGTTCAGCCTTTTAACTCAGCGGGCTTTACAAGGGCCTGATCCTCCAGCCCTTGTTCGCGGGACAGTCCCCAGTGTGACTTCGGGAGGGTCCTGCATGGATCGATGATCTTTCACAAATACCTTTTTGGTCTTTCCATACCACAATTAAATATTAGCAAACTAATGGCAGTGGGTGCAATGAGAGAGTAGCTGTATACTGCAGCGTGCCTGGCAGGAATAGGAATTTGCACTATAATGGATACAGGGGCTGGTATTTATTAATGGCATTCCCTGTAGATTAAAATAGAAACAGATCGTGTATATTAAGGCTGAGATGGAATTAGGCATCCAAATCCCTTAGGCAGATTTGAAAATCTCAAGCCTAAATACTGATTGGTTGATAACATCCTGCACTGTCCCATTTAAATACAAAGCACCTGCATCATTCCACAAAGGTCTAGATGATTAGAGGAGTACGTGTTATTTTCCCCCATCTGATACCATCTTCATTCTCCAAACTACCCACATCTCCACATTTGTCTGAACACTAGAGATTGCCCAGCTCAGGCCCAGGCCATATGCTCCAACTGTACCTGTGCAAGTTCTTCCATCTCCTTCATAATGTAAGTTGCATTCACAGATATTATCAGCTCGGCAGGAGGCATTGGGGTGGCAAGCTGGGGAACACACCGGTGTTGCAGCTAGACACAGAACAAGCCATGCAAATCAGTAGGTTGCACTCTGCATGCAGAGACATCTCCAAGTCCTGCTGCAGTATATGCTCCACCCTCCCACTCCAGGCTCGGCACAGCTCTGCTCCTGCATCTCCCGCCGCTCCCTACCTCAAGCTGGGGCTAGTCTCCATGCCTAGTTCCTCCCTCCTCCCACTGTGACTTTCATACTCTTTGGCCTGCTGATCCCTTGGCCTGGAGCAATGTCCCTCTTTCCAGTCCACCTCACTCCTCCTGCTCGACCCCATTTCCATCCCCTGGCTCCCCATCAGTGCCCTTCACACTCCAGGCTGCCTAATCCTCCCTCTTGCTCAATTTAAATAAAAATGAGAACTCTCCGGCTCATTCACAACCTAACTTCCTGTATCTTTGTTCCAACCCTAGTTGCTTATCCCCTGGGATGTCGTTATGGGCCAGCCCAGGTCTCCAGTAGAGACCAGCGTTCTGTTTTAAAAAGCCAACTTTTCCAAAGTATTTTTGAAACCATTTGCCTGCTCAGACCATCTTGGACATGATCTCAGGGCAGGCCTCAGGAGGCACATTTGGGTTCTTTAGATCAAGGCATTCCCAAGATACAAGAAAAAATATTCCTCTTCTCTGACGCAGATTGGAGCAGGATCAAGTCTGCCTTAGTCTCTGCTGAGTTAGGGCCCTATACAGTATAATAATTCAGGGCCTGATTTTGAGATGTGCAGAGCCCCCACAACTCCCATGGGCTTCATTGTGAATTGATGGTGCTCAGCACCCAGCAGGATCAGGCCCTGAATTCCCACCCAGCACCGAACAATCACACTTTGGTGATTACCTGCCCCATTTCAGAGCTCTTCATGGGAACATTAGAAGGAGCAAAGATGCTCCAAAGGGAAAGGTTGTTCCAATGGCAGCTCAGTGCTGTTCTCACTATAGCAGTGTATGGCAGGGCTTGTTTGGCTAAGGTTGCCACATGTTCTGGTGCACCAGGTTCTGCTCCTTAATACCCCCAGATCTACACCATGAATTCCCTGCCCCTCTCTCCACATGGTGCCTCCCACTATGTCCAATTCTGCCTGCTGCTATCGTCGACTGTCAGCACGTCCATGGGCCTTTGCTAGGCGTGCTGGGCCAAATTTTCAAACTCAGACCGGGAGGGGTGTGGGGGGGGTCCAAACACAGAAACATGTGAGCAATTGCAGCTGCCTTCTCACACACCTGGAGTGCTGTCCAGAATCTCTGGGTACATCTGCGCTACAGCTGGACTCCCAGCTCGGGTAGACATTCACACACTAGCTTGGATTGAACTAGCACCTAAAAGTAGCAGTGTGGCCCTGTTGGCATAGGCGGTGGCTTGGGTTAGCAGCCCTAGTCTGTTCCCAAGAGGTCGAGCGGGATTGGGCGTGGGCAGTCAGCCCGAGCTCCCACTCACACCAGAGGCCACGTGGCTATCTTCAGGCACTAGCTCAAGTTGAGCTAGTGTAACCCATGCCTACATGGTGTGGTGGGTGCTCTGTCTCCCTCTAGTGGCACCTAGACTCTCTACAGATTGAGGAGTCCTCTACCAGCTTGGCTAACAGCCACGTGGCTTTTGCTCAGGTAGTTGAGACTCATTCCTGAAGCTTCAGAGATCCCAGGTTCTATCCCGCCTGCTGACAACCGGGATCCATAGGCATTATACTAGCACAGGTACATCTACCCAAGCTGGGGATCCCACCTCCCAGGTACTGTGTCCAGACTCCACACTCGCCTCATTCAGATCTCTCCTACAAACTCACTTCCACAGCATCAGCTACAAAAAATAGTGCTTGTACTCCAACCCAGTCACAAAACCTCACCCCAGCTGAGCCACTAAAGTAGAGCTGCAACGTGTCTGGGTGCTGTAAAAATAAGATAGCAACAGATGGGCTCATGCATCCAGAACAAACCTAACAGGACAGAGAGAACTTTGATACGGATGAAATAAAAGACAACATGTGACTGATGCTACAGGTGCCCATTCACAGAACCACCTCCCTGTGAAAAGGAACGATACTTGGGGGTTTCACCTGTAGACTCAAGTGTATGTTACCTAGTTTGATTTCACAGCGCTCTCCTGTCCATTCCTCAGTGCAAAAACAGATTCCATCTCCGTGCAGTCCTTCATTACACATCCCATTCTCTGTGCACTTACACTCTGCAAAGCGACAGACAGGAAGACAAGAACACACCTGTAAGTTGATCCACCTTGAGAAGGAAATGTAGCACTGGAAGGGGGATTTTGGCATATGGCTACATGAGGGCTCTGTATAGGCCTGGACTTTTAGAATTGTGCGTGCAGAATTTTGCACAGGCGATTACCACAAGGCTGTACAATTGTAAAACTGCAGCCAGGAACTCCCTCTGCTTGTGCTGGTGTCCATGACCTCTCCCCCAACACCCATCTGTGCTAGGTCCAGGGCATTGACTAGTGATGGACCAACCAAACGTTGCTTAACCTTCTCCTGGAGGGCTCCCTTCCTCTCTCTGCTCTGTAGCCCTCTGGCAAATGCCCTTAGCTTCCTTTTTCCTCCCCTTGGCAGCTTGTGTCACTTACTCAAAATCCCCAGGTCAGTGAATCCCTTTGAAACTTTCTCCCCTGCTTATGAGTCCCACATACTGAATGCCTAACCTAGGGAAGGTGTCTAGGTTTCATGCTTCTTAACCGGGTCTTGTCTTCCTCTTGGCCTGACACAACACATCAGAACATGTCTTGATGCAGCAGCGTGATATAGCACTGACCCCGAAAGAGAAATGCCTCACAAGCCCATCCAATTCAGGACACATGGCAGCTCTAATTAGGAGCCTGTCTGATTAGAGGCCCAGTCACACCTCACAGCACATGCTTAACTCTCACTCACATGGATGGAGCTGCTTAACTGCACCAAGTGGGGAAGAGAGAGCGTCTTACACCTAAAGGCCTCAGCATCAGTGAATTATAATATTGAAGCAAGTGTACTGGGAAATACCCAACTCAGCCTGGCCTTGAACTGCCTCATGTACACGTCACAGCCCAGCCTTTTACACCTCAGGAAAAATGGCAGCCAATGTTATTCAACTGGCTTGATGACAGAGTCCTGCGGAGAAGGATTAAGAAAGGGTGCAGCTTCCCCGCCACAGTAGCTATAATTTGATATGATGTTAAAATTGACAGCACACTATGAGCCCAGAGTTTCTGTGGGGTTTTCCTGACCCCTTCAATATTCCACTTGGAGCACAATGCATTACAGACCAAACAGTAGTCATTGCTATCCAAACTGCTCCTCTAACCCCAAGTCTATCATCCCCAGTCAGGTCAAAGGAACTAATCCCATCCTCGGCAGTCTGGTCAGAGTATTGCATGGACCAATGCAATGCGCACACACATCACTGTCATTTATGGTTATCTGTTTATGTGTCTGTACCTTGGCAGCCCGGCCCGTATCTGCCTGGCGCGCACAGTTCACAAGCCGTCCCAATGAAAGCCTCGGTGCAGTTGCATCGTCCTGACCCATTGATCCTATCATCACAAGTACCACGGTTACTGCAGGGAGCCTCCAGCCCTCCTGGGCAGACTGAAAACACAGAGCCTCGATAAGTTACCCAAACCGGAGACCAGGCGAGAAAAGGTTCCTGCTTTTCCTGGAGGCGGGGAAAACTACTCATTAACCAAGTTTTTATTGGTAAAGAGAGTGAATTTGGTGGGTTTACTGGATAGAGCTAGCGTTCCCAGTCTACACCCCAGACTCACCATCACTGCTTTGGTGTCCCAGCATCCACTGGGCCTCACCTCACCCTACCCTTGGGATGGATTCCTCAGGGGTTGCCTCAGGTGCTCCTACCAAAGTCCTGGTGAGGTGCATGGAAGGGATGTTCCCACAGACGCTAATGCCCGGCGAAATGTCTATGGGAATAACCCCTCGCCATGACTTTCATACAAAAATGATATCAGATCTCGTTTCACTACTGCATGTCTCCTGACACTCCTAACTTGCTTTATATAAAGAAAAGGAACCGACTGCAGCAGCACTATTGGTTGGGGAAACACAGGAAGACAGCACTGCATTGTCACCATAAGATTATCTTTGCAACATAAGGGCTAGAAAGAAAAAACTGCACACACAGAAATACACATGACAAAAATGTGACAGCCACCAGCCTTTATGGTGACCCTTCAAAGGAGCTTCTATGGGTAGGCACCACCATCTGGCTAAGAGAGGACACCTTATTGTGACAAGAGAAAATAATTCCTTTGTGCCGGGGTGGGCGCAGCGGTGCAGATTTCTCACCATGACAGTCTCTTCCATAGTGGTTTGCACAGCACTGTGGTACCCAGCTGGTGGAGAAACAGACCCTCTTGCACCCTTTTGTCAGGGACCTCCGAAGAGAATGCCAGCGATTGCCGTTATCAAACATTGACGGGTACCAATGAGATCTTGATAACAGATAGTTGCGGTGTGAAAAATAAGAGAATCTGGAAAATGGATTTTCGTAATAAAAGCAAGGCTGGGTTTTGCCCTGTGGGGAAAATGACAACAATGGGTCAAAACCATCAACATCCTGAGTTTTGTCCCAACTAGCTACTTCCCCACCCTTTAACTAAAGGGAGAAATTTCTCCAAGAACATTAGTAAAATTGTTACAATACGACTAAAAACCAACTCACATACTGGAGAGAGGCGCTACCCATATTCCTTTTTCTGTATAATCATCTTACAAATGGTGGGAAGAGATGAAAGACAGAGAAGATGGGGGGCAGGTGGAGGTGGAAATCCGTGTTTGCAGACTATCGGGCAGGCGGTGATACATGACAATGCAGAAAATGAATTTGTCTTGGAACAATCAATGGTCAAGCTGTCAAGTGAAAACTTGTTGCCTCACCAGGATCAGAGTGCCCAGGCTGGCGTGAGCATAGGCACAAGTCTATATCCAGTAGCCTACTGCTGTGCCTTACCAATAATGTCAGATTTAAGTAGCCCTTGTCATCCCAGAGATCTGCAGATGCATCACCAAAGAACAGCAAGCCAGCAGCTAGCCAGTGTACAGCATATGTAACTCCGTTGTTCAGTGTATGTTCTCTGTCTCCCTTTGGGCATCATGCACGGGGGGGGTGGGGGTGGAGGGAGGGAGGGCTTGGCAGGTGCCAGCCAGGGGCGTCAGTACTTTAGTTCAAGCTGTATAGCCTCATGCTCTTAACTCAGGGTGTCCCATGTTCAATCCCCAGTGATGACCAAAATGACAGTCATTACATGCACTACATGATGGATGGCTCTTGGCATATGGCCAAGCTTCCAGGGCAAATTCTTATAAAAAGTGTCCCAAGCAGCAAGGATCCTGGGTTTTAGGCTTAAATCACAGTACCCTGGTTCTTGTCCTTGGAAGGATGAATTGCTCTTTTATTTCCATACCAACGTTTAAACGGCTAACCCAGCAATAAAAGAGCCTTTGCTGTTTGGACCCAGCACTCCTGGCTGACACCAAAGCAGCAGGAAGATTGCTGGACTCTACAAGAAACAGCCAAAAAATCCAACGGTCATTTAGGTGCTTGAGGGAAAACGTACGGCTATGTTAGCAGATGGCCCCCACTCCCATAGCAACTCAGCACCTCCCGACATCACTGCAAGGTAGGGAATGATCCCCATTGTGCAGGTGGGGAACTGAGGCACAAGGATTAAGTGACTTGTTCAGGGTAACACAGGGAGTCTGTGGCAGAGAAGGAAATGGAAGCCAGGTCTCCTAAACCCCAGCCCAGTGCCCTGACCAGGAGCCCATTCTCCCTTCTACACTCCTGCTAATGGGCACTGCACGGGAAATGCCTCCCTCCCCCCCGCACTTTGCAACTTGCCCACCTAAGCTCTTAATTAAAAACCAGCGCCCTCTACAAACCACAGAGCTGTCCGGACAGTTCTTGGAGATGAGTGTCCTGTCAATGGAAGCAAGAGATACAGCACAACCACAGGCACTGAGTGGGCAGGTATCAGGCATAGGTAGCTGTTCCCAGATCTGCCAGTGCACCTCATTCCAGCCTGGACTCAAATCCCTGCCATTCTGGACCTGGGACACCACACGGCTCTGCCAACCTAATCCCAGGGACCCTCAATCCTGACCTGCAGCAGAGCTAGTCCAGTTTTCTGCCACCCTTGACTGAGAACTACGTAAAACTGCATGCTGATGGAACGTAACTAGGTAGCAGAATGAAAAGAGTGACGTATTGATGGCTTTGTTTTGCCTTGTACACTTATACCCACATCAGATTGTGAACCCAGAAGTAAAAGACTGGTGTTGTCACTCACTTCTCCACCAAGGCACCATGTAGCCCTCTGCCCCAAACTTTGGGGGTCATTTTTGCAGCCACATTTGCTGATTCATGCACCTGAGTTACTGTGAGTGGGTCGCTGAAAAACTAAGAGGCAACCAATCCCAGAGGATGGCATGTGCGCCATGCTCTGAATACAGGGTTGCATTATCACCATGTGCAGCGCAACCTAGAGTTCTGCAGCTGCTGGGGCTGAACTTGAATGGTTCAAAGCCTACAGTGTAAACAAGAAGTGAGGGACACTAGCCAAGAACAGATAGCATGGCTGTGCTTGATTTAGGTGTCAATCCTGTAAATGACTCTGCACTGGCAGACCTTTGGGGGCCATGCAGAGTCACATGGGGCTCAGGGATCCCAACCCCGGTGGTTATTTATTTGAATGCTGTTAAAGTACTGTAATAAGCCATAGACAGTAATTTACAAGCAGTGACTGACTCAGTAAGTTTATAGAACTACACACTTTACCCGTTGAACTGATCCAGCGGGACAGGAAGGCTCGAAACCACAAACACCACAGCTCTCAACTGAACCCTGAGCGGGGAGGAGAAAAAACACACATCTCACTTTCTCTGTCCATTACAGACCTGCTTGCAACACGAGGTGGTGAGCCCACCCTGCCCAACATCCAAGCCTGTTAATAATCCTGATTTGCTTTCACAGGCTGCAGCGCATTGTAGCACTACACAGACTGCACATCTGAATGGGTGTTGGGCGCTTTATTATTTACCAGAGCCTAAGCACTCACCCTAAGCTCAACGGAGAGGAAATCATCACAGCGGGACCCCAGGTTCGGGGGCTCCAACAGCTGATCAATGCCATAGGCAATGCCCCCATCAAACTCCATGTGCCTCTGGACAATCTTGGCATTGCCATTGTCCACCAAGAGCTCCCCCTGCAAGGAAGGAAGAGAACGATTGGCTCAGATCTAAAGCATCTGCCAGGTCTTATAAGCAGTGCAGAGAGGCTGAAATGCAGCTCCCAGCTCGCACAAAGCACAGGCACTCAGGGCTTTTTGTGGGGAACCAAGCCAGGTGCAATTCATTCCCTAATGTGGGCAGGCTGCCCTCCGCAAGGTATTAAATCCCTGGAAGTGCTGATCCTCCGTGTTGGTCTATTTGGGCCCTGCCTGTGGTCCACCAGAGATGGACACATTGCCGGGCCACTCTACCCATTCCCATGGTGCCTGTGCAAATCCACCCTGGGGCTTAAGTTTGGAGAGCCTCGCACAGATCTGTATGGAATTCATCCTCAACGATTAAATCCCACATTCCATGCACATGCTCTGTCCTGAGTATTTGGGATGGGGCGGGGGGTGGGAGGGTGGGAGAGAAGCGGGCATAAAATTTTAATTGCTAAGTAAAAAAAAAACAACCATCACTTTCTCAGACCTAGAGCACATGTAATGTATTAGGGTCCAATCGACCTCCCGAAGTAGGCAACCGAAAGAATCCCACTGGCCTGCAGGACTTTAAACAAGAATTTTTTTTCTTGCACTTACATTTGTTCCTCAGATGGGAGATTCTGTGCATCTACCGCAACTAAACACCCTGTGTGAGAGTATGATTGCACCCATTTTGAGTAATGGGAAGCAGACACAGAGTGTGGTTAAGAGATCTGATCATGGCTACACACAGCAAGTCGGCAGCAGAGCCAAGATTAAGAGGAAGTAAAAAAATGTATTTTATTTTCTACAAAAAATATTAATTGAAAATATTCATAGATTTTTGGGAGGTTTCAGCTGTTGAAAAACAACATCAATTTTTCTATAAAAACTTGAACAAAATTGATGAAAATGGATATTTTCTTGCAAAATTTCCATTTTGACAAAAACACATTTTTGGTTGAGAAAAAATGTTGACAATTTTTTTTGACTGGAGCTAATTAAGAGCCAGAATCGTTGGCTCCCGGTTCCTCTTGTCTAATTATTACGCCCCTTGCCTTTGAGAAACAACGTGTCGATAAATGCTTCCCATAAGCCCAAAAGAGGCGAAACCCAGCAGTGAAACTTTTACAAGAGCTGGAAAAACTTATTCATCAGAAACCAAGATCCCAAAGATTCATAGAATTTAAGGCCAGAAAAGATCATTCTATCATCTATTCTGACCTCGTGTACACAGAGGCTAGATCGCCTGTCGCTGACTAAATCATGCCTTCCAGAAAGCATCCAGTATTGATCTGGGGACATCAGGGGATGGAGAATTCATCGTTCCCCTTGTGAGTTTGTTGCAGTGATTAATTATCCTCACTATTACAAAACTGTGCCTTATATCTAATTTAAATAGGTCTGGCTTCAGTGTCCAGCCACTGGTTCTTGTTATGCCTTTCCCTAACAAGATTAAAAGCTCTTTAGTGCTCATATTTTTCTCCCCATGGAGACAGTTATACACTGTAATCAAGTCAACTCTATGACTTCCTGTGCGTAAACTAAACAGATTGAGTTCTTTAGGTCTCCCAGTGCGAGGCATTTTCTTCAGTCCTTGGATCATTTTTGTTGCTCTTCTCTGCACCTTCTCTAATTTTTCAACATTCTTTACAAAATATGGACACCAGAACTGGATGCAGTAGGCCAGCATCCGTCTTGCCAATGCCAAATACAGAGGAAAAAAGTCATCTCCCTATTCCAGCTTGCTACTCTCCTGTTTATACATCCAAGTATGCCACAGCATCACACTGGGGGCTCATGTTGAGTTGTTTGTCTGCTATGAACCCCCAACCCTTGTCAGAGTCACTGCTTTCCAGGATCCAGTCTGCCATTCTATAGGTATGGCCTGCATTCCTTAGTCCTAGATTTATGACCTTACATTTGGCTGTATTAAAATGCATTTTATTTAAATGGGCTCAAGCTTACTAAGTGATCCAATTCACTCTGTATATGACTGTGTCATCAGCATTATTTACCACCTCACCAGTCGTGTCAGCTGCACAGGTTATCAGCAGTGATACTTCACTCATGAAAACATTCAGTAGCATTAGGCCTAGTTCTGATGCTTGTTGAACTCTACTAGAAAGACCCCAATTTGAGATTCCCCATTGAGCTGCCCCTGAGCCAGGTGCATTGGCTGCTGCAGAAGTCACAGAGGTCATGGAAAGTCACTGAATACATGACCTCTGTGACAAACTCGCAGTCTAATTAATGGGGTCATCCTGCTTGCCCTTTCGAATATTAGCAAAACATTAGCATCCTTCCAATCTTCTGTAATTTCTTTGGTATTCCAAGATTCATTAAAAATTAACATCAATGGGCCAGAGATCTCTACAGTCAACTCTTTTAGGATTCTAAGGTGCAAGTTATCCCAGCCTTCTGATTTAAAAATGTTTATTGCTAGTAGATGCTGTTTAACATCCTCCTTAGATCCTAACAGACTCAACAGTGCTTCACCCTCACATTATATGACTACTTTATTCTGCTTCTTTCCAAATACAAAAGAGAAATATTAATTGAACACTTTTTGCTTTTTCTGTGTCATTAACAATTTTACCCTCTTTATCGAGTAATCAGCCTATACTATAGTTAGGTTTTTTTTATTCCTAATATACTTAAACTCCTTCTTATTCTCCTTGGTTCTGCCAGCCATGGATTTTTCCTTAATATCTTTAGCTTCCCTTTTACAAATTTTCTATACTTCACAACTTCTAATTTATACTAATTGTTATCTAAGTCACCTTTTTTCCATTTGTTTTATATTTTTTTTTATTTCTAACTGCTGCCTTCATTTCCCCACTAACCCAAGCTGCACTTTTAACCAAAATTGTCTTCTTTCTTGATTGAGCAATTGTGGCTTTTTGGCCCTCTCTTCTTAAAGCACTCCCTATTTTCATTTACATTTTTCTGTCTACATTTAGCTCACCATTACCTGTTCTGTATAAAACAGCATTAACTCTCCAAGGTTTTTGAAACATCTGCTTAATAAAAAATATCCCTTCTGCTACCCCTAGTACATTGCAGTTGCTTGAGCACACACACATGCACTGTACAGAGTTTCTACTCACCATTCAATTACAACCCACATGAATAACTGTGTGGGTCTTTGCTTCCCTCTAGTGGCTAAGCTAGGTAAAGAGGTTTATAAGTGTGTTACTGTCTACCAGTCAGAAGAACTGATCCTTTAGCTCAGAAAGTTGACACTCATGCTTTTAGATGAGGAGAACCCAAGTTCAATTCTTGCAGGTGACCCTTTCTGTAGGAGCAATCACAACTCAACTGCTTCTATATATCATTTCCACAAAAATATAAAACCAAGATTCTGTTACTTACGACGTTGCTTTTGCTGCAGCTGAATGAGATGGTGGATCCATGCATGGTCCTTACAGAAGCAATGTGTGGCAGGTTACCAGCTACAACCTGAAGACAGATAGAAGTAACATGAGGGATGAGGGCAGGCAAACTAAAGATTTATATGTGTGTCAGAAAAGATTCCCCTTTGAAAACACAATTCCAGCCACTACCCTGAGCAGAGCATTATGAAAACACAGGTGCATATGGATAGAATAATAATACCTAGCTCTTATACCTAATTGTCAACAGTAGATCTCAAATTACTTTACAATGGGGAAACTGAGGCACAGAGGTGAAGTCATTTGCCCAAGGTCACCCAACAGGCCACCAACCCACTGGCAGAGCTGGGAATAGAATGCAGGTCCTCTGAGTCCCAGTCCA
Source organism: Trachemys scripta elegans (assembly GCF_013100865.1). Taxonomy (NCBI): domain Eukaryota; kingdom Metazoa; phylum Chordata; order Testudines; family Emydidae; genus Trachemys; species Trachemys scripta. Next base: position 43,875,990 of record NC_048304.1, read on the forward strand.
GTGCTCTAGCCACTAAGCAAACTGATTCCCTGCTGGATCTACTTAAATATTATTGGTTTGGATTTGGACCCTTCAGTGGTTAGTAAGTGGCTCACAAACCAGCCCTCATTTCCTTCAGCTGTATTTGTTATCCTGAAGTATTTGGTCAAATAGCTCAGAGGAATAATTTTCACACTACAGGCTGTTTGCAAACCTCACTTTGCCTATTTGTGTCATGACTGTTTATGACGTTGATGCCAAAGTCACACGGGATTTGTTTCTGCTACCTGGCTGGATGACACACATTTTTAAAAACAGGGGAACTTTTTTGGGGGGAGGGAGAAGGGGGGAGGGTATGAATCCATGCAGCTTTTAGGATTCACAGGCATTTTCCTGGCCAGTGAGGAATGAGGTCACTCATTGTGATGAGCTGAATTCGGCACCTTCTAAATGAAAATGTGTGTGAATACCCTAGTACGGGTCTCTCTTTCCTATAGAGGAGCCTGTGCTTCTTTTGAGATGTTCAGCCTATGCAGGCTCAGCTGCACTTAACTGGCTTACACCTGCTGGGGACCTCTCAGCTGCTTTTGAGCTGGGAATTAACCCTTGTTATCCCAGGCTATTGGCTTGTTTGGCAGGAACTCCTCCTAGGGACTCCTGAGTGGGTTTCAGAGTCCCCTCCCAGGGGTGCCAAAATACCTGTGCCTCCCATCACACTGACACGGCAATCAGTGATGCACTATCTAGACCATGATAAGTACTTGGCTGATTTAAAAAAAAATTCAGGTGGCTTGAGCCTTTTACCTTTGTGTCCCTAATCATGTGCATTTTGAGATAGGCTGCCAGCTTGTCCCTGTGGTCTTTACTGTACAACCACGTTTGCATCTTCTCAGGCAGGGCATTAAATACAGCATCAGTAGGCCACAGCATGGTGAAGGGTCTGTGAGCAGAGTTGTTAACCAGAGACAGCAGTTCTGCTTCCTGTCCAGAGACACAAGACAACATGGAAACAACAAATACATGCTGTGTGTGCATGAAGGAGCCACATAGCCCAGAACTAGACAGTATTCCTAGAGAATTCAAACCATTTACCCTCAGTAGTTTGCTGTAGATTTTGTAGCCATATGCTTCTGCCACCTCAGTGATGCTTTGCTAGAAAAATAATAAAAATTAAACAAAACCATTACAAAACGTGAGAACTTGTTTCACTTACTAGAGTTCCTAATAAATGAGCAAATTCAGGCAATTCTCAGAGCCAAGAGTTTGCATTTGCTGACTCTGAGCAGTGCTATGACAGGCTGATTGAACAAGGCGGCTGTTAATTTCTGCCCTGGAGCAGTGATTTAATATAGGTAAATACAGTGGGTCTGAGTAACTCATTCTACCCATTTGGGCAGACACTGGTACAGGTCAATATTAACTCCCATAATTCTAGATGAGAAAGTCTCCTAGTTCTTAAGAGAATGTCTGCATTTCAAAAGTAATTGCCCGGGCATTACCTTACACAGGGTGCCATGTCTGAACATAATATGGCCCAGAATGCAATGGGTTACTAAAGTGATACATAAAGAGTGTTCCCCCAGCATGATAGCAAATACTAAATGCAGATCCCTGAGTTAGCTGATGGACAAAGCTGACTGAATCATCCCTGGTGTAACTCCATTAACTTCAGTGCCATTACACCAGGCTTGACTTTGGCCCAATGTGTTAGAATTTGATAACAAAGGGACTGCTCTGCCAACCAATGGCGATATGACTTTTTGACTGCTCCTCTCTGACATACTGTATGGAGAGCTGGATGTTTAAAACCAGCAATGTAGGACATTAAAGCCCAGTGAAGACCGTCCCAAGTATGCAAGAGAGGCTTTAGTTAACCTGCTTTGAGTCAGACAGTGTGATCTTTACCTAGTGATGTAAAAGGCAATCTGGGCACACCTTTACCTGTCAGGTTTGTCCTATCACCGGCCTGCATGGATAGATCCTAGCTTCCTCACCCCCCACATGCACCATGAGCACAGCTGGCTCCACAATGTAACCTCTTTATGCTTAAACCACCCCATGTGCTACTGATAAATGGAATTCCTAAAGTACAGTAACCTTGTGCCTAAGAAATATGTAGCAGTGTTACGCATTCGCTACACTACCATTCATTCTGGGGTTGGGGAAAACTCTCAGGGTGATGATCACTCATTAAAATGGTATTGTTTCACACGTACCTGCGCTAAACGGGAAGAAACGTTCTGACTCTGCAAATCAGCTGGGATTAAAATCTTGTCAATGATATGGATCACCCCATTCTTGCCAACAATGTCACTGGTGATGATCGTTGCTTCCTCATTTAGATGCACACTATTCTGCGGAAGAAGGGACACAATACAGTGAATGCAGATTTCCAGTGAGATGTGACCTCCCCCTATAGACCACGCTATAGCTCATCTGCAGAATGCTTTGGGATCCTTCTAGATGAAAGGTGCTAGCTCACAGGTGTTTTTAGTAAAAGTCATGGACAGGTCATGGGCAATAAACAAAAATTCACAGCCTGTGACCTGTCCATGACTTTTACTAAAAAAAACCTGTGATTAAATCTTGGGGGAGGGAGGGGGGAGGGCTCTGGGCAGGAGAACCAGGGGCCACCACTGCCCAGAGCCATGGACTGCGGCTACTCTAGCTGCCCCTGGACCGCTGCTGGGGGCCACTGGAGCAGCGGCTGGTGTAGCTGTCCCAGGGCCTACCTGAGCAGCCGGCCCCAGGGTCAGCCACACTGGCCCCTGTAGAAGTCACAGAGGTCATGGAAAGTCACAGAATCCATGACAGACACGGAGCCCTAATCATGACGGACAACTACCTCTTTCACCACAATCCTTATTTTGTGTCCTGACAAAGCTGTGATGGACTCGTGCGTCTCCAGTTCGCTGGCCAGCAGTTTCCGACAACTCACTATGTGATAGCGAAGCAAATCTTTGATGAGGCTTTTGTTCGTCCATTCACTGAACTGAAAGGAGGAAATTGGAAATATGACAGACTATCATGTCATGACATTTCTGGAAGTGATTAATTGAGCCAATGACTAAAATGACAGAGAATATTATGAGTTTTTTGCTCTACCAACCCTTAACCATCATTCCTTGCTGAAAGCCAAGTCCCGATCCAATACACGTAAAATGGATCACAGGTAGCTGAATTATGGGGTTATATTCCAAAGAGGCTCCAAGTGACTTCAGATGATGGGAGTGAGCGGAAAGTTCAAGTCACTGGCTCAAGGAGAAAAAAGCAACTTTGGCCCCAAACTGTCAGCATCCAGGATTGGCCACATTCTGAACAGAGTGGGGGGGCCAAACCAAAACCCCAGGCTTACTTTGAGGAGATCCAGATCTGGGTTTTTCACAGGTCCCTTTCCCTGTAATGGACTAGAACCCCAATGTCTGAACATCCCTGACCTTTGGGACCATTTGTTTCTGAACTTCGAGGCTTGTGGACAGGGCCCCATGTCCACCCCACTGCAGTGCAGCAGAATGCAAATTAAACAGAAACAAACCAAAACCAACCCAACAAAAAGAACCAATAAAGGGGTTTATTGAAAGAAATACGAAAACAAATACCATGGGATATTAAATTCCATTTATTTTCCTGTGCCCCAAAATTTTTGCAGGTCTGGAGATATTTGTATTAACAATGCAGAACTGCACAGTACCAGTTGTCAGGGTGAAGCTGAAGGTTTGGCACCTGCTGGACATTTTGATTGTCCTCGTTAGGTTTCAGAATTAACACTCTTGGACATGAAAGGGGATGCAGTTCACCACCCTCAGAGCTATCGCTCCATGCTGTCTGCAGATTCAAGTAGACATCAGTGTCTCTGTTTATACACAGCTCATGTTTTTAAAGGTTTTCTTAGTAACCACAAAAGCTAGAAAATTAATTAATTTTTCAATGAAAACTTATATTCTGGAACACAAAAATGAAGTGAGGGGTGGATTCCTCTACCCCAGAATTGGGGTCATGTGTAGTTCTAAAGCTAGTGGTATTGTGATGCCAGAACAGGAGAGAATCCAGCCTGGCTGGCAAGATGGTTAGTGCACCTCCTAGTGGAGGGTTCTGTTATAGCAGAGGCCACATTACAAGCATACTATTGGCTTGAATAGGAGCACAGACTGAGGAAGAACTCAATGAGCACCTCGGGATTTGAATACAGTTAAAAAGTTGGGGTGTTTTTGACCCCTTGAATCAACTAAATAGAATCTAAGGAAACAGAAGTTTGTCTGAGAGGAAATCACAGCCTGACCACATCAAATAACTGACAAAGCTAGGGAGTCAGAGAAGGGGACCGAAAGGAGAGACTGCTTACCGTTGTACTGTTTTGTATTAAATCCGCATGTGGAACAAAGATGGTGAAAGGCCCCTCTCCACTTAACTCCTTGATTTTGAAGGCCTAAAGCACAGAGTGAGCACCAGAAACAAAAACAAAGCAAAACAGAAACCAAACACAATTCTCATTAGCTGGAGTTTTTCAGGAAAACACCTGGCAATTTTTATATTTTTAGACAATAATTACTGTTTGCCACCAACCAGTAACTGCTTAAAGAACTCGGATGCTGCTTCGCTTCTCAGGAGCTCCTAAAATAAATCAGAACAGCTAATGTTAATGGTGAGTTTCTCTATAAATCTCTTGGGGTTTGATGCAAAGAAAACCCTTCCCATCAGCTCGCTAAACTGACCTTGCCACTGACCTCCAGGGTGCACTCTCTACCCCATAGAGACTCAGGTCCTTTGACTACACTTGTTTTTCTAGTATTTCCCACCCTTGCTACAGCCAGGGTTTTGATAAGGGTTAGACAGCACAGTGGTTAAAATGCTGGTAGACAACCTGCACTGGGACCCACTCTGCATTAGCCTGTTTGTGCCAGCAGCATGGATATCTCCAACTACAGCGACCAAGTGACACACAAGACTTAAGTAGGGCACATTGTCCCGTCATAACAACTATAATTAATACTAGGCGTTAACACAGCACACGTGTAAAGAGCTCTTCCCCCATAGATCTAATATAGGCACCACTGTTGAAACAGAGAGGTTCAGTGACTTGCCCAAAGTCACACAATGAGTCGGGGCAGAGCTGGGAATAGAACTCAGGCCTCTCTGACATCCAGTCTGGTGACATGCTCCTTGACTGTGTTGAGCCCCTACCCTTCGCACTAGTGATGCTCTCCCAGTTCCACCAGCCCGAAGAACCAGATGTCACTCCTGAAAAACACTCTTTATTTGTCCCCTGAACACATTGGTGCTGGAAGTCACCACCCATGGAACCCCCAAGTGCCACTTTCACAGGGACACTTTTCAGAGTGCAGCTGCATTTCATTGCTGTCTTCCTGGGCACGGTTCCTCTTGTTTCAGCTTTCTCCTGGTTAGTAGGGACGCCTGGCCAGGATTAAATGCATTTCTAACCTTTCTGGGTCTTTCATACATTTCCCAGTCCCTCAGCTGAATTTTCAAATGTTTCCAGATCACAAGAGTTCAGTATCCTGCTTATTTCCTGGTGTGCTGCTTCAGAAGAGGAAGTAGTTCACCCAGACTAGTGCCCGTTCAAACACAATCCTAACTGAATGCACTTTACCTACCTGATACACACTGCCTCTGCAAGTGAACCCATCTCCAACTTGGCCCCAACCACAGGAGCAGTTTCGAGTCCCAGGTCCAGTGTACTTGCAGACACCAAATCGACTACAGCCTCCATTATTCTGACAGGAAAAATAAGAGCATCCCAATTAGTCGCACAGCTAGTGGTCTGAAAGTTATCTACCAGTTAGCAGTGGAACGACCACTTCTTCATGCCTGCTCCTGACTCAAGGTAACCTCTGACATTGTGTTTTGCCCCCTAGTGCCATGCACTCCCGTTGAAAAAGTCGGTTACTCACCTTTGTAACTGTTGTTCTTCGAGATGTGTTGCTCATATTGATTCCAATTAGGTGTGTGCGCGCCGCGTGCACGATCGTCGGAGAAATTTTCTACTCTAGCAACACCCGGTGGGTCGGCTGTGGAGCCCCCTGGAGTGGCGCCTTCATGGCACTGGATATATACCCCAGCCGACCCAGCACCCCCTCAGTTCCTTCTTGCCGGCTACTCCGACAGTGGGGAAAGGGGGCGGGTTTGGAATGGATATGAGCAACACATCTCGAAGAACAACAGTTACAAAGGTGAGTAACCGTCTTTTCTTCTTCGAGTGCTTGCTCATATCGATTCCAATTAGGTGACTCCCAAGCCTTACCTAGGTGGTGGGGTCGGAGTGAGACATTGCTGTGTGCAAAACCGTTGATCCGAATGCAGCATCGTCTCTGGATTGCTGTACCAGCGCATAGTGCGCGGCGAATGTGTGGACTGACGACCAAACTGCAGCTCTACAAATGTCCTGGATCGGGACTTGAGCCAGGAAGGCAGTCGAGGAGGCCTGGGCCCTCGTGGAGTGAGTGGTGAGGCGCGGCGTCGGGACGCCGGCCAGGTCGTAGCAAGCACGAATACAGGACGTGATCCAAGAGGACAGGCACTGTGAGGAGACCAGTGAGCCTTTCATCCGGTCGGCCTCTGCAACAAAGAGTTGTGTCGTCTTCCTAAACGGCTTTGTACGGTCAATATAGAAAGCCAGGGCCCTGTGTACGTCCAAGGAATGCAAACGCTGGTCTTGGCGAGTAGCGTGTGGCTTAGGATGGAAGGCCGGGAGAAATATATCCTGGTTCACGTGAAAAGGTGAGACTACCTTGGGAAGAAAGGCAGGGTGGGGGCGAAGCTGCACCTTGTCCTTATGGAAAACAATGTATGGGGGCTCGGATGTAAGCGCCCTGAGTTCAGAAACGCGCCTTGCTGAGGTGATGGCTACAAGGAAGGCTGTCTTCTAGGGTAGGTACAGGAGTGAACAGGTAGCCAATGGCTCGAACAGAGGCCCTGTGAGCTTGGAGAGAACCAGGTTGAGATCCCACGTCGGAACAGGCTGGCGTTGCTGTGGGTACAGTCGGTCTAAGCCCTTGAGGAATCTAATGACCATTGGGTTAGAGAAGACCGAGGAAGCGAGTTCTCCTGGGTGGAACGTCGAAATAGCGGCCAGGTGAACCCTGACTGAAGATATCGCCAAGCCCTGCCGTTTTAGGGATAGGAGATATTCAAGTATAAGAGGAATAGGCGCCTGCAAGGGGGGCGTGGCTTGCTGCTCGCACCAACAAGAGAACCGTTTCCACTTGGCTAAGTAAGTGGTCCGTGTAGAGGGCTTTCTACTTCCCAGCAGAATCTGTTGGACGGAATGTGAGCATTGCCGCTCTGTCCGATTCAGCCATGGAGCATCCACGCTGTGAGGTGGAGCGATTGCAGGTCGGGGTAACATAGTTGGCCGTGGTCCTGAGAGATGAGATCTGGACACAAGGGAAGTGTGATCGGTGTTTGAACTGATAGCTCCAAGAGTGTGGTGTACCAGTGCTGCCTTGGCCAAGCTGGAGCGACTAGAATTACCCATGCTTGGTCTCTGCGTAGCTTGAGCAGTACCCTGTGGACCAGTGGAAGTGAAGGGAAAGCACAGAACAGGTGGTCTTTCCAGGTTAGAAGGAACGCGTCCAACAGAGAGCCCAGAGCTTGCCCTTGTAGGGAGCAGAACGCGTGGCACTTCCTGTTGGCTCGAGATGCAAACAGGTCGACCTGGGGAAATCCCCCCTCTGGAAGACGGAATAGATGATGTCCGGGCGAACTGACCACTCCTGTCTCTGGAAGGACCTGCTTAGACGGTCCGCTAGCGTGTTCTGGACTCCAGGAAGGAATGATGCCATGACATGTATCGAGTGGGTGATGCAGAAGTCCCACAGGCGAATGGCCTCTTGGCATAGAAACGACGAGCGGGCTTCTCCTTGCTTGTTGATGTAAAACATGGCCGTGGTGTTGTCGGTGAGGACTAACACGCAACGGCCCTGTAGGAGACTGAGAAATGCCTGGCATGCCAGGCGCACCGCCATCAGCTCTCGAACATTGATGTGCAGGGCTAGTTGGGGTGCGGTCCACATTCCCTGGGTATGGTGCTCCCTAAGGTGAGCACCCCAACCTAGAGATGAGGCGTCCGTAACCAGGTGCAGGGAGGGATGAGGGGCGTGGAACGGCACTCCTGCGCAAACCGCCTTGCGGTCCAGCCACCAGGTGAGAGAGGTCAGGACCGAGGTCGGGATCGTGACCACCATGTTTAGGCTGTGTTGACGAGGGCGGTATGTTGACGATATCCAGGCCTGCAGTGGGCGAAGTCGAAGTCTGGCGTGTCTGGTTACATAAGTACAAGAGGCCATGTGACCCAATAGGGCAAGACATGTCCTTATTGTGGTAATTGGAAAGGCCCTGAGCCCTCGAATGATGCTTGTGACGGTATGAAAGCGATTGTCTGGTAGAATAGCTCAGGCACGTCTGGAGTCTAGGACTGCCCCAATAAATTCTATCCTCTGGGTTGGCTCTAGAGTGGACTTCTCTTTGTTGAGTAGAATGCCCAACTCGTGGAATGTTTGTACTATTATGTGGACGTGAGCTTGAACTTGCTCTCTGGTGCGGTCGCGTACCAGCCAGTCGTCTAAGTACGGGAACACCTGTATCCCTTGTCGACGAAGGTATGCTGCCACAACAGCCATACATTTTGTGAACACTCTCGGAGCCGTGGACAAGCCGAAGGGAAGGACTGCAAATTGGAAATGCACCTTGTTTACCACAAATCGAAGGAAGCGCCTGTGAGGGGGATAGATCGTTATATGAAAATATGCGTCCTTCATGTCGAGGGCGGCGAACCAGTCTCCAGGGATGGGATAATGGTCCCCAATGAGACCATGCGGAACTTCAACTTTACTATGAATTTGTTGAGTCCGCGTAAGTCTAAAATGGTTTGCCGACCCCCTTTTGACTTGGGGATCAGGAAGTAGCGGGAATAAAACCCCCTGCCCCTTAACTCTGGCGGAACCTCCTCTATGGCCCCAATAGAGAGGAGCCCAGAAACCTCCTGTGTAAGGAGATGCTTGTGAGAAGGGTCCCTGAAGAGGGACGGGGAGGGGAACAAAGAAAATTGGAGAGCGTATCCCCTCTCCACCGTGTGAAGGACCCAACGGTCTGAGGTTATAAGGGACCAAGCACGGTGGAAACGGGAGAGGCGATCCCGAAAGGAGGGAGCTGGATCCTGGGTAGTGGCTGGGGTGCCGTCCTCGACCGCACCGTCAAAAGTTTTGCCTGGGGCCTGAAGGTGGCCTAGGCGGCCCCTGGTTCTGACCGGGTTGAGGGCCGGTCGACCTTCGTCTACCACCTCGGCCCCGCCTTCTGGCGAAGTCCTGTCTCGGATGAGGCGGGGGAGGGTAGAACCTTTGAGGCTGGGGCCTAAAGGGTCTGCGCTGGGGCCCTGGGACATGCATCCCCAGGGAGCGCATGATCATTCTCGAGTCCTTGAGGCTCTGCAGCTGAGAGTCCGTCTTCTCCGAGAACAGCCCGTGGCCCTCAAAGGGTAAATCCTGCAGGGTCTGCTGCAGTTCCGGAGGCAAGCCCGAGACCTGGAGCCAGGAGACTCGCCACATGGCGATACCTGAGGCCAGCGTCCTGGCGGCCGAGTCCGCTATGTCCAAGGAGGCTTGTAAGGAGGTCCTCGCCACCTTCTTACCCTCCTCCACTAAGGCCCCGAACTCTTCCCTTGAGTCCTGGGGAACCAACTCTTTAAATTTCCCCATAGAGTTCCATGAATTAAAGCTGTAGCGGCTCAAGAGCGCCTGCTGGTTTGCCGCTCTGAGTTGCAGCCCTCCCACTGAATACACCTTACCCCCGAACAAATCGAAGCGCTTAGTGTCCTTCGATTTGGGCGCTGCGGCTTGCTGGCCGTGACACGCTCTTGCGTTCACGGATGACACCACTAGTGAATACTGTGGGGGATAAGTACGTAGGTACTCAGAGTCCTTGGAAGGGACGAAGTACTTCCTTTCCACCCCTCTGGCTGTGGGTGGAATAGAGGCAGGAGTTTGCCATATTATAGTGGCATTAGCCTGAATCGTCCGAATCAGAGGTAATGCCACCCTGGATGGGGCATCAGCAGAGAGGATGCTCACCACCGGGTCCTGCACCTCTACTATCTCCTCCGCCTGGAGATCCATATTACGCGCCACCCTACGTAATAGTCCTGGTGGGCACGAAGATCTATTGGGGGTGGGCCTGAGGCTGTTGTGCCCGCCACCGCCTCATCTGGGGAACATGAGGAGGATGCCTCAGGTGGCAAGGGGTCTAATGGAGGGTCCTGCTCTAAGGGTCTCTGAAGCGGAGCATCGCCTGCCCCTGGGTCCAGGGCCTCAGGTGGTGTTGGCACGGAGCCTCCATGCCCCCTGGGGGAGGACGGAAGATGGTGGCCTCTGGGACCCTGGGCTCAGAGCGTGCCAAGCGAGAGGCTGATGGTGGAGCCCCCTGCGCCTGGTGATACGCCCACGGGGTCCAGAACGACCAGTGCGTAGGTCCCTGCGCAGGGTCCTCCGCCACCTCCTGCCAGTGGCCCAAGTCAGCCGCAGCAGCCTGACCCTGAGGAGGGTATGCCGATCTCGAGGCCCCATCGGAGGAGCGAGACGCTTATCTTGAGGGCCAAGGCGGTGCCGAACGCGTCGGAATCGGCTCAGGATGATATGGTGCCGATCGGTGCCTGTACCCAGGTGATCAGTCCCTGTGCGGTGCCGGTGAGCGGTACCGGGATCGGTGCCGGTGGCCATGTCGGTGCCAAGATCTGGATCTGGACCTAGACGACGACGACCGCGAGTAGACATGGTACTGGGAGCGGCCGCTCGAACTGGAGCGGCGCTCGTACCGGTGCCAAGAACTACGTCTTGAGTCCGATCGGTACCGATGTTCGTGACGGTGCCGAGACGTAGACCGGTGCCGTGAAGATGATCTTGGGCGCGAGTATGACCGGTGCCGAGGCGATAGTCGGCGCCGGGACTGCGAGCGGCGTCGGGACCTGCTCCGAGACCTGGAGCAGTGCCGTGAGTCCACGTCCTGAGACGGCGGGAGTACCAGGGCAGGCTTGCCCCTGGATTGCACTGCGTGAGGAGCCGACGGTGCTGGTGGTTGGGACAGCGCCGGCTCCGTGAGAGCAATAAGGTCTCTCGCCGTCGCGAAGGTCTCTGGAGTGGACGGAAGACAAGGCTCCACTGCCGACCGAGGTGGTGATCCAGTCCGCACCGGACTCAACGGCCGCGGTGCCGGAGTCGACGGTGTAGCAGACACTTGCTTCTGGCGCTCTAAAGGAGGACGCGGCTCTACCCTTGGCACCGGGGGAGCCGGCATCTGCAGTACAGCAGACTCCTGCGCCTTGCGGGATTTCTTGTGTCCCAGAGACAGGGAACGGCGCCGAGGGCCCTGTGGCGGGCACGGTGCCGAAGGAGGCCAGTGCCGTGAGGCCTTGTCCGATTCTGCCCGTGGTGCAGTACTGCTCGGTGCCGCAGGGGCGCTGTGCACCGAGGCGCTCGGTGCCGGGGCTGGGCGCACCGAAGGAGGATCCGGGCTAAGTGCCGCGTCCATGAGGAGCTGCCTAAGCCTAAAGTCCCGCTCCTTTTTGGTTCTCGGTCTGAAGGCCTTACAGATCTTGCACTTATCTGTCTGATGGGACTCTCCTAGACACTTCAGACACGAGTCGTGCGGATCACTCGTAGGCATAGGCTTAGCACAGGACGCGCATGGCTTAAAGCCAGGAGCCTTGGGCATGAGCCCGGCTATGCGCCGGGGGAAAAAGGGGGGAGAACAACCCCCTTAACCCCCGCTAACTATTTACAACTACTAAAACCAAAGATGAATAACTATCTAAAACTATACAACAACTATGACTACATCTATCTACAGAATTAACAGGATAAGCTAGGGAGAGTGGAGAACAGCTATGCCGTGCTCCACAGTTCCAATGACCGTCAGGGGCGGTAAGAAGGAACTGAGGGGGCGCTGGGTCGGCTGGGGTATATATCCAGCGCCATGAAGGCGCCACTCCAGGGGGCTCCACAGCCGACCCACCGGGTATTGCTAGGGTAGAAAATTTCTCCGACGATCGTGCACGTGGCGCGCGCACACCTAATTGGAATCGATATGAGCAAGCACTCTAAGAACAACTCAATATTTTATTAGTCTTTTTTCCTCAAGTTTTCTTCCACCAAGCTGGCAAACACTGCTCTGAGACAGATAACTACATCAGGCCCAACAGAGGAAAAGCCATTCAAATAAGACAGCTCCAAAGGATTTAGTGATGAAGAAAAATAATGGTTTACAGTGGCTTTTCAGCTGAAGTAAAGTAATGAAATAGCATAGCAGGTATTTGTTTTAAGCTTTCTACATGGGGCGCTTAGTCGTTGTCATAAACATACAGCTAAGGGTAGCATAAAATCCCTCCTTACCTGTAAAGGGTTAAGAAGTTCAGATAACCTGGTTGGCACCTGACCAAAAGGACCAATAAGGAGAGAAGATACTTTCAAATCTGTGGGGGAAGGTTTTTGGTTTTGGGTTCCTTTGTTCCCGCGGAGTCAGCAAGGAACCAGGGCAGGAAAACTTCATCTCCCTAAGCCATATCTGAACTAAGCATCTAATATTGCAGAAATAGTAAGTACACCTCTACCCCGATATAATGCGACCTGATATAACACGAATTCGGATATAACGCAGTAAAACAGTGCTCTGGGGCTGGGGAGGGGAGAGGCGGGTGGAGCTGCGCACCCCGGTGGATCAAAGCAAGTTCGATATAACACGGTTTCACCTATAACACGGTAAGACTTTTTGGCTCCCGAGGACAGCATTATGTCGAGGTAGAGCTGTAATAGCAAAGAAATACGTTAGAGTATCTTTTGTTTTAGCTTGTGAATTTTCCCTGTGCTAAGAGGGAGGTTTATCCCTTTTTTTGTAACTTTAAAGTTTTGCCTAGAGGGGAAATCCTCTGTGGTTGGAATCTTTTTGTTACCCTGTAAAGTTATCTTCTATCCTGATTTTACAGAGGTGATTCTTTTACCTTTTCTTTAATTAAAATTCTTCTTTTAAGAATCTGATTGTTTTTCAGTGTCCTAAAGACCAGGGGGGTTGATCTGTGCTCACTTTGTAACCAATTGGTTAGGATATTATTCTCAAGCCTCCCCAGGAAAGGAGGTGTAGGGACTCGGGGGGATATCTTGGGGGAGGTAGGGCTCCAAGTGGCCCTCCCTGAACGTTTGTTTAAATCACTTGGTGGTGGCAGCGATACTAAGGGCAAGGAAGGAATTTGTGTCTTGGGGAAGTTTTTAACCTAAGCAGGTAAAAAATAAGCTTAGGGGGTCTTTCATGCGGGTCCCCACATCTGTACCCTAGAGTGGGGTGGGAACCCTGAGAGTCGTCTAAGAACAAGACTTGGAAAGCCTAGACTGCATGAAACCGCAGTTCCGCTCGGTTCAGCCCTTCCGCTTTCTGAGGTAGATATATGGAGTACCAGAGAGACAAGGTTGGGGAGGTAATATGGAGTACCATACACTTAACTGTGGGTTGTGTGAGACTAGACTTCTTTCCCAGCCTTCTCTAAAAGCTCAGTCCATATGTTATGTGGAGCCTAAACTCTCCCCTCCCTTGGGTTTGGTTTTATTAAAAAATAAATTAAAAAGAAGTTCAAATGAAACTTTCTCCTGAGGTTTGGCAGCTCCTATGATTCCTCTCTCAGGACTGCTCAGAGCACACACTAGATCAGAGGTGAGCAAACTACGGCCCGCAGGCCACATCCGGCTCACAGGACCCTGGAGCTCCTGGCCCAGGAGGCTAGCCCCGGCCCCTCCCCTGCTAGTCCCCCTTCCCCGCAGCCTCAGCTCACTCCGCCGCAATGCTCTGGGCGGCGAGTTCTGACCCAGTGCTCTGTGCTGCACGGCAGTGGTGGTGTGGCTGGCTCCAGCCAGGCGGTGCGGCTGTAGCACCGCCAGCTACCGGTGCTCCAGGCAGCGCGGTAAGGGGACGGGGAGCGGGGTGGATAGAGGGCAGGGGAGTTTGGGGATGGGTGGGCAGGGGTCAGGGTGGTCAGAGAACAGGGAATAGCGGGTTGAATGGGGGGAGGGATTCCGGGGGGCAGTCAGGAATGAGAGGAGGGGTTGGATGGGGCGGCGGGGGGGCAGTCAGGGGCAGTCGTTCCGGGGGCAGTCAGGGGACAGGGAGAAGGGGTGGTTGTATGGGGCAGGGGTCCCCGGGGGGGCAGTCAGGAATGAGAGGGTGGGTTGGATGGGGCAGCGGGGGGCAATCAAGGGCAGCGGTTCCCGGGACAGTCACGGGAGAGGGAGAAGGGGTGGTTGGATGGGGCAGGGATCCCAGGGGAGCTGTCAGGAATGAGAGGAGGGGTTGGCTGGGGCAGCGGGGGGCAGTCAAGGGCAGCGGTTCCTGGGACAGTCACGGGAGAGGGAGAAGGGGTGGTTGGATGGGGCAGGGATCCCAGGGGGGCTGTCAGGAATGAGAGGAGGGGTTGGCTGGGGCAGCGGGGGGCAGTCAGGGGCAGGGGCCCCGGGGGGGCCACCAGGGAACAGGGGGGTTTGGATGGGGCAGGAGTCCCCAAGGGGGGGGGCAGATAGGGAGTGGGGGCTGGGCCACGACCCCCTCCCCTAACCGTCCCTCCATACTATTTCCAAAACCCGATGCGGCCCTCAGGCCAAAAAGTTTGCCTGCCCCTGCACTAGATCATGTCTCCCCAGTGCCTTTCTGACTTTCCTTATATGTGGCTGGGTTAATGAGCCACCTGCACAGATAATTCAACAAAAGCTCATTTAACCGTCTTCCAGCAGAATCAACACCTGTGTGGAGTGTGTCAGACAAAAACTGCCAGCCTATTATAGAGGATTAGAGCAGAACTAGTTGAACATGAAAGAGGCAAGTTTCTCCACCAATGTGTCTCAAACTGACACACAGTTCCACCTCCAGGAGCAAGAAGGGAGCTTGCTCTCTCTGTTGAGGCTGCTAATAAAAGTGCCAGTTTCATGCAAGTTGTGATGCTGTTTGTTTTACTCTGGACCATGGAAACTTACATGTACTAGAAATTGGATCAACATTAGCAACCCATTCCACTGGCCAAGAAGCTTGTCTAGTAGAAAGGAAGCAATGAATCAGAGAAGTGCAGTAGGGCATTAGTGTGCTTAACATGACAAGTTAGCTCATTCTGAACTGCTGCGTGCTGAATAACTTTTGAATAACTCTGCCTATTAATGGTTTGCATGAAGGGAAGCTTAAGGGTTTAGTCCTTTGACAGTAGTAAGAGGAAAATGCAGACAAACCTCACTGCAAAGGTTGATGGGGATACATTGTTTCACACCATCTCCACTGTAGCCAGGAAGACAGTTACAAGCAACCTGTGGAAGGAAAAACAAAGCTATTTTGTGGAGCTAAAAACAATAATGAAAATGTACAGTAGTCAAGCAGAACAAAGGGGTGAGAAGAGAGAGAGCATATTTCACCTCATAGTTTAAGGGTGCACTCTGTTCATTCTTTAATAACCAGGTCCTGATTATTAAGAAATCACCTAAGAAAATTCCCCAGCCTTTGGCCAACAGACTTTATATAGGCCAATATGCAATTAACAGCTCTCAGACAGGGAGCCCCCTCTAGTTATCAGTTAGTTACAAGTAGATCCTTCTATATGAAAGGGAAGAAATGTAAAATTTTAGTAAAAAAGATTCACAAGGGAAAGATTACCAATAACCCCAACGGAAAATGACGAACTCGTCTGAGAAAAAGATTTGCTTACCAGATTTGGGCCTGTTTTAGTGCACTCTGCATAGCTGTGGCAATACCCATTGTGCTCTAGACAGCCATCGATTTCTGCATCAAGAAAGTAGATCCATGTTAACACAGCAGAAACCCAAAGTGGGAGGTGACCAGTGAGTGAAAAACATGACAGAGGAATAGCAAACAGAGCTCCCTTCAGCTGGAGATACAGTCGCACTGCAGCAACTCATCACACCAGCAACCATGAGAGTTCAGTGATGGGGAAACCACAAAAAGTTCCATTCATCACATCCTCTTGGTCTTGAAAATGTGGTTTAGGGCATAAGGTGGGGAACAAGGAACTCCTGAGTTCTAATCCAAGGTTTGACCTCGACTTGCCACGTGACTTGTCTGTGTGTCTCAGTCTCCCCTACTATAAAATAGAGCAATAATCCTTACAAGTCTGTAAAGTGGTATCTAGTTGTGCAGTGACATAAGTGCTGACTAGCAGCATTAACATCTTGCTTTTATAACTTTCTCAAATTGTGATGCTCCTAAAGATAAGTGGATCTTTGGCATAAGGGTCTGGCTCACCATATCAGCATGATTTCACCTCCCTGCAAAGTACTGCTGTCAAAACGTGGATCAGAGCACTCACTCACCCTGGCACAGGGTCCCATCTCCAGCATAGCCTTCCTTACAAGTGCAGGTATTCTCTCCAGCAGAGACGTTAGTACACGTTGCATATATGGAGCAACCGCCATTATCAATCGCACATGGATTTATTTCTGTGACCAAAAAACAACAAAGGAAAAGATTTAGTGGGATACATATGGAGTATGGTATATCCAAGCCCAATGGATGACACTGGAAAGATGGTGTTTTGCAAGTAATGAACTTCATGCAATTTTCCTCAGGCTCAGAGAAAGAAGATATTGCTTCTAAGAGCTAAAGCTTTATTTCTGGGCTTTAAAGTGTCTCTTATTTCCTTGTTGTAACAAAGGAAATGTTGTAACATGTAACAAATATTAAACCATTTTCAATCAAAGATTGTTTTTGATGAAGCAAAAGCTCTTTTATAGACACAGATGACTAATAAAGATGCTACTGAGGCTGATGCTGAAGATGAGCTATCAAATTAATTGGTATAAGAATTTGATTAGCTAACAACTGATTGCGCTGAAGTACTTGCTGTGTGAATAGCTACAAACTATGCCAGAAAAAAAGCAGCATGCCTGATTAAAATAAAGCTTTTTGGTCTGTACAACTAATCTGGTGAGATCAATACCAAAGGCGAGCTATTACATTCACTGGCACTGTAACTTGATTAGCTTGGAATTTATTGCTTAAAGTGCCTAGTCTTTGCATAATTACAAATTATGTCAGAAAAAGCAATGTGATTCTGTTAGAATATTGTACTTTAAATCGTTTTGTTCTTTATATCTAGCAGATTTCAACCCCATGGTGTCTTGAGTTGTGCGTTTGTTTTTTTTGGGGAGGGTGGCAGGGGTGGGGAAGGGGGGGGGGGAGAAGGTTAATAAATGTGTTTGTCCTAGAGAGTCTTGTTTCAATAGTATTTATTGAGCAAGGCAGCATTTTCATGAAATGGTCAAATAATAGACTAAAATTCTAGACAATCTAAGAAGGTATATTCTATGGACCTGATCCATCACTGCCATCTGTTAAGTGTCTGGAACTATTCTGGAAATAATTCAGCCAATTCACATGCCATTCCCTTTGTCCGCTTGAGCAATAGGAACTGTTCCCTTTCCGGTCTAGACACGTCAAAAGGGTTGCATTAAGGTCCTGGAAACCCTCTGTACAGAAGTCAATAGGAGGTTCTGCACTTTGGGGCAACAGGGGTTTTGTGATCCTGCCCTGGGTAACGTTTTAGCATGCATTCAACCTTGCAATACTTTCACAAACTAAAACCAGAATCTTACAGCTATGAAAGCAAGAAACCTTTGTGGTCGCTCATTTGTGTAGCCTGTGCTGGCACTCGAGCACACTTGGAAACACTGCATGTATGTTGGAAATACCTGAGCAATATGTTCCATTCCCAGTGTATCCAGCAGAGCAGGAGCAAATAGGCAGGGAATCCACAGAGCTATTAATGCAACTGAAACGACCAAGGAAGAGAGTGAACAATGACATTGTTGCCTTAATCTTACACCTGGTGATAGACTTCACTATTACACAATATAGCTACTATGGCAGCTAGATATTATGATAAGAGGCGAGTTGGATAGAATATGAGAAACAAAATTAAGCTTTTCTTTACAATGCCAAAAACTGATCCAAATACTTCATGCACAGGATAATAGCTGCAAGGGACAGTTATCAAGAAGAGAGCACTATGCTTAGTGCATGAAGCACACTGGGCTTGTGAACACCGTTCTGTACGTCTGTAGACGCTGGAGCTGCATTAAAGAAGGTTGCCCTATTCCATTACAGTACTTCAGGTATAGAATGAAAATATAAGGGATTGAATAGCTCAGCTAACTGGCGATAGGCTATGGAGCCCTTTCTCTCTAAGGCCTAGTCTTCACTTACCAGCTGGTCCGGAGGCACGCCATCGATGTTCTGGGATCGATCCCGGAAGTGCTCACAATCGACGCCGGTACTCCAGCTCGCCGAGAGGAGTACGCGGCGTCGACGGGGGGAGACTTCCGGCCGCGTCTGGACCGCGGTAAGTCCGGAGTAAGGTACTTCGAATTCAGCTACGTTATTAACGTAGCTGAATTTGCGTACCTTAGTCCGAAGTCCGGACTAAGTGTAGACCAGCCCTAAGTCACTGTTTTTAACCTGGCCCAGGTCAGCAGGGATGGAAGGTCGTTACTATTGGATGTCTTTCTGGTGCGTATGTGAAGTGAGTTGGCTTTAGCCCTGTTCCTAGCAAGCCAGTGAGTCTCCATCTCAAAAACACTGCTTTAATAGGCACTGCTTATCCTTACTATCAGCAATATCAACAGAGAGGCCAAGGACTGACGGAGCATGGAGACTAGGAGGCCTTTTTACTCCTAGAGGTGGCCCCTCCAGGTCATTGTAGAGGGTCCTTAATGGGACAGTGGGTTGCCAGTGGGGTAAGTTGGCATTGCTGCTGTCTTACCTGGGCCTGTTCAGTCTAGAACCTGTCACCTGTACTTAAAGGTTCACTGAATACGTACAACACCCCCATTCCCCAATCCTAAAAGTCTCTTCTAGTTAATACTGTTAAACCTACTGTGACAAAACTCTGTCCTTGTCTCCATGGGTCCCACGTTTCCTGGTGGATTTCACTAGTCTCAGAGGCTCACTGTGACCCTCCATGTAGCCCTTCTCTTTCTAGAGGCAAGGGTCACAGTCTACTGAGCCATTTTCAACATAAGCCAATGAGGGAGGTGAGGAGAAGCTACCCTCCCTTGCACAGTCTCTGTTGTCTCCCAGTCTCAGTGATTAATTGGGGGGGGGGCAAAAAGAGGGGAGCCCAGGGACCCTAACAGTATCAGCTATGGTAGCTGACTTTTTAGAAACAGGACACGTACAATTCCCTGGGCCACTTCCCCACAGCAGCCCCCACTTCCTCAAGATCCACTTCACCCTTACCTCAGGGCCTCCTTCCTTGTGCCTGATATGGTTTGTACTGCTCAGTCTCTCCAACAGCGCGACTTCCTCCTATAGCTCCTGACACATGCCCCCACCTGATTAATTGGGAGGCTTTAAACTAGTTTCAGCCAGCCCCTGATTGGCTTCAGGTGTCCCACTCAATCTAGCTGTCCTCCCTGCCTTCTGGAAAGATCTTAATTGGCCCCAGGTATCTTAATTGACCTGGAGCAGCTGTCATTTGCTTATCCTGGTAACAGGGATTTGTTTAGCCTGGGGCTAATATATCTGTCTCCCATTACTTTACTATAGCCATCTGGCCTTGCCCCATCACACTACTTAATGTTAGGACCAATTGCCATGTTTTAACATTGTGTGAGTCTTCCAGTAACCAGCCAGACCTTGCTCAGAGCTCAGCTGAGTGCCAGGATTTTTCAGTTCTTAATTTCAACCCACCTGCTTGTCTCATTTCTAGAAGGGGGATGTAATTTGAAATTAATGTGCCTGCAAATGAAACATGATTCAGCTTAGGAGCAGTCTGCCTTCTGTCTCCACACCACAGTTTGTGCATGGGACGGGTTCATGCACATACACACACACACACACACTCCTCCAGAGAAAGAATAGCGGGTTTAAATGCAAGATGTGTTCAAAGGATGGAATAAATAATTATGTAGGTGCTTAATTATTATATAGTGTTCAGTTCCCCACACCAACCTTTCATGTTTTTACAAACACAAAGTCAAGTCCATGTAAAACAGCCACAAACACACTGCTTTATGTCCTTGGCACCAAGGTTGTACTTACTTGGCCATCAGATGGCAAGTGTTGTTACACAAATCAATCCCAATTCCTGCAAGAGAAAACAAACATAGCTTCACTTTCCAGTCTACTAACAGCTCCACCATTTCAGCAGTCTAGGATAAAAAACTTAAAATGGACTCAGTGTTTGGTCGGATGTATTGACTGGACACCAAAAGTCAGGTTACTGTGGGGTGGGGAGAGGTGCCGAGGCATTAATGCATGCCAGCCCCCTGCTCCGCTTTGGCTGCCTCCTACCTGCAGGCAGGCTCCTTGTCAGGCTGCAGCAGCTCCCGTCCCAGCCCCAGGGCAGAGGGAGCCCAGCTGGGGGGTAGGGATGAAGGTGGAGACAATCCAGCAAGCAACAGAGGGAAGGGGGATAGGAGCAAGCAATGGGGGCGTGACTTTAGGGGAAGTGGTGGAGCAGGGGCGGGGCCTTGGGTGAAGAGGTGGAGAAGGGGTGGGGTGTCAGGTGTCCCATTTCCAGCAATTAGAAAGGGGCCAACCCTATCATCATATGGTGCCAAAGGGGGGAAGAAAATCAATCAAAAACTACCAATCAGGGTCACTGAAATATTTAGCTGTATCGCAAACTAACAAAATCAAGCCATGCTCAGCAGTCACCTTGCCTCTGTGAAAAGAATCTTACACTGCACATGCCTCCCTCAGTCACTTACTTCTTTCACAGGTGATGCCCTCCCAACCTTGGAAACATTTGCAGCTCCCATCTCCATGCAAGCCATCATTACAGATTCCATTTCTGCAAGTACACACTGTGGAGAAACACCATGCCATTGTCAAACCAGCTAGCTCTAATGTGCAAAGAGAAGTCTGGTACTTCGTAAATCAATACATTGCTGCATGCGAGAGATGAAGTTTTAGTTTCTTTAAGAAAAATATTAAGGGAATGTTAGTGCTTGTGTGAGCAGTGCCAGATTAAAAGATCTGGGAATGGAAGTTCTCTAGTACTGTATCCACAACACAGATACAGTTCAGGCAGTGGCAATGCAAGTGTCCCACAAACTGCCCTACAAAACATGGAGGAGCTCATTCTTCCCTGTGAGTTCAATGGCAGTTCCAAGTTTCAAAAGCAACTGTGAATTCACCTGATTTACAACCCGCTCCGTATCTGCCCACTTCACACATCTCACAGGCTGTGCCGTGGAAGCCTTCATGACAGCGACACTCCCCGCTGCCAGTAATGCCGTCCTGGCACACTCCGTTCCCAGAACACGAGCTGCCTGGCTTTCCTGGGCACATCTCACACATATGTCCATAGTAACCTGGACAGCAGATAGAGACCTTTGAGAAAGGACACAATAGGCTGGAGTAAGGCATCTCAAAGGATAGAAAATGCTACATTATCAAAATCATCCCTCTTTGGCCCATGTATAGTATTTACATCGCTACTATATTCATTTTATCATTTGATAATTGCTGATTATGATGACATACTAGCAGCAAATATGCTGTTAGGCTTGTCTCATATGTCCATGTTAATTAACAGTAGCTGCTAAGTTTATTAAAGACTGTGGTGAGTTGAAAATAGCATATCTGTTAACCCTGCCTTGACACACAAATAAATCAGTTTAGTTTTTATGCTCTGAAATTCCATTTCAAAACCTTTCACTTGGGTCTACAAAGAAGCACTACAGGCAAGAAAATCAAGAGAGACTCTCTAGTTACTATTTAGCAATGTGATATTAAAAGGAATTATATAAATAAAAATAAAATATACCCTCTATATAAGAATGTGAGTATATTACCTATAATACAAACGTACAGTAAGCACACAAAATAACTAGACGACATTTCATTCATTATAAAGAGGGGGGTAAGAATTGTGTAATTTAAAAACAAGATTACAGAAAAGATGTGTGCTACTAAACAGTTTGTACTAGTTTCAGAACTTGGTTATAATGGCGTAAATCTGAAGAAATTATTTCAATTAATGTAACTGAGATCAGAATTTGGCACTTTATGAGGCTGACAAATTAAAACAAGGGAGAACAAATTTAAGACCAGCAAACACACAGTGCTGCTGGAGGTTAGAAAAAATGTTTTTAGAGAGAATTAGTAATAAAAGAGTAGAATGGAAGAAGTAACCAGGAATTTATCCAAAAGCAAACCTATAATGTCACTCAGAAGAAAACAATCCTTGTTTGACATATATTGAAAGGTGCATAAACCCTATTGGAGTATGGACACTTTCCAGTTGAAAATATTGTTATGCTAGAAGGTGATAATGGCTGCCATCAATCAGGTCTTTGGATCTATAGACAATCACAGATCTGGTTAAAGGTGATTAGTATGCTAAACTAAGAGGAAGGAGCAACTAAATACCCCTTTCTATAGTGATAGATGGAAACAATAAGAGGCTACTGCCCAAGGCCCTGGACATGATGGCTAACCCTGAGCAGGACCAACCCATGTATCTTGAGGGAGTTTCCCTGGAACTGGTTGCAAATGCAGGGTCTAGAGGATTGTTTGGGGAATTGTGTGTGTTAGGGCTAGTCTACATTGCCACGGCAGCGCTTTAATGTGGCTTGTGTAGTCGCGACAAAGCGCTGGGAGAGAGCTCTATCCCCTTGCTGCCGTGGCCATGCCCCGCCTGGCTGTGCTAGGTCCCAGTAGCCTCCCGCCATGGGGAAGGGAGATTGCAAACACCTTGCACTGCCCATAATCCGTCCATTCCCAGATGGTTCAGAGCCCTATACAAAAGTCTGCACTAAACACTGGTGTGAATTTGGACACATGCACATACATCCAGCGAACAGACCAGATATCACTGACATTTTTCTATCTAAGATGTTTATCACTGAAATCTGCCCCCCCCAAAAACCAGAATATTTTTGAAAAATCATTTAAATTACTTTGACATTTTTTTGTTCACAAATTTTCAATTTTCAACAAATGAAAAAAAAAAGCACCTATTGATTGTTCCCAGGGATTTTGTTTTGTTTTCATTTTTTGTATTGTCAGTTTCAATTGGTCAGCTTAGTCACACAATTTAGTTTGCAAAAATTTACGCATTAGAGAACAAATTGTTGTTATGGGCTGGGTGAAATCTTGTTATGGGTTGAGTTAAAACCCCATTGAGACTGGTAGGTGGGAATTCCTCCTTCAATTAACATAACTGTAAACCTAAGTCCCACCTAAGAAAAAAGGTATGTGTGAATCCACACAGGAGTTTTTCCTGAGTATTGCTCTGGGAATGCGAGTAGGGGAGGGAAGAGAGACAAGAACAGACAGAGGGAGAGAGCCCAAGCATGGTGGCTGACCCTGAAAGAACCTGGGAAGAGGTTTTTGGGTCAGGGTGCAGGCGAAGAGAGTTCTTGTGGTGCTGTGAGCAAGAGAAGCTGTTTCCTGCTATTTGATTCCATTTGCATTCAGACACACAGGCCTTTTATATAAACAAAACTGCATCAAAGAAAATATCAGACTCTTTCAAATTCTACTCCCAGCTGGAACGGCCACAGGGCCCCAATCTTTGACTAGCCTCTCAGGTCCAAAGGGGTAATATTAATACATGAAAATTTGGAAAACTGTTACAAAAATACCCAATGGACCAAAAATGCTGCCAAATGTACCGAAATCTTTGCAAGTTTGTTTTTTTCAGGACCCGCCCACAGACCCCTATTTGTGTGAAAATGCCATAAGATTTGACTTTCACAATCATCTGAAAATTATTGTCAATGTACATTAAAATCTGAACTTACTAAGGAAACTTTAACACAGGTGAAATAACAACCAACTACTGAAAATTCAGACTTATGTAAACAGTGTGGCATCTTTCCTTCTCCTGGAGTTTCCTGCAGATAAAATTAAAAAAATATTATAACCCAGCAGCCCATCAAAGCAGGCATATATCAGAGCCAGCCCATTCACGGGTGAAACAGAAAAACAACACTATTTATCCTGTCTGTAAGAATAGCAATAAGAACTCAACAATGCCAGAGCTGAGAGCAAACCAGCATACCAGGCCCTGATGTGTAGTAACTCCAGATGACTAAAATCCTCAGTTTTATTCTCCATAAAACCAATACGTCTGCCTGTAAAAGAGAAAGCACCTGGCATGCTTTTTGGCATGTAATGAATTAGATAAACCAAGTGCCAGACATCACCACTATGTAATGCAGTACTGCCGCCAGCAGGAAGAACTTGATTGTTTTTCAAACATTTGTCAGCCTTTGAAAAACAAAGTGGCAAGTCAGAGAGGCAAGTGAACCCACCTGTGTGACCCTCACTAACAGTTTAGTCTGGAAAAACTGGTTTTCCCTAGCAACAGTGTTGGAAAAAACAAGAGATCTGAGGCCAAATCCTACTCACTGATACTTGTGTGAGATGGCCATTGAAGTCAGTGGAAGGTTCCACTGCGTTAAATAGACCAGAATTTGGGCCCAGGTAATACCTTGTCATGTGCTGCTGTTCAGAGGGCCAGCACAAGGAATATTCACCACTTAAGCCCTCAAAATAAGACTGAAATGAGACTCAGTAGTGCCTAAGCACTGTGCTAGCCCCTCCGCACAACTGTATATTCCATCCCCAAGTGCCATGAATACAGGGCTGATTACACTGAAACGCGTTCACTTACCGTAACCCTCTCCCAGCACACACTGTGTATGGAAGCCCAGAACACAAGAATCCGTCCCCCTCCCCCAAGATGTCAGGCAAGGTCTCAATGTGTACCCCACAAGTGGAGGACACAGTTTAAATGGTTGCACTGGGATTGCTTCAGACTAAGTCACTGTGAAGGGAAGACATTGCAGGGTGGATGTGTGGATATAAAAGTGGTGAAATTGTTCTGCTTGGAGCCAGTGAAGATAAATGTATTCTTTTCAGTGCATCAACCCCTCTCCTCCATCCCCAAACTCCGCCTCCCTTGCCCCCTTTCTTTCCCATATCCCTCCATCCAACCAATGTAGGCAATAATCTCACACTCTCCACCAGCCTCTACTTGGCCACTGGCCTTTCCCCCTTCACAGAGGTGCTCTGGGCTCTTCTCTGACTCCACTGCCACTGTATATTCAGGGTTTAATCATTGCAGCATCTGATCTGAGCTACGGATGTGGCGTATCCCCCCCCTGCTCAGATGAGGGGTTGGGAATTTCCCAGAGCTCCCTCTTCTACTGGCACAGGGCCTCTCAGCACCAGCCTAAATAAAGTAGCTGGCAGAGACCCAAGGATCAACAAATTCCCTAAAAGGCAGATGGGAACACAGTGATGGATTAAGACCATGCTCAATGGGTTCCCCACTCTAGATTGCATATTCTAAAGAGATCCTTCAATTCAAGCACAGCGTGGATATTGGCCCCATGAGAAGATTCAGGGTGTCATATTCTCCAGCTGGAACAGCCCACATTTGCCCTCGATCCATCAGTTGTTACGCATGAACAATGAGGACAGGAAACACCTCTCTTTTTTCTTTAATAAATATAAGGGAAGAATGAGCAAATAGTGTGTTGGCCTCTTGCTTGCCATCACTTACCTCCACAACTCTCACCGCTGAAAACAAAACTGCTTTCCCTGAACCACATGCAAGGGTGTGAAATGAATCAGAGACTTACCGCCAGGACCGATCCGGAAGGACACTTGAACCCCTTGTCACACTTAGCACATCTTGACTAGGGGACAAGAAACAGGAGAAGTCACACACAGTCCCTTTTAAAACGTCCTACTAAAATGTTAGTTTTAAAGTGTTCCGCAAATCATCATACAGAGAGAGGACAATGAATCGAGATGTTAAATTCACTGGCTCAAAACAATGAACTGAGCAAATAATGATTCAGGTAGCGAAATCCTGGCTATTATGGGTTTGTTTCATGCAATGTCTTATTTTTAACATGGAACTGTGAACACAAACACTGCTGCCAGAAATGTAACATGAAACAAAATCCTCCTCCTTAGCACGGCCACAGATATGCAATGTAATTTCTCAGCTATAGCAATGTATGAAGCTACGTCTATGGCAGTTTATTGAACTACACCCAAAAGTACAGGGCCCGATCCTAAGAGATGCTGAGCCCCCACAACTCCCCAGAGCCTCAGAGTTGCAGGTGGCTCAACAGTGTCAGTGTCAGGCTCATAGGGAGCATCTGCTCTGTACAGAGGTATAGTTGAGATTAGCTGGTTCAGGCCATCATGATGTGACCGAGTTAAGAAGACTTTAAATCAAAGCTCTCGAATGTTGTGATTATCTTTATGTAAAGCTAATTACCTTCTGAATCACTGTGGTATTGGCAGTGCAACGATTTTTCTGAATCTGTAGAACCCCAGAAACCCCAATCAACATCCCATTCTTGGTTTCGAAAAATTTACCGTCTAAGCGGACGTTGTTTACAAATGTCTGCAAAAAGAGGAAGAGAGTCTGGTTAAAAATCAGAAAGCTAGGATGCCACTATGATAACAACAGAGCCACCATATAACTAACAAGGGCCTTTCATCCTACAGCATTCAGCTGCTTTCAAACTGTATATTTTGCTCATCTACCACTGGGATGGTTGCCTCAGCTATTCTACACGCACAAACTTCTCTAGTAAAAATTACAGTGGATTTTTTTCTTAAGGTAGACAGAATATAATTACCCAAGATGCAAATCAAACAGAACACTGGCATCAACTGCACTAACTCTTTTAAAGAGTGACATGAGTGCTTCAGTGACAAGTGCTGAGGAACTCTTCTTTTTTTAAACATCTCATCCAAAAGATGATGCCCCAGCAATAGCACCCCAAAGTGTGTTCTGGGGACTTTCAGCATCACACCTAATGAATAATCACCACCACTTACTGCAGTCCTTTGGTTGACCAGGAAGATCTCCTAGCTAAAAACTGAGCAGACCTGAAACATGCTTGGCTTAGTTTAGTTCTGACAAGCTCACTAACTGAAGTAGTTATAGGTACAGGTCACCTAATACCCTCCAGAATAATACAAATTAATCTACTTACATTAGAAAGCATTCTATCCTAATAGACTGCCTCTGCTCTAAAGCTTGAGAGCTGACTGATATGTTTCCAGTGCTTGCTATTTTAGAAGGGAAGATTTCATGACTCATAGAAAGCATGGGGAAAAAAGGATAACACCACGGGAAAATGTTGTATGATTATTATTCAGAATACTAATACTTAGCTCTTCTATATTGTTTTTCATCCATAAATCTCCTTTTTTTATTTTTTTATTTTTTACAGCTAGCTGGGAAATTAGTTTTCTTTGAATTTATTTTGTTTTTTTCTTAAAAAAACTGCAAAAGAAAGTGCTGGACTGATGGCACTTAAGAGTAAATTGTTATGACTATGCACAGCATGGAGATGGCTACCATGGCCTCAATCAGGAGGAATGAGCTTTATAAGTGAAAGGACAATTCATTCTTCATGGCTCTCTCTGAACCTGGCCTCCCTGCTGAGACGGGCAATAAGAGGGTGTGGATGGGGCACAATTGCTATGATGTTTTTTTTTAAAATGATCAGAACACCTGTACTGTACTGAGAGCCAGTCCACTGAACGCAGAATAGACCCAGCAACTCACTTCACAGAGGCTTCTCAACTGATTCAGATGGGAGCAATTTTTGGTCACTACCATTCTGAACTACATTTGAACCTGTGACCTAGAAATGGAAGCCTACGTATCGTAGTACAGCCCAAGTTTTAATTAAGAACAAAAGAACGGCCATACTGGGTCAGACCAATGGTCCATCTAGCCAAATATCCTGTCTTACAACAGTGGCTAACACCAGGTGCTTCAGAGGAAATGAACAGAACAGGTAATCATCAAGTGATCCATCCCCTGTCGCCCATTCCCAGCTTCTGGCAAACAGAAGCTAGGGACACTTCAGAGCACGGTTTTGCATTCCTGATCATCCTGGCTAATAGCCATTGTGTGAAGAAACAATTCCTTTTGTTTGTTTTAAACCTGCTGCTTATTAATTTCATTGGGTGACCCCTAGTTCTTGTGTTATGAGGAGTAAATACAACTTCCTTATTTACTTTCTCCACACCAGTCATGATTTTATAGACCTCTATCATATCTCCCCTCAGTCATCTCTTTTCCAAAGTGAAAAGTCCCAGTCTTATTAATCTCTCCTCATATGGAAGCTGTTCCATACCCCATATCATTTTTGTTGCCTTTTTTGTACCTTTTCCAATTCCAATATATCTTTTTTAAGATGGGGTGACCACATCTGCATGCGGTATTCAAGATGTGGACGTACCACGGATTTATATAGTGGCATTATGATATTTTGGGTCTTATTCTCTATCTCTTTCCTAATGAATCCCAACATTCTATTAGCTTTTTTGACTGCCACTGCACATTGAGTGGATATTTTCAGAGAACTATCCACAATGACTCCAAGATCTCTTTCTTGAGTGGTAACAGCTAATTTTGACCCCATCATTTTATATGTATAGTTGGGATTATGTTTTCCAATGTGTATTACTTTGCACTTATCAACATGGAATTTCATCTGCCTTTTTGTTACCCAGTCACCCAGTTTTGTGAGATCCCTTTGTAACTCTTAGCAGTCTGCCTGGGACTTAACTATCTTGAGTAGTTTTGTATCATCTGCAGATTTTGCCACCTCACTGTTTACCCCTTTTTCCAGATAATTTATGAGTATGTTGAACAGTACTGGTCCCAGTACAGACCTCTGGGGGACCCCACTAGTTACCTCTCTCCATTCTGAAAACTGATAATTTATTCCTACCCGTTGTTTCCTATTTTTTAACCAGTTGCCTTCCCTCTTACCCCATGACAGCTTACTTTGCTAAAGAGCCTTTGATGAGGGACCCTGTCAAAGTCTTTCTGAAAATCTCAAGTACACTATATCCCCTGGATCGTCCTTGTCACACGCTTCTTGGCCCTCTCAAAGAATTCTAGTAGATTGGTGAGGCATGATTTCCCTTTACAAAAAAGCATATTGACTCTTCCCCAACAAATTGTGCAACGGCATCCTACAACAGCAGGTAAAACCCTCCCATTCTTACCTGGTTGTTGTTTTTATAAAACATTAGCCAGTAGGAGAATCCTAACATTGTGCTTTTATGGACTCCATTTTTCAAGTCTGTAGAGGAGAGCTTCTCTCCAAGTACAACATGGTACTGCACAGTGTCATTATCCTGGAATTCAAGACCAGTAGGAAGCAAAATATTTAGCCTATTATTGTTTCATAAACAGGTATTAGGTAGCTAGAGGTAAGTACAGTGTAGAAAGAACTGTAAGTCCACAAGTCTTAGGTATGTCCATAATCTGAAAACCAGCTCTAGAACGAAGTCCAACAACCCTGTACGACTGCGTTTGTTCAAAAACCCAGAAAGGTGTTAGGAAACCTTTCTAAGGGATTGGACAATTACCTGAGTCATAAGCACTGTCCATGAGTTTAGAAATTTTGTTGGATCTGCCTACCTACAAAGCTAATTTTAAATGTAAGGAGTCCAGATATTGAAAATGGCCAACACTATGTAGCAGTAGCCATTTTAAATATGGTCTGGCAAATTCCTTATATGGTGCTCCACCTGACTCCATTGTCAAGCCCAGAGAACCCCTTCCTTTCACTCTCCCCTGCAGAGACACCTTCCTGACATGCTTCCTAATGTCAGACATTTCCACCCACCACCACTCCACCTACTCCCATGCCTCCTCTTCTTTCTGCTGTGCTTCCCTGTCATTACCCTTGCTGATCCTAGAGAGCCCTCTCTCCTGCTGCAGCTGCTGGAGTCCAGAATCAAGCTCAGCAGGTGACGGTTAGCAGTATGGAAACAGGACTTCTTCTGGCCAATCTATACACTAAAACAATTTTAGGCAGAATTCCTCATTAGGGACTCAGATCTAAAGCCTGATGGTATAATATGGCCCCCATAATTGATAACTATCACACATAGTCAGACTGTAAACAAACAGTGATCTTACCAGTTGGGTAATGTTGGAAGCGTGGCAATATTCCCCAATTGAATTGTTTCCTGGGACAAAAATGGTATATTTTTCAGAGGACTCAATTTTTCCAATCAACTGGTATTGCTAGAAGTTGCAAAACAGGGATATTAGTGAGTGAACTAGTTTTATTTAAAAGAGCACGAGAGGTAAACAAGAAACCCAAAACAAACAAAAAAAGATAAAATATTACTATCCATTAGGAAGGTGGAGGCATCAGGCAAGAACTCCAATAGAAATGCTTTAAAACTGGATGAGATGCAAGGCAATTTCCAGTAGAGGCATGGAAAACAGCAGCAATCCACCCTGCCGAGGCCTTGCTAGGCTGATGCTGGCCCAGCTTCTTAGATAAATGGGCCTCTCTCATACTTACAGTGTGTATCTATAAGTCCCCTGCTTGAGCATCATCTCTAGTATGTGTTATCATTCTGAGGTGTGTACATGTGCGCGCGCACACACACACACACACACACACACACACACAAGGTCTTACAGATCCAATCTATCACTGTAATAAGTTGCTAAAATTGAAAGAAACCTCTACCATAGCTCCCAAAGAAACTAACCACTCCAAAGAGGCTTTATAGCTAAAACAGCAGTTTTCATTGGGTGTGTCTTGTTCTATTTCTGTGAGGTCTGATCCCCTGTGGGAGTTATTCATTCCTTTGGGAGGCTGGCTAGCCAGCTTTATAAATCTGTCCTAGTCCCAAAACATAGCCTGGGAGCACCACAAAAATCACCATGATTTTCCTAGGCAGTCCATGCAGGCTTGGTTCTAATGTTAGGCTGGTTCAGCAGCTTCATACTATCAAAAAAGCTTCCTAACTTAATATTCAATAGAATCCAAACAATTGCTTACCAGTAACAACTCCTTGAACAGAGTAAATGCGGGGACCATATCGAGCTGTTGCTGCAGACCGGGGCGACTTGGTGGGATATCTCCTAAAGGTGGTAACAAAACCTGAGCGCAAGAAAGACAAAGATGAGCTGGATCACAGGTCAGAGACTGCTTGGGAAAAGCACACGGCAATCCTGCCCTACAATGAAAATAATTATGCATGGTTGCAGTTAGTGTGGTTCTGCTCCCAAAATGGACAGGTCTTGACTCTCTTCTTGAAGAGTCAAGTATTGGACTCTTCTACACAGTTTGAGGGCAGTGCTTTAAATATTAAATGCTGCTGCACAAGCAGCATCTGGAATGAGCTCAGAATATCCAGATCTACTTGGATCCTATTTGAATACCCCCATAGCTCCACAAACAACAGAAAACAAATGTGTTACAGCAATATAACCTAGTATTTCCAGACATTGTTCTTACTGATTTACCTTATTTAGGATATAAATAGTGCCGTTAATAGCAGGAATATCAGCTACTACAATGATTGCATTCTGAATCGTTATAGCCTGAAAAATAACAAGAGGGAAACATGAGAACATTGTAGGTCACTGAGTGGGGTGAAACAAAACAATCTGTGTCCAAGGCCCCCTGCAGCACCTTAGACTTATATGATACATCAGGAATTTAATGGCATTGTCCTCACCAATGGGTACCCCAGCACAGTATATCCCTAAATGTGTTGTTTAATTTGCTACCAATATACACACGTCAATTAAAAAGCCCTTACGCCGCTGCTGTTGGTTATCTCCCATCTGGTCCGTGGATTTAGAGTGGGTAACTCCTCACCCTTGTGCTCTTTGAGCTGCTCACTGGTGAAGGAACCTTGGAGAAAATGGGCCCTGTAGGTGACAGGCACATGTAAAGAAGAATTGAGAGCACGTTTTATAACATAGACCTCTGAAGTAGACTGTTTATCTTGGCTGCCGTCTGATCCCGTAGCTTGCTCTTCACAATCCTGGGCCTGGCCTCCTCTCAATATCCATGTCATTATGTGCATTAATCCCCTGGTATGGTGATGACAACTGACAACATGCAGCCCTCTATCACTCAAGCTAATCTGAAAGTATAGCAGGTCTCACTCAGCTGCAAGAGGTTACGAGCCTCAGGTGTTTCCAGGATTCGATATTTCTGCAATGAGATGTAGGTGCTATCTAAAGTTCATCTCTGCAAGGAGTTTAATCCAGATATTGAACCAGTGCTCATGTTAACTCGTACTCTAGCTCCTCCCATCCTGGTGCCTAAGCTCTCCACAACACAAAGTCCTTTAATGAGACATTTCAACTAGGAACGGCTGAAATGGATTGAATACAATAAAAGCTAATGCAAACATGTGCCCCAAACCCAAACCACTGGCACTGAGCTACACAGATACACCATGCAGCCATGCAACTGCTATACAGCCAGTGAGCTGTATTTGCAGCCATCAAGCGGCTACTCTACACCTGGCCTTCATAAGCTTGTGTGGTCCTTCCCTAGCACTGGTGTAGCTTGCCCATGCAAGGCCAGTTTACTCTAGCTTTGTAGGTCCCAGAAATTGGCTCATTGGGCAAAATGCTCCTTCCTTCTACCTCGTGCATAGGTGCAACCACAAACAAAAGTTGACTGGGACCAGATATGAGGATGCATGAGCCCTGCAGCCACACTGAGGGGAGCATGGATAGGATGATGAACACTGGATGGACACAGCCCAGTGGTTGCTGTGTGGTAAGGAGGGGGCAGAGGAGCCCAGGACATGGGGCAGATGTTGCTCTGTTTTTCACTTAAGCTAGGCAGCCTGGTACTCTGGCTGAGGACAGAGTCAGGACTCCTCTGCTCCAGTTCTGCTGAGGTTGGTGTGAAGGCGATGGGGAGATTGAGCCCTGCTCAGTGGAAAGCAGAGGACTTGGTGGTCACTCCACACTTCCAGGCAATTGGCTGCAACAGTGAATCCCAGCAGCCAGTATTATAGGAGGGCATTAATGTACATTTCTCACCTGCACTTTTGAAAAGAAAGATGCCAGATTTCTCCCCTTCTCCATCATCGGGTTTGAGCTACCTTTGATCCCACCCAATTCTAGCTGCAGCAATTTCTGTGTACCATCATCTCCAGCACCAACTCAGCCAAGCTGCCTCTCCTCACAAGTTCAGTATTTTCTCCATCTCCCCTCTGCTTTAAAAACTCCTCCCATCTTCTGCCTGTTCCTCAATACCAGTCACAATTCTGACCTTAGCTCTTCCATCCTGCTCACCAGCCCGACCAGTTCCATATTTCCCAGCCAGCATTCACACACCCTCCCCTTTTTGATCCCACTAATCTTCCCTGGGCTCAACTCCAGATTTCTGTGGGTCACCACCTGCCTTCCCTCCCCAGAAGATGTGAGTAAGTAAGAGAGCTGCAGATTTCATGCTCCTCTCACATCTTCTGCATGGCCAGATGTTCTGTGCAGAAAGAGCAGCATGCAGAGAGAATTCCCTGTTCCTTCTCCCACTGTGGGGCTGCTTCTGCCTCATGGCTGGGAGAAACATCCTGCCTTTAATATGCAATTAATAAACCTTCATTGTATCTTCTAACCTCTGTTATGTTTGAATTATCCAATAAACACTTCATCAACTGGATGTTTCACCCCTGCTATGTTTTTACACTGTGATGGTTTTCTTTCTACTGCCATGGAGCCGATACGGAGAGAACACCAGTCTCCAGCCCTCAGTTAGGGCTGTTTTGAATGAAAGAGCATGATAACAGTCCAACGATACCTGACTAAAAATGGCAGTGTGTAGGGCTTCAGCCAGAAATCTTTTTCAGCCTGGCTCAGGCTTTTGATGGCAGCTTCTGCGGGCACCAAAACAGTGACATTGATTCCTGCCGGGATGCTGAAGAGAGACTTCTGTTGTCCAGAGCAAGGAGATGCACAAATAAAACAAGTCAGTGCTACACCTACAGCGCAGTACAAACCTTTATTGCTATGATCCCACTCCCACTGCATGTAAGATTACTGTGTGGGATTAAAGCTTAAATTCAGTTGTACCCAGAGCTGTGGTGGTGGTTGGGATGGTGGTTGGGAAATTAATTCTGGTGGGAGTCAGCAAATGCCATGGAAAATTTTTCCACAGCAGTCCAACCTTAATTTGCTGGATGCTGAATGTAGGAAATCTGCAACTTCAAGGAACAAACCCCCAGAACGGGTGCTGCAGAAGGAGAAAGTTCTTGATATTTTTTATATTGCCAGTGCCAAAGGTCTCTTTATTCAAAAAAGGTTCTAAGAACCTTGCAAATAGAACCACATTCACTTGAGCCAGTAAATCCCTTCATACACCCGAGGCCAGATTTGGACTAATGACCAAATATGATCTGGCAAATGCAGGTGTAACTGATGGAATGGGTGTTGTGCCTGCTTGTAAATTTGGCCCCATGTATTGGAAAACATTTTCAGTGGCCAACTCCATTCCATGAAGTGCTTACCACCCTGTTCCATTGGGAATAGGAAGATAGTAACAAGAAAGGGAAAGAAAGCTACCTGAATTTTTAACTTTACTCTTACTTTCGAAGGGTCGCTTTTGTATATTACTCCCACTGGTTTTTTATCTGTTTGTCTTTCACACAAAGCAGTCAGCTACTTTACAACAGCCATGAGTTAGCAGCAATATATGGTATGAAGGTCAAGTATGTGATGGTCTCTGTTTCTTCCAGAGCGAGAAGCGTGGTCCCCAAAACACGCCATACGAGCCAATGGGTCCATAGTTAGTCTCTAGAGCAGGTGTCTTAGTGCACACAGTTAGCCATGTGACTCACCACTCAAATGAATGAGAACTTAAGAGGGTACATGCCTGGCCCTCATTGACCTTTCACACGGTGCTATTAAAAACATAGCTAAATGCAATCAATCACACCATTTAGAACAATCTATAAAACTGTCAACTAATTTGAAACTCTAAAATGCACAGTAATTTAAAAAAAAAACACCATTTCCAGAGCTAAAGGTGGGGATTTTTCGGTTAATGTACCATGCATTAGCAAAGTTCAGCTTGATTTGCCCTTTTTTTTTTAATAACGCATGCAAAGGAAAATTGCCTCTTAACAGCAGATTTAAAAACAGCATCTTTGATCTTTGCTTTGTTTTTTTCTTTTACAATTTATATTTTACAAAAACACTTGTAATTGTTTCAGGCAGCATTTTTTACCTTAATCCACTCATAGAAACCTGCAAAGTGGGAATTCCTGGCCAGCTCCTTCCAACAGAGAAAGCAACACAAAGATTAGTACAAGTACAGAGTTTGTAGGGAGGGATGAAGCAGGGGGAGGGAAGGGTGGGGTCCTGTGATCCTTGTTATTTCAAGTCTGCTTCAAACACAGCAAACTCGGCTGAGTCAAGTGCTTACCGCCTGCCTACACAGAACTTTCAGAAGCCATGTGTCACTCACAAAGGTGTGTTCCAAAGTCAGAGAGCTAGATCTAAACTCTTGATTTTTTTTTAAACTTGCACTACTCTGCCAATTATATCTAATTTCAAGCTTAAGGTAATTAATTCCTTTACAACCTTTGCCTTTTCTAACTACTCATATGGGGCACAGAGTTCAGAACCAGAGCCGAATCAGAACTTCCCCAACGTTCAAGTCAGATCTCAGGCTCCTCTCTAATTAATGAAGGATGCGTATGAGCTCTGCAACATCATACACCTAGGACACAAGTCAGAAATTGTTGTTGATAGCTTACATTATAACTTGGGCCTACATACTAATGTCCTATCCAGGGAGAGAGGGAAATGCATCAGATTGCCAGGCAGACTATGGTAAGAAGAGTCAGATTAGGTACTCTAGAGGGAGAAAGCATGGGTAGGGACCCTGTGAGACCATGAATTCTCAGTCCCCACTTGCAGGAGAGAGGGAAAGTATGTTCTCTGTGTAGATTTGTCCCCTTTTTAGTTGCTGTCTGACTTTTTCACTTTGTATGTAAGTGTATGGGGAACCCAGCCCAACATGGGTTCCTGGGAACCATAACTATTTTGATGGAAAAGCAGAGGGTGGTGTGCTAGTTGGTATCCTACAGCAATACTCTTCAGTAAATCAAGAGAACTGTCACTACATCTTGAACAACAACAATACAGCGGGATCAAACTATTCCCCCCTTCCCTTTCCTCTAATTCATGGGACACAACACAAAGCGACGTATCGATTTTTTACAAGGTGATGCTGAAGTTTCAAACTTGTCAGTTCAACATATCAGTTAGGATGGAAAATTGGCAGAGGATTGATAGCGTTACTGAGGCATACACTGACAAAGTTTTAATTATTTTGTTTTTGAATGAAGTACTTTATATATACTTCAAGAAGTAGCAACTGTTAGTAAAATTATGTATATTTAACCTCTGATATTCAAGTCCAGAATCAACACGTATCATTGGTACATACATAAATTGCCTAGGGAGATTGTGGAATCTCCATCATTGGAGATTTTTAAGAGCAAATTAGACAAACACCTGTCAGGAATGGTCTAGATAATACTTTGTCCTGCCAGGAGTGCGGGGGACTGGACCTCTTGTGACGTTAGGAGTATAATATAATGTCTCATTGAAAGGTGACACAGGGCCAGAAAGAGTTAATTAACTCAGACTGACATGACCCATGGCCAAACTTTAAAGACTTGTTAGGAAGATATGTAAATGAATAGAGCTTTGAAATGCAAGCCTGCATTGTTAGAGATAGAAGGGGAGCTGTTTGCTCAGGTCTTGTAATGTAAGCAAACAAGTCTTGTCTATTACTATGGCTTTGATTCAACGATCAAAAAAGGAGTAGTGACATTTAGGAAGACACTTGAGTGAAATAGTATTATTGTGTATATGTCTCTTTGAAGGTTGTGGTAACCTATATCTGAACTGTTTAATGAATAAATTACCCTATGCTAATTGCCATGATGTTTGGGAGATGGAAAGTTAAGCCTATTGTTTTCTCAGGCCAACAAGCTGAAACCCTAGACACGATCCTTCTTCATCTCAGACCTGCTTTGGGTTTCAAGAAGGGGAAACCCTAAGCCATAAGAATTGAGATCTCCAGTCACTTTCTGGGGTCACCCTGAATATGGACATTGGACTATAACCTATGGACTATTTCTAGAAGAACTTTTGGCAACTACAAACTCACTCTCTCTGCTATGTATCTGGACCTCCAGATATTGAACTCAAGTTTGTATGTATATTGATCTTTCAACCAACTCTCTCTCTTTTCTTTTTTTTAATAAATTTTAGTTTGGTTAATAAGAATTGGCTATAAGCGTGTATTTTGGGTAAGATCTAAGTTATCATTTGACCTGGGTCTGGGGCTTGGTCCTTTGGGATCAGGAGAACCTTTTTTCTTTTACTGGGGTATTGGTTTTCCTACCCAGTCATCCCCATAAGGGGCGGTGCTGGTGGCGATACTGGGAAACTGGAGTGTCTAAGGAAATTGCTTGTGTGACTTATGGTTAGCCAGTGGGGTAAAACCAAAGTCCTCTCTGGTTGGCCTGTTTGGTGTGCCTTAATAATAAAGGACACCCAGCTTTGGGCTGTAACTGCCCTGCTCTAAACAATTTGTCCTGTAGTGATACTCTCAGTTGTATCCTATCACAGGCAGCATCGTTACACCTCTCGAGGTCCCTTCCAGTCCTATGATTCAAAGCAGCAGCTGTTGTCACCTGCAGATTTTAGCATGAGCTGGTTCAGCTACTGCAAAAAAACACCAACCTTTTTTTTTTGAATTAAAAGAGAATAATGTTCATTTTCTCCCTACCTTTAATACATCTCCATAACATACAAGTCCATCTCCCATGTAACCCGGAGCGCAAGCACAGGACCGCTCCCCTCCTCCAAGAGGCTCGCACACAGCCTGTGAGGACAAGCAAACGAAGGATTACTGTGTAATAAAACAGTATTGCTCAGTGTTAGCCACTCAGGAACCCTGTGGCAAATGTGGGAACTGATCTCCAGTCTCCCAAATTGCAAGATAGGGCCTTAACTACAATGCCATCCTTCCTCTCATGGTCCCTTATGCTGAAATAGAGTATTTTTACTGTACACCTAAGAAACCACCACCCCCACCCCCACACACACACCTTCTAGCACAGCCTTGTGAAACACGGGAGTGTGAACAAACAAGATAAACTAATGACCACAAAGCCTTTATGCTTTGTCACAGGAAGATGTGATTATTGCACAACAAAGGAAGACATATTGGGCCAGATTATCAGTGGGTGTATATCAACATAGCTCCATTACAGTCAGTAGCGTTACACCAAAATACATCCTCCGAGGATCTGGCCCAACATTCTTTCCCAAGAAGGATTTTGGAGAATTCTCCAGCTACTCACCAAATCATGGCAACCACCATTGTCCAGCTTGCAAGGATTAATGGGGTCACAGTTATAGCCATCACCAGCATAGCCACTCTTGCACATACACTTGCTCTGAAAGTAGAAGAGAGAGGGAGGAGCTTCACTACGGACCTATCCCGACTGCACAACTAATGCCGTCCCTCTTTCAATGAGTCTGGGTCAAGATCTACTTTTAAGTTAATTTTTAAAACGATTTTCATCTCAGAGTTGTTAACAGTCCCTGGAAAGTCCAAAACGGAAATATTTCCTTACTAGGGGTTTCCCTCTGTTACGGTGCACACGCTGGTTTGTTATTGTAGGGTTGCTCATGAATATAAAGCAATCCGGCATGCACTAGCTTGTTATTGTAGGGTCTCTCAGTGTGACACACTGTACTTCAAAGTATCACCCTGTAACCCCCATATTCATCATTGGTATATGGTGGTGGCATTTCATACAAAGCATGCCTTGCAAGGTATCATATGAAAGGTCACGATCTGCTGAAATTCACTGTTCTGTCAAAATGTGTGTATCATCATTTTACACAAAGTTATGAAATTTTGCTGTATGGTTGTTATTGAAATATGTTGCGAGTTTGGGAGATGCCCACCGCTAGCTCTCCAGTGACAAAGATGGTGACGCACACCCAAACATACGTTAAGCGACCATTAAGAGCCATTGACCAGCAGGGGAATTGCAAACAGGAGATTTACAATTCTGTGAGAGACAGTTGCACAAGCACCACACAATAGGGGATTGCTCAACTCTGACTCAGCAAGGCCTACCAGGACATGTCTGGACCAGAATCTTTCTTGGGACATGAATTGAGAGTAGAAAAATAAGGGACCATGGCATCATGAGACCATCTCTCTCCTCCCCCACCTACACTGAAGGCAACAAGAACACTGGGAAAACAAAGATTTTGAACTGAGGAGACTGGTCCCAGGCTGACAAGGAAATTCAGCCTGTGTATTAAGAACTGTAACTTATCTGCAACATCCAGTGCAGTGAGAAAAGCTGTTAGATTCAACTCTTGCTTAGTCTGATAAAACTTAGAATTTAGACTGTGATTTTACTTTTATTTCTTAGGTAACCACCTTTGTCCTGTATGTCTACCACTAATAATCACTTAAAAACTATCTTTCTGTATTATTATTTTAATGTTTTAGTTTTACCAGTGAGTTTGTCTAAAGTGCTTGGGGAAACTGCTCAGAATACAAAGACTGGTACATATTCCCCCATCCTTTGACGAAATGGTGAACTAATTAATGAGCTTGCATTGTTCAAGATAAGATCTTGAGCAGTGTAAATGATGGTATATGTCTGGGGTGCAAGGCTGGGGGCTTGGGAGATTTGCTGTGTTTCCTTATGTATAGTTCATGAGTGGCTTAGAGAGCATTCATGCAATTTAGCTGGATGTGTCTCTGTATGCTGGTGGCTGAGTGATCACAGCATCTAGAGGGGTTTGCTGTTTGTCACTAGCATAGCATCGTGAGAGACAGCCCAGGCTGGAAAGTTAAGGGGGCACCGCGGTCCCACTGTTTGAGATTGGACCCCGGGGATCCTGTCAGACTCAGGAATGCTGATTTACTAACTCTTGTTTTAATTAAAAAGAAATTAAAAGACTACCAGGGATTTTTCAGAGAGAAAAATACAGGCCAAACTATGGGCCTTCCTACCTTGAAGATGGCTAGAGAGACAGGAAATTGCCCAAATGGATGGCCGCTTTAACTGCTGTGGCTATTTGATGTATTTATTTTATATTTTAACACTCCCCAAACCTACCTCCACATATCAGTTGTCTGAAACCAGAAATTACAGAACACAGGAACCCAGAACTCCCTGTGGCAGAAAAGACCAACAGCCCATGAAGCTGTGCTTCTGGCAGTGGCCTACACCTGATGCTTCAGGAGAATGAGCTACCCCCATGATGCCCTTGACTAGTTGTGCAATGCTGTGTATGGGGAAGGATTGCTAGAGAGGTGTCTGTGGGGAGCACGTTAAATAAAAAAACAGTTATTAAACGTAGTTCCTTGCTATTCAAAGAATTCTCAGGTTTTTATTGGTTACTAGTATTTCACTGAATCATACTGTATAAGGACTAAATTTTGCTGATTTAATGGAAGCCAATTTCTTTCAGACACACCAGTCGAATAGGCCTTGCTGCTGACGTTCCTGGAGCAACAAGAATTGCTGCTCCTAGGAATTTCAGACTGCTACAGTGCGGTGTACATAGCAAGTGTCCATAAATCTCAGCGATGGACCAGTTAGTGCTGAACATACCTGTCCAGGTCCAACAAAGCTGCAGTCTGCATTCATGTGGCAGCCCCCTCTTGTCTCCAGCACACAGTTATCTATAGCAACACAGGCTTTTCCATCCCCAGTCCAGCCCTTGTTACACTGACAGGTAGCAGTACCAGGGCCTGTACTGGTACATATGGCCTGTGGGGGAGGGGAGAAAGGCAAATTACACTTAAATGAAAAAAAAAAAAAACCATTGAGGATGGGAATCCTTCCCAGGAAGTAATATAATGAACTGGCTAATACACATGTTTAACAGAATCCCCCAATTGGGTAGAATTAGAGCTGCTCAGTTGTGTGTCATAAGCCCTACACTGCTAACAGAGATTCACCTTGAGCTCAAGCAGCAGGAGACGGGTTTTGGAGGAGGATGAGAATTTTATCCCTGCTGTTGCTGCAAAGCGCTGAGTACAGTCTGTGTGGTGCTCTCTCCCTGTCTAGTGGTGGCTGAGCCACAGACAGAGGTTGAGGAGTCTGCTAAAGCCCTGGCTCAAGCAGTAGCGGTCACATATTTAAGATCCAGAGGACCCAAGTTCAAACCCACTGCCAATGACCCAGCCCCAATGACCCAGACCCAGCCTACAGCTGCAAAATCCCAGGAGGCTGCAGATGTGTAACAGCATCATCATAATATCCGGCTGTTATATAGTGCTATTCATCAGCAAATTACAAAAAAAATAATAAACAGTCCCTGTAATAGGTGAATGGGTCTTGGAATACCTCTCCCATCTGCTCTGGTACCACCCAATTACCCATGGACAATAGCAGCTGACTAGCTCCCAAAACAGGGTACAATAAATTTGGTTTCCAAAATAATACTGATTAAAAACCAACTGGAAGAGAGGCAGAAAGACTTTGTACAGTTTCGGAAAAAAACTCTTTATCCATTGCAATTCCTATCGCAACTCTCCACAGTTTCACTCCTACACTTCAAAGACTAACAGATTTATTTGGACATAAGCTTTCGTGAGTAAAAACCTCACTTCTTCGGATGCATAGAGTGAAAGTTACAGGTGCCACCAGACTCCTTGTTGTTTTTGTAGATACAGACTAACACGGCTACCCCCTGATATTTGACACTATGCAAGGCACTAAATTTAGCCGTATGGAGTGGAAATCCATCAACCTCAACAAAAAACTTGCACAGATACAGACAGACATCATCTTCCTCTCCAAATGCAAACAGATGGACATCATACCAAATGGACTGAAGGTAAAAAATCCATTACGCATCTGTAACTTTCACTCTATGCCTCCGAAGAAGTGAGGTTTTTACTCACGAAAGCTTATGCCCAAATAAATCTGTTAGTCTTTAAGGTGCCACCAGACTCCTTGTTGTTTTTGTAGATACAGACTAACACGTCTATCCCCTGATACTCCTACACTTCACCACCCTAAAGTGTAACCAGGGACAAATCTCAGAAAGTGTGGGTAGGGTGACCAGATGTTCCGATTTTATAGGGACAGTCCTGATATTTGGGGCTTTTTCCTATATAGACTCCTATTATCCCCCACCCCCTGTCCCGATTTTTCACACTTGCTATCTGGTCACTCTAAGTGTGGGTTTCTATCTAGATATTTAGATAGTCCCCATCACTGCAGTATCTGAACACCTTTGAATGAACAATTAAACAGATTCTTGCTCAAACCATCCAAATCTTTAGTTTCACAAAATTGGGTTGCGAATCTTATGAGAACAGGTGCTCTTGTTAGATTTCATGCACTTCCCATTGCCAGCTAAGCTGCAAATGATGCAGGAGGAACTCCCTCATGATATTATGGCTTTTCCACTTCTGGCTTCTTTTAGATCTGTGGAATGCAGACTTTTCAACCTCTCCAAAAGACTCAGATTTAGGGGGTGGGCTGGTCTGTTTTTATTGTCTCCATACACTGGTCTTGCATAAAACCCGGGATGGATTCTCTGGGACCTGTCTCTAATTGTTCCAAAGTCGAGGGGGGAGGAGGACAGAAACGCTTCCATGGAGAAATCCTATTGATTTGTACTAATAGGGATGAAACCAAAAGGGTTCTATAGACAATTACTCTAAAATTACATAGGATTTCATAGAGAATGAGACCCTTTCTATAGTGTTCTGAGCCATCCTATAGAATTCTATAAGAGGGACATTAGTCACTACTGAATTAAATTTTCCATAAGGGAGAGGAAGATCTCTCCAGGACATTCCAGCTTGACATAGGCAAAAGAGCTCATAGGTAACAAATCAAAGATCTGAGACAGCAGGCCCTTCTTAAAGAGACCCATCCTTCATTTTCCCCACTCCCATCTGCTTTCCCTTTATATGACCTAGATGCATTCCCCACACTGAAGTTTAAAAAACATGAGTATGCTTTGCTCTACTGTAGCACTGTCCATCCACAGGCATCAATGTGCTTTACAAACATTAATTCATTATGCCTCACATCACCACCATCTTACAGAAGGGGAAACTGAGGCATAAGCAGGTCAAATAATGTGTCTTAGGCCACACAAGTCAGTGGCAGATCTGGGAACAGATCTCCTGAATCCTAGAGCCCCGCTCTTGCCAGTAGCTAATGTTTCTTCCGTGTTATCCACTCACATTTTCTGAACAGCCTCCTCGTTCTGGCTTCCTACAAAGATCAATGGGCAGGCAGGAAAACCCATCCCCTTCATAGCCATCAGTACAGATGCACCTTAAAAACCAAGCACAAAAAGACGTGAATTCCCAAGCACAGAATGGCAGCGAGGCAGAGGGTGTCTGCTAGCACTGCCCCATTAAAATTCAGCAACGAGTATGGAGAGGA
Source organism: Trachemys scripta elegans (assembly GCF_013100865.1). Classification (NCBI taxonomy): domain Eukaryota; kingdom Metazoa; phylum Chordata; order Testudines; family Emydidae; genus Trachemys; species Trachemys scripta. The sequence goes on from NC_048304.1 coordinate 43,919,265, forward strand.
TTGCACATCTTTAACACGGTGAGGACATTCTTTGATGCTGTGATTTCCTGTGGCGTAGATGTCTACATGGCATACGCAACCACATACTCACCAATGCACAGAGCTGGCTACATCTATTTATATTACTGGAGCCCCACTGTGCAAGCTGCTGTACAAACACGCACAGCGACACAGCCCTTGCCCCAGTGTACCCGCCCCCTACTATGTACATAATAACCTTGCTGTGTTGTTGAGACTGCAGACTGCGTTCCGATGACAATACTGAGATGCAGTCGGGCCACAGTTCTGAGAAGTCCTGTCACAGAATTCCCCTGTATAGCCATCCTTACATGAACGGGACTGGCACTTTCCTCTGCTGCCTGGCCTGTTATCACAAATTCCATGGATGCAACCGCAATCTGTCAAACGCATGGAGAAGAATCAGTTGCCTGGTCAGTTGGCAAACTCCTGCAGAGAGAGCACCTTTTAAATTTTCAAATTTCTCTTGCAATCTCTTCTCAAACCAAATGACTGTCAGATTAGTTCTCAATTCTTAGAAGTCACCTGGGAGATATTTCTGCTTTTCCTGAAAATATGCCTAATTGAGCCCATCCTCATCTGGCATAAGTCAATGTAGCTCCATTGATTTCAATGCAGTCACACTAATTTACATCAACCAAGGATGTGGCAAGATGTTCTTATCATTATGAGTGGGGGAGCTAACGGAAATGGACATTCAAAGCCATCAGAGTTACACCCTATCTGGGGCTGGTAAGCAAGGATGACAGCATTTTATCTTCAGTCATTGGACTCCAGGCCCTCAGAGCACTTAGAGATGGGAAAGATTTATTGGGTCATTCCCCCCTGACTGAGATGGATCCAAACACCTTCAAACACGGCTGGGGGGATTCCAAAATCTGGATCTGAATTTTTCAGTTGAGCCCATCTTCATCTGCCAGACATTGATTTGTGCTTTGTTTACTCCAGCATGAAATGACCCAAATGAAGGGCCTACCTTGTGAAACTCGTCCATAGAGCTCCCTGTTAGGAAAGGGTCCATGCCTACATTCCCCCGCCCACTTTGCTCAGTTTACTGCCTTGCATTTCCTGTTACCCATCAGGGTTACTTTCTTGGGGAATTACAGACCTTCATCACAGTTCTCCCCGTGCTTGTTTGGGTTTGAGCAGATGTGGCAGGCTATTCCTTTGAAACCCTCAAAGCAGAGACAGTTGCCATTCCCTTGCAGCCCATCACTACACTGGAAGGAAAGCAAAAAGAAAACTGACATGAACAAGGTGGAGGGAAAATATACCTGACAGAGACATTCATGTCTAGTAAGGGAAACCTCGCAGGTTCCAGAAAAGCATGGAGAATTGTAAACCATTTTAGGAGCAAGAAAAAACCACACAGGCTAACATGGTCCTGGTGACCAGAAGCAAAGAAGCTGAACATTAAAATGGTAGTTAAATTGAGATAGCAGCTGAAAGTTCAGATGTTTATTCAGACCTCTTGGGTCTGCAAAACTGGGCTGGAAATGTCATGTGAACACACACATGATTTTTTTGGAGCTTCTGCTTTTGGTCCCAGCTGCAGCAGGAAGCACATGCAAAGTGGAAGAGAAAAACAGACCAATTTTTTTTCAAATAGCAGAAAAGATTCATCTCAAGTTTTGGATGAAGTTTCAAGTCTGCTTCTACTTTACGTAAACCGGGTGACCTGTGTCCATTGGGAATAAGATGAGTGTGTAGTGATGACGTGGGTTATTTCCTGTACATTCAGAATAAAAACAAAAAACGTTGGTAGTGGTAATAGAAAAGACGGCTTAGTAGTCAGTTCCAACAGAGCTAGTGCCAAACCAAATGCCTTGTAATATTTTGTATTTGAGCCCCAGAGTTACACACTGACAAATACCATTTGGAATTGCAGCAGATGAGCACACATTGTTCTTCCCATGGGGTTTGGCTCTGAGGGTTATTTTGTTTAGAAGGATCAGCCCTGAATATATATTAATCCATAGCCTTGATCAAGTCTTCTTCCACAAGAGAGAAAAGTTTTCCCTGCCTATTGTATGTCACGCTGTGATATCTGTTATGCACACAGATTTACACTGTTATTGTGAAAAAAGACGCTCAATGAATGAAACAGTATAGTGAGATTTGAAAGCACAACAGCCTGGAAATGTTACGTTTAGTTCCAACAGCAGCCATAACTTGCCTTGCAAATACAACATGTAGTACTTCACTTCTGCGCAGGGCATTAACAACTTGTATACAGTCATATATGCATGTAATGTGAGTTAATTATGGTACGAGTTATTGGACTAGGATGACCAGATGAGAGGAAGAAAATATTGGAACACATGGGCGGGGGGGGAAGGGGAGTCCGCAAAATATCGGGACAGATTGTGTCCCAAACATTGGTCGGGAGGCGGGACAAACGCCTCAATATCGGGACGGTCCGGATTTTATCGGGACGTCTGGCCACCCTATATTGGATACATTTTGCTCTGAGTTACAATGGTATAAATCCTAGAAGAGGCATTAATCTCAGTACAAGACATTGTGGTGTGCGTAGCTATGATTTTGTTATCTATCTCCAGGAGACAGAAAGAAATGCCTCGCTCTCCATCTGTAAGATTGTCTGTCTTTAATTTTCTCACAAGCTTGCTCCCTGGCCAGACAGGCAGACCTCTCACATTTAAAGGTGTAGTACACAGAAATCAATAGCTATGTACAGCACAGACACTGTTCTTACTTTCTCTAGACTGTAAATATGCCTTGTCAGGAGAGAAAGAGGCAGAGAAAGAAAGAAGCAAAGACAAGATGTATCCACCCTTTAAGATGGAGAGCAAGAGTAATAGAATTAAGATTATGTCCTTCCCATCCTTTGTCTATACCCAAGCTTTGTGCATTCTGTTTCTTTGGCCTTTGCAAAGTTGAGCACAAGACACTGATAATTTCCATGTTTGGTGCAAAGAATGTGAATTCCTGGTAAACACTGCCAATTAGATGCACATGACCAAACTCCCCAGCTTCCCACTAGGAGTTTGAAAAGGCTAGTATAGTCCAACCATGGGTCCAACATAGTGCACTTACATTCCCTCTGCCGTAGCATGGATTGGAGAATCCACCAGGGCATGGCGTGCAGTCAGGACCAAAGAATCCTTTGCAGCACCCAGGTTTCTGAAAAAGACATAACATTGGTACACCATGTGGAGAAGCTTAGGGCTGGTCCCCACTTAGTCCGGACTTCGGACTAAGGTACGCAAATTCAGCTACGTTAATAACGTAGCTGAATTCGAAGTACCTTAGTCCGGACTTACCGTGGTCCAGACGCGGCCGGAAGTCTCCCCCCGTCGACGCCGCGTACTCCTCTCGGCGAGCTGGAGTACCGGCGCCGACTGTGAGCACTTCCGGGATCGATCCCAGAACATCGATGGCGTGCCACCGGACCAGCCGGTAAGTGAAGACTAGGCCTCAGTGTATTAAACACCATACAACACGTATTTGGTCTGAACTCAGATCTTTTTCTCTTGTTCCTCTCAGTGCTCAGACTACAAGTCTGCCATTCTCCATTTGCAAGTATTAAATTCAGCTCGTCCAGTGGCGGTGGATTAATCAAAAGGACTATTTGACCTGGATTCTGAACTATGCCTCCAATATCCCCCACACCTCGATTTCCCCCACCCCCAGCAATACCCTCTTACCACACTCAACCAGGTTTTTTCCCCTAGCAAAACCTAATTCCCTCTCCTCCTGCACATGAGCTGGATTTTGAGGCCCTGTGTTTTTGATTGTTCTGGGCCATGTCTGCCCTTTGTCCATCCCTGCCAAAAACTGAATCATTTAGGAAGGTAAATGCTCCTGCTGGGTTGCTCCAGAGAGCTGATGTGGTTTGCTAACAGAAACACAACAAATGGAAGGCAAACACTTCACAAGGTCGCACGTCAGTGTGTACGCTTGGCTCCCTGATGACTGATCACTTGCAAGCAGCATGACATCTCTAGCCAGGACGAGGCTGTTTCCCAAAACACCTGATAGGGTTTCAACAACAGGATACGATCACTCTGCAAACTTAATGTGCACTCTCTAATTGCACTCTGTTTCCTTTGAGACATGCGTGGGGCTCTGTGATAGAAGAGGAGCTGTCATAAACACCATGCTCTCTGTTATGGTGTTTCCTCCACCTCAGCCTGTCACATTCAAGGTGGCTCGTGTAGATTTAGCCACGCAGCTTCAATCAGCACTTAACCGGGGAGTCATGTAGATCAATCCTCACGTGTTTTGCTAAATATTTAACCCTAGGCGGGAACTTCCCCAGTTAGTGCAGTCCACCCCCAGTCCAGTAACAGGACGCAGGATATAGATACACTTTGAGCAGAGGAGGGGGTGATTCTCAGCTCAAGGAGACATACTCGCACTAGGTCTGATTGAGTTGGCATGCTAAAAATAGCATACCCACAGCAGCATGAGCAGTAGAAGCTAGCTGCCCTGAGTATGTATCTATGGCTTCAGCTGGGTGTGCATTGGGGGCAGCTAGCCCTTCCCACTGCTGGTGCTGCTGCGGCTACACACAATTTTTAGCATGTTAACTGGATCAGTGCTAGTGCAGGTTTGTCTCCTTGAGCTGGGAATCATACCCCTGGCATGAAGTGTGTCTATCCTGCAGTTGGGAGATGTGAGGGAAGCTTGTTTAGACATATCTGAGCTAGCTTTGACATGGACGAGCCAGTGACAAAAGCAATGAAGCCACGGTAGCATGGGAGGTAGCCACCAACCTGAGTACATTCCCAGGAGTCTGGGTGGGTGGAGCTAGCTGTGCCACCACCCATGCTTCACGGCTATTGTTACTTACGTTAGATTAGCTCAAAGCTAGCTCCAGTACATCTACACATGCTGCAATCACAACTACCAACTGCAGGGTAAACATACCCTTAGTGTGGGAGCACTTCCTCCCCCCTGCCACTTGTACTCCAATTGGCAACCACCCGGTTCAAGGCAAAATACTCTCCTCTAGCTAAGCCAGGAGAAGCCAAGTTAAGCTCCCTTGAATTCGAATGTGCTCTTGCATACTGTACATCACACTTACCAAAATGGTTTGATTGCAGTACCTGGCACAGCCCTTCTTCAGGACATTCAAGCCTAATGGATCATGGATGTAGACACATTCACTTGGATAGATCTCCTGAGCCTTCAGAAATGAAACAAGTCATCAGCACAACAGCTATTTTCATGCTTTTTCCCCTGCCCCTTGCTGCAAAGGGTAACTGTCTATCATTGAGCTGAGGAAGTTCATGAGAGTGTCAAGGTGAACTAGATATCATTATGGAGACCCTATTGTACTGGAAGGCATACAACTGCTTCCTCTGCCTCACAAGAGTCCATAAATCAGACCCTAATGATGGCCATCTGTTCTGATCACACAGCTCGTGCTAAGTCAGAACAATGCAGTTACTTAAAAATTGGGTCACAAACAAGTCTCTATATTGTTTGGTTAATAAGCCAACAATGCACATGATGGGAGCAAGTTAACTTGCTATCACTCCCATAAAGAGAAAGAGATGAGAGGTGGAAATAATCACTGGGGTAACTCTACTGACTTCAGAGGAGTTGTTCTGGGGATGAACTTAGCCCACAATGCCTCTAACTTCACCAGTTACCATTAGAGTGCAAACTCAGGGCCAAAGTTTTCAGAAGTGACTAGTGAGTTTGGGTGGCTCCATTTTCAGATGTCCAAGTTGAGATACCTAAAAGGGGCTTTTCTGAAAATCAGACCCCTTTAAGGTCTCAGAATGTGGGCACCTAAATATTGAGCCACCGAAAATCACTCACTAGTTTTGCAAATCTTAGCCAAGCACTTTGTATCTTGGGAGCAAAACCTGCCCACAGCAGCATGACCGTTTCTGATGGTCTTTGTCCATAGCTGGGAAACAAGATGCTGCTGTCTCACAGCAGGAGTAAGACTATAGCTGCTGGAGACTGTGAGTAACATTTTCTTCAATTTTATTTTTAAAAAAGTTTTAACAGTTCAAAATCGAAACAGAAATGTTTAGTTTCAGGTTGAAAAAAATGTTTTGTTCGACGCAAAACAAATATGTTTTTCAACTTTTCAGTATGGCCAGCACCCTGAAAAATCAGGACAAGAGCTGTGCAAATAATTAAGTCTTCAAGTTATTTTTTAAATGAAATAAGGTCTTTAGAATATCTCGCCCTATATTTTTCTTGTTTTCTTAGAGTGCCCAGTCTGAGATTGGCCTTACACCCTTAACTCATGCAAAATTAACTCTAGTGGGAGTTGGACTGAGTAAGGACTGCAGGATTTGTCCCTCTACTAGGAGCAAAACAGTTCACATAGCTGCAACTAGGTAGAAGTCAGAATAAATTTGTGACTCAACACATTGGAATCAACAGCAGATCTGATGGGACCGAACTCCACCTTCAACAACAAAACAAGAGCTGACCTCACCTGGCAGGAACACCCATCAGCGACACCCAAGCAGCAACCACTTCCAACCTGCTTTAGACAACCTCTAGCCACTCTGCCGGTCAGAGCCACGTGCGGACTCATCTCAGCCTGGCAGACTCAACATGTACCAGTCAGGCTGCCTGAACCAAAAGTGAGCTATGTCCCACCCACCAAGAATTGGGCTAGACAAGTGACCCACCGCATAACAGGTTTGCTGCATCTTTCCAGTGACCAAGATACAACATGCGCATGTTTCCACTAGACCAGTGGGTTTCAAACTTTTTTTCTGGTGACCCAATTGAAGAAAATTGTTGATGCCCATGATCCAACGGAACTGGGGATGAGGGGTTTGAGGTGTGGGAGGAGGCTCAGGGTTAGGGCAGAGGGTTGGGGTGTGGGGGTGAGGATTGTGGGGTGTGGCCAGGAATGAGGGGTTCAGGGTGTGGGAAGGAGCTCTGGGCTAGGGGTTGGGGTGTGGGAGGGGGTCACGGCTTGGGCCTGGGTGCAGGCTCTGGGGTGGGGCCAGGGATGAGGAGTTTGGGGTGCAGGAGGAGGCGCTGGGTTTGGGGGAGGCTCAGGGCTGGGGCAGGGAGTTGAGGTGCCGGAGGGGTCACGGCTCTAGGCTGGGAGTGTAGGCTCTGGGGTGGAGCCGGGGATGTGGGGCTCCAGCTTTGGGGGGAGGCTCAGGGCTGGGGCAGGGGATTGGGGCATGGGCTTACCTCCGGCGGCTCCCGGTCAGCAGCGCAGCTGGGGTGCAGAGGTAGGCTTCCTGCCTGTCGTGGCACCGCGGACTGCGCTGTGCCCTGGAAGCGGCCAGCAAGTCCGGCTCCTAGGTGGAGGCCCACAGGCATCGCCCCCGCAGCTCCCATTGGCCGTGCGGAGCCGGTGCTCGGGGAAGGGGCAGCCTGCAGAGCCCCGTGGCCCCCCTGCCTATGAGCTGGACCTGATGCTGGCCGCTTCCAGGACGCAGCGTGATGTCAGAACACGTAGGGACTACTATTTTTTACTGGCTGGCCGCCACGGACCCTGGGTGTCACTCCAGTGATCAGGTTCTGCACACTTCAGAACCAGAGGCAGCATAAACCAGTGGATTAAGCCATGGTCTAGGACCAAGGATTACACTCCTGGGTTACACTCCTGGCTTTGTCACTGACTTGCTTTGTGACATTGAGCAAGTCACTTCCCCTCACTGTGCCTCAGTTTCCCCTCCCGCCTGTTGTCTGTCTTGTCTATTTAGATTGTAAGCTCTTTGAGAGATCAGCACTCTTACTATATATCTGTACAGTGTCTAGCACAATAGTGTTGTTATAATACAAACAAACAAGGTATTTACCATTTTTGTGCTGTGAGGTGGGCAAACGCTGGTGTTCACGGCCCCACAATCAACACAAGAGCCCTGTTATAAAGCCAAGAGAAGAAAAGTCCTTCCCATGAGAGTACTTACATTTATACACACTCAAACATAACCCCATTTTATGCTCATACATGAACAATACAGAAATATTGCTTATGACACTTTTTTTTTTTGCCATAATAAGAAATATGACCAAAGAAGTTTTAAGTAGTAAAGGTTCAGGAACAAGGTGAGTTTTTCATTTAAAGAAAAAATGTTTCCCAGATAATTTCTGTGGGTATTGCTCACATCTCAAAGTGCTGGTTTTTACACAGGTACATCTCTGTGAGATGACAAACCTCTCGGCGCTTTGGCTAGTAGATATTGTTTGTAGCTGTGTTGGAAGCTGTGATTTAGAGTTAATGCTTTAGGTCTCATGACACTCAGAAGTACTGTGGACTCTTATGTCACTTCTGGGCTATTACTGGGGCCTCAATCCAGCACTGAGATGCACACAAGTGGACCTCAGATCTGTGACGGGTCCATTGGCTTCAGTGGAGCTCTGTGAAGCATACACATGAACCAGCTCTGGCCCAAATGTGGGACACTGTGTGTGAAAAAATACCCAGAATAAGGGGCACAAAAAACCCTATTCATGAAGGAAATTTAATATGTTGTGAAGCTCCTTCCTTCAATGTAAATGACTCTTTCTGTAGCCTCAGTGCAGTGAGTCTTCATTTCAGATGTAAATAATTTTCAACAATAGAAGTGACAGGGCACCACATTTGTGTGGAACGTAGGGAATTTGGGACTAAATGAGGGATGCTGGAGAGGTTTGCTGTGTGGGAGGAGGGAGATAATAATAATTAATGGAGATATCCCATCTCCTAGAACTGGAAGGGACCTTGCAAGGTCATCGAGTCCAGCCCCCTGCCTTCACTAGCAGGACCAAGTACTGATTTTGCCCCAGATCCCCAAGTGGTCCCCTCAAGGATTGAACTCACAACCCTGGGTTTAGCAGGCCAATGCTCAAACCACTGAGCTATCCCTCCCCCATGATACATGTCTTTCAATGTAGGATCAGCACTTGCTGCGTCTCTATGTGTTCCTGCAGTGACTTCAACGGGACAGCAGCCAGCCTCTTTGAAAAAGTGCCAACAATAGGCATTGCAAAGCCAAAGGGCATTTCAAAAGATTTAGTTTGCATAAATAAATAAATATCATTTGGCTTTTGTAGCAACTACTCAAACAGCTGTTACTGAGCAGAAGCTCTTGCTGCTTCCCAGTCCGAACTAATAGGAGACAGAAGTTCAGAGTCAGGTGATCAACCACTATCAAACTGGTTGGTAGCTCTGGTATAAACAGGAAGGATTGCATCTCAAACAATTCCCAAATAGCAGCCCTCTGAAGAGCTAAACTCCTTTCTGAATCATGGATATTTTGGGTAGGAGGAAAAAAGTGCTGCTCTAAGTCTTTTGTCAAAAACAAAACAACCCCCCCCCCCAAAAAAAAAACACCAACAACCACCAAGAGAAAACAGCTGACTTCCCAGCAAGATAGTGTGGAAGCGTTAGCAGAAGAAATGCTCACAGCACATACACTGGCTAGCTATGGAGGTAGTCTAGTGTCAGGGATCATAATGGGGGTGAATTTAATTCACAGTGTGAGAATACACAGACATACCTTCTGTGCTTAAATATAGTCTATCTTAGGTTTTTCTATAGCACCCTGTAGTGGGGCAGCTGCCCCACTCCTGGAGAACAGGGATTAAAAGCAGCCAAGCTAGGCTGATTGAGGAAGCAGCCACAACTGTGGCCAGCTCAATCAGGGCCCAGCTGGCCTTATAAGAGGGCTGGGGGCCAGGCGCTGGAGGAGTCTCACTCTAGCCCTGGAATAGGAAGGGCTAGCTGCCTGAGAGCAAGGTACCTGAGGTAGAGCAATGTTGAGGTAGAGCAATAGGAGCTTGGGAGCTCCAGCCTGGTAAACCCTGAGGCTGAGGCCTTGTTGAAGGCCTACAAAGGGACTGGGGCTACAGAGGTGCAAGCCTGGGGATAGGCAGGGGCAGCAGGGCCAATCCCCTTGCCAACGATGAGTGGCCATTACAGACTGCAGTTTGCCCCAGTGAGAGGGGGCTAGATGATGACTGGCAGTAGCCACTGAGGCAAGGTGGCTTTAGAGGGTTGGGGGTTCCCCTGGGAGGGGAGACCCTGAGTGTGGGGGTACTGCTGGGCAGAACCCTGAGGTAAAGGGCACCGGGGTTCGGGAGGGACATGGAGCCAGTGGCAGGTGAGACACCTGCCTGCAGAAGGCGCTCCGTATGCTGGAGAGCTAATTGCCAAGACGACCAGCAGGAGGCGCCACGGCAGTGAGTCTTCACCTTGCTACACACCCATTGGGGGAAGAATGGAAAAACTTGACTTACTGCAATGATTTTGTGCTGTTCTTCATTGCACCTCTGAGGCAGAATGGGAATTATTGAAGGAGGAATGAAGATGCCATCCAAGGTATGAATGATTCCATTTGATGCCACAATGTCCCTCTTGTTTAAGGGAATCCCAGAATCATCCAACAGAATTCTCCCCTGTTCCAAAAAATACCCCAAAACAAAATCAATACCCTAAGTCATTCCCACTCAAACAATGTAAGGAGACATGCTGGTAAATTACAATAGGCAGTCTCTTCAATATCAGCCACACAATATCCATCTTTCCTAGTGGAAGTTATGCATGGAACAGGAGGGGAGAATGCATAATAGCTTTAAATAAATCTAGTTTATTAAGCAGAAGACATAGCAGAGTTGGCCTGAGTCAAAGTCCTGTTCCAGTGTGATGGTGCACCCCATAAGGCTTCATGGAAACACGCTTATGAATGTATATATATGACAACTGGAATATGTTTTATGCTACATATGACATGTAACATATCTCTGTAAAGGTTATGATCTACTGAATCTATTAATCCTATTTGTATGCATGTGTCATGTTGTATTCGAAGTTATGAATATTGGCTGTGTACTTGCTTGATTTCTAAGCAGCCTTAGTAGTAAAGCATTTGGCCAGCTTCTTGAGAAAGGAATGTGCAAATTAAGTGCCCAATCAAGAAACACTTAAAGGACAATGAATCTTGGAAAGCTCCAATCCACATAAGAAGTGTACCTGAGGACGTTCAGAGTAGCATGTAAACAATGGCTGCTTCCTGTAAACTGGGTCATCCAGGGACATGTGACTTGCCCATGTGACTCAAACTCCATCTTGGAGCTGGACTTTTCATAGGAGAGAGGAGGGGGTCTCCACCCACAAGAGAGAGTCTACTTAAACCCCTGGGAGACCCCTCCATTTTGCCTTCAGCTGTCTCAAGAAAGCCTCTCCACCCCCAAGGATACCTGAAAGAAACTGGAACAAAGGACAGTAACTACAGTGGGTGAGAGTGATTGCTGGACCCAGACTAGAAGGAGAGTCTGTAAAAGGAAGCTTACTGGAACACCACTGAGGGTGGGATTTTGTCTGTATTCAGTTTTCTTACTGTATTAGACTCAGACTTGCGTGTTTTATTTTATTGGTAATTCACTTCGTTCTGTCTGTTAGTATTTGGAAGCACTTAAATCCTACTTTCTGTATTTAATAAAATAACTTTTTACTTATTAATTAACCCAGAGTATGTATTAATACCTGGGGGGGCAAACAGCTGTGCATATCTCTGTATCAGTGTTATAGAGGGCAAACAATTTATGAGTTTACCCTGTATAAGCTTTATACAAGGTAAAACGGATTTATTTGGGGTTTGGACCCCATTGGGAGTTGGGCATCTGAGTGTTAAAGACAGGAACACTTCTTAAATTGCTTTCAGTTAAGTCTGCAGCTTTGGGGCACGTGGTTCAGACCCTGGGTCTGTGTTGGAGCAGACTGGTGTGTCTAGCTCAACAAAACAGGGTGCTGGAGTCCCAAGCTGGCAGGGAAGGCGGGGCAGAAGTAGTCTTGGCACATCAGTTGGCAGCCCCAAAGAGCTTTCTGTGATCCAACCTGTCACATCCAGAACCAAACTTTCCCAAAGTTTTGAGTGTTTATATTTCGGGTTTGGTTTCAGCCCATATCTAGCATGTGGCGCTTACATCTTCAGTGATATTGATGGTAAGTATCTGGTTTGCCATGGTTATAATCTGTGGCATCATTGTCAGCTTCTCTACAGTCACCTGAAATATATATACACAAAAAGGAGACAATGCTATGAAAAACAAACTGGAGGAGGAAAGAGAGTTGTATGTATTTCAGAATCACTACACATTCTCTCCCTAAACCAGCTTTGAAGAGTTGCCTAATATTTAAACTTTCCTCTGCAAAATACACACATGACTAAGGCTATGATTTAGTCATAGGTATTTTTAGTAAAAGTCATCGATAGGTCATGGGCAAAAAACAAAAATTCACGGCCCGAGACCTGTCCATGACTTATACTATAAATACTCCTGACTAAACCTGGGGGGGGGGGGGGGGTCCGGGGGGGGTGGTGCTGGGTGAGTGCGGGGGGTACCTTTGGGGGCCTGCTCTTCCAGGGGGGGCGGAAATGGCCCGGAGCCAGACTCAACCTTTCTGGACTAGTGTACCCCTTTTCAGGAGTCGGATTTGTCTTGAGTACCTCCAGGTTTCACCTCACTTAAAAACGACTTGCTTACAAAAATTAGACACAAAAAAATACAAAAAAATGTCACAGCACACTTACTGAAAAATTGCTGACCTTCTCATTTTACCCTATAATTATAAATCAATTACAATATAAATATTGTACTTACATTTCAGCGTATAGTATACAGAGCAGTATAAACCAGTCATTGTCTGTATGACATTTTAGTTTGTACTGACTTTACTAGTGCTTTTTATGTAGCCTGTTGTAAAACTAGGCAAATATCTAGATGAGCTGATGTACCCTTGAAGACCTCTGCGTACCTCCAGGGGTACACGTACCCCTGGTTGAGAACCACTGGTTTAGTATATGTTTGCAAAACATAACAATAATAGGCTTCCCTGAACAGAGAGACCAGGCTGCTGTAGCACAAATCATGTTGGAAAATGGTTGTCGTTTGCACAGCTCTGTTCTTAACCTGGACAGGTTTATAAAAAGTAAAGAATAAAAGGAGGTAGCTAACAACCTCATGTTAACAGCTCACCTATGATATAAATCAACACTTTTTATGTCTGCAGGATCAGACAACTAAAAATAAACTCACATCAAGGAATTAGGTACTGATCAAGAGCCAGTGAAGTCAGTGGAAATATTCCCATTAACTTATATATGCTTTGGACCAGGCCTTATCTGAGCTGATGAAATATGGGTGTTAGTTGTTCTAGACAATAAATAAATAAATAATGAAAAAACACAAACAAAAGGGGGTATGTTCTCACCAGGTGAAATTTACCCCTGTGCAGAGCGCTAGCACAAGGTCTGTGCACCATGTAAGCTCTATATTGTAACTAAATACAGCCTTTCCACTAAATCTGGCCCTTTTTGCTAACCTGAAAGACAACACTATAACTAATACACATTTATTTAAGCAATTATACTGTTACTTAGAATCTTAATTTTTACATTTTTTTTTATGATGTCAGATCAGGGGCGGACAAACTTTTTGGCCTGAGGTCTGCATTGGGTTTCGGAAATTTGTATGGAGGGCTGGTTAGGGGACGCTGTGCCTCCCCAAACAGCCAGGCATGGCCTGGCCTCCGTGCCTCCCCTCCGCTTCTTGCCCCCGATGCCCTCCGGCACCTCTGCCCCATTCACTCCCCACCCTGCTCCCTGACCATCCTGGAACCCCTGCCCCTGACTGTCCCCCGCCACCCCATCCAACCCCTCCTCTCATTCCTGACTGCCCCCCAGGACCCTTGCCCCATCCAACCACCCCTTCTCCCTGTCCCCTGACTGCCCCTGGAACCCCTGCCCCTGATTGCCCCCCGCCGCCCCATCCAACCCACCCTCTCCTTCATGACTGCCCCCCGAGGTCCCTGCCCCCGTTCAACCCCTGTTCCCCGCCCTCTGACTGCCCCGACACCTATCCACCCCCCGACCCCTGTGACCACCACCCTGAACTCCCCTGCCCCCTTTCTGCGCTGCCCAGAGCACTGGTGACTGGCGGCTGCCTGGCTGGAGACAGCCACGCACCGTGCAGCACAGAGCACCAGGTCAGGCCCCGGCTCTGCTGCCCCAGGAGCTCGCAGCCCTGACACCCAGAGCATTGCGCCGCCGGCGGGGTGAGCTGAGGCTGCACAGGAAGGGGAACAACAGGGGAGGGTCAGGGGGGCTAGCCTCCCGGGCCAGGAGCTCAGGGGCCGGGTAGGAGGGTCCCGCAGGCCAGATGTGGCCTGCAGGCCATAGTTAACCATCTAGGACAGAGGTGGGCAAACTTTTTGCTTGTGTTTTTTTTCATGCTGCGTTTGAACGGGAAATTGGAATTCATTTAAAAATGCATAAAACCAGCATTTTAAAATTGTTTATTAGTAGTTAAACAAAACTCTCTTAAATGTGCTGGATACATAAGAAAAATAAGTTTGACAATGTTTTGCTCTTAAAACTAAGTTAGCTAGTGAATTGAACTGATTGTTTCTGGACATCGTGTCCTGCACGTTTTTAGAACCAGTAGATCTCATCTTCTCACACCTTGTTTTACTCATAGATTGGAAGAAGAAAAGAAGCTTTTTTGACTTCCAATCTGTTTCCTCAACTGACATTTAGAAAAATGTAAACACCAGCATTTGCTCCATTGTAAAGACTGAAAATGAAAAAAATGCTTAATACCTTACACTGTCACATACTTGAAGCCTGAGCCAACGTCAAAATTTAAAGATGGTTACCCACTAATTCTAAATATAAAATTTTAAAAACAGCTCCCTTTAACTCATTACAATTTGAGGAGGGCTTATTAATGTAGCATTTTTTATTTATTATAATAATTTAATAGATTATAGTAAATTTAGGCCTTAATATAGGTAGCAATAATTTCACATTTAATTTTAAAACAGGCTGATTTTTTTCAAAAAGAATATATTTAATTTTTTTTATTTATATAAAATCAGATATTTTGAGCCTGGATGTTTCAAGCACTGGTTGCCAATATCTATGATTCAGAATGGTCAAAAAGTTACCACAGACTAGCAGCCATTCAGTGGCCTATGTGCAGTGAGTTTGGTGGATCTCAGTCCAGTTTCTAGTGGGCAGGTGTCCATAGCACAAAAGACATTAACAAAACTGGTATTAACTGGTTCCTTTGTTGGCAATCTCAGCAAATATGCCTAATCTAGAAACTGAACACAAGTACTCCTGTTCTTTTAAGTGGGCCTGGAGGCTGACCTCCCGCCAGGTTGATATTGAGGCATGTTGGAGTGGACATGCCACTATCTGTGCTCTACCAGTTATGTGGGTAGAGGGCTCCAGAACTGGCAATCTGACACCTTTCACAAGTCCCAAATTATATGTAAAAACATCTAGAACAGAAGGGAAAAAGCCTGGATCTTTTTTGGAAATATTAGACTACACAAGGGAATGCATTACACGACAGTCATCCCTAGTATGAATCCACTAATTTCAATACATTTAACACCAGGGGTGAATTTGACCCAAAAGGGACAAACATATTGCTCTTAACATTGCCTTGTTTATAAATCTTAATGGCAAACTTTGGAAATGCCTAATTAACCTTTTGAAAATGAAGGAAAAAACTAACCATTTGTGTCTCATAGCTTTTTTGTGGAGTAATATTTTCATTTTAATGATAGTGTTAAAGAAAACAACCCCCTCCCTCTCCCCCCCCCAACCCCCCCACCTGCTCAAGAAACTAAGGGCTTTATCATTAGGGCCCTGATCTAGCCAAGCACTTAGACACGATTAACTTTAAGCATGTGAGTAGACCCATTGAAGTCAGTGGGATGATTCTCATGCTTAAATGCTTTGCTGCCTCAGGGTCTCTGTCACATCTCTCTCTTCCTCTGTGGGAAGCCTAAGCACTGAAGAGGTAAGCTAGAGGGACACTGAAGAACTGAACACAAGTCAGTGTTTAATTATATGCTGGCCAAAGGACTCCAATACACTAGAAACAAGATGCCTTACCCCTGCTCCAGTGTAGATATGATGTTTCACAAGCTCCTGAAGCTTATTTATCCCCTGGGGAGGGAAATGGAGATAATAATGACAATAAGTAGATGCTCTCTCTTGGCATTCGGCACAAAGAATTGGGAACTGAAATAAAGCATTCTGGTAACCAGTGAATTTGAATTGTATGTGGATTTTTACAGTATCTTTACTTGAAAGGTAATTTTTTTAAAAAATCTGCATTTAACAATATAACCAAATTTGTGGTATGTTTGCCATTGCGGGTCACAAAAACAGAGCTTCCTTCTGGAATATTACAGGAACTGGGACATACTTTGCTCAAATATGGAAAGAGCAACTTCCAGCTGAGATAAGATCATCACACACATTTGAGTCTTTGCATAAAATTCTGAGTTTACCAATACCTTTTTGGTCTAACTAACTAACTGATCATACCCCCTTTGACACAAGCCTGTCTCATGAAACCTAATGTCACAAAATAAATTCATCCAAAACACTGATGAAATCTCACCTCTGTAAAAAGATAAATAAGCCTCCCATCTCTTAACTTATCCACTCCATTATTGCTTGGCACAAACACAGTGAAGGGTCCTGGTCCATCCAGTATCGAAGGCAGGCCACAGTTCTGCAAATATTAAACAGCAGTGGAATGAAACTTCTTAGTCTAAAACAAAGATGAGTTAGTGAAAGAAGGGCTGTAAGAAAGGGAGAAGATTCACAGAGGCCCTGTAGTCCACTAGGGACTTTGCTACTGCTAATAAACGTATACTGAAAATGCTCAGTTTCTGCTGTGATGAGCAGCAGCATAAAGTCCTAATATAGACAGACAGGAATCTGTCCTAGCAAAACAGCTGAGCCAAAGAAGCTATTGGCAGAAAACAGTCATAACAACAGTTTAAACAGAGCTCCTGTAAGCAACTGGCATTTCACTAATGCTTTCTCATTGCAGCTTTTCACAGACAAGAATATATACACACAGACTAACCGCTCTATCTGAATACAACTAGGGGGAGAAAAACAGAATAAAAGCTCTATTTCAAGATGTGTTTAATGCATTTTGCAAATGAACAGTAACTGATGGAATGGACCCCTAAAAACAGGAATGCTGCAAAACATTTCAGAGTGTAACACTACAGGGGGGTTGGACGGCTCAGGGGACTAACAACAGGATATGGAACATTTCCCTTGTAGGCCACCAGGTGAAACCTGGCTCATGGACAGGGGCCTCAGGGGATTATCATCTTCAAACTATTTGTGTTTAAGTGTCTGTATAAAATGAAACAGTGGTTTCAATCCAGTTCCTAGTGGGCAGGTGTCCACAACACAATCAAGGCTTTCATTAGCAGTCACAGCAGAGAGGACTGAATGAACCATGGAGAATCTACTCTCTTCTCTCTCCTAGGCCTGGTCTACACTACGGGTTTAGGTCGACTTTAGCAGCGTTAAACCGAATTAAGCCTGGACACGTCCACACAACGAGGCCCTTTCTTTCGACTTAAAGGGCCCTTTAAACCGGTTTCTTTACACCACCTCCGACGAGGGGATTAGCGATAAAACCGGCCTTTGCGGGTCGGAATTGGGGTAGTGTGGACGGAATTCGATGTTATTGGCCTCCGGGAGCTATCCCACAGTGCTTCATTGTGACCGCTCTGGACAGCGCTCTCAACTCAGATGCACTGACCAGGTAGACAGGAAAAGACCCGCGAAGGTTTGAATTTCATTTCCTGTTTGCCCAGCGTGGAGAGCACAGGTGACCACGCAGAGCTCATCAGCACAGGTAACCGTCATGGAGTCCTCCCAGGATCGCAAAAGAGCTCCAGCATGGACCGAACGGGAGGTACGAGATCTGCTCGCCATATGGGGAGATGAAGCAGTGATAGCTGAACTCCGTAGCAGTAAAAGAAATGGAAAAGTATTAGAAAAGATCTCCAAGGCCATGAAGGACCGAGGCCATAACAGGGACACACAGCAGTGCCGCGTGAAAATTAAGGAGCTAAGGCAAGCCTACCACAAAGCCAGAGAAGCAAACGGAAGGTCCGGGGCAGAGCCGCAAACTTGCCGCTACTACGCGGAGCTGCATGCGATCCTAGGGGGTGCAGCCACCACTACCCCAACCGTGTGCTATGACTCTCTCACTGGAGAAACACACAGGGAAGACGGTTCGGGGAACGAGGAAGATGACGATGGAGGTACTGTAGGTAGCTCACAGCAGCAAGGAAGCGGAGAAACCGGTTTCCCCAACAGCCAGGATATGTTTGTGACACTGGACCTGGAACCAGTAACCCCCGAACTCACCCAAGACCCTCAGGGCACACAGGAGACCTCTGGTGAGTGTAACTTTGTAAATATTTGTAAACATTACAAAAAAAAGCAAGCAAGTCTGTTAACGTGTATGGGGATGGAGCGGAAATCCTCCAGGGACATCTCCAGAAAGCTCTCCTGGTTGAAATGGGGTGATTTTATTAAGGGGGACATTCAGAGGCGCCCGTTCCTGCTATTCGGACCAGAAATGTTCCCCGCTGTTAACCACGCGGTGGGGGGGAGGGGTGAAGTGATCATCCCAGAGAATCGTGTGTGTGTGTGTGTGGGGGGGGTGGTTTACTTGTGTTTGTGCCGCATGTTAACCGGGAAACCGCAGCCCCCTCCTTTTACATTGAAACCCCATTTTAAATGGACAACCCAATTCATCCTTGAGATGGGAAATGCGCTGCTGTTTGCAACCTTTCCCGCATGTTAAGAAGGTTAAATAAGCCAAAACACTGTGGCCTACGATGGCTGCCTGCAAGCCAAAATATGCGACCTTGTAATGAAAGAGTGTACCCATTGTTCCCTAAAATGTGTCTTTTTTAACCACCTCTCCCTTCTCCTCCACCAGCTGCAAATGTTTCTCCTTCGCAGAGGCTCGTGAACATTAGAAAGAGAAAACGTAAGACGAGGGACGAGATGTTCACGGAGCTGCAGATGTCCTCCCACGCTGATAGAGCACAGCAGAATGCGTGGAGGCAGTCAATGTCGGAGATGAGAAAAGTCCAACATGAACGAGAGGAGAGGTGGCGGGCTGAAGACGATAGGTGGCGTCAGCTTGCAGACAGACGGCAAGAGGCAATGCTCCGTCTGCTGGAGCATCAAAGTGATATGCTCGAGCGTATGGTTGAGTTGCAGGAAAGGCAGCAGGAGCAGAGACCGCCGCTACAGCCCCTGTGTAACCAACAGCCCTCCTCCCCAAGTTCCAGGAAAATAGGGAGGGAGGGCTCGGCGGTGCTCTGCCGGGGCTGCTGGGGCTGGGGCCGGGGCCGGGGGCGCGGTGCTGGGGGCGCGGGGCCGGGGGCGCGGTGCTGGGGGCGCGGGGCCGGGGGCGCGGTCCTGGGGCTGGGGCCGGGAGCGCGGTGCTCGGCCGGGGGCTGAGGCCGAGAGCTGGGGGTGCGGTGCTCAGCTGGGGCCGGGGGCGCGGGCACTTGGCCAGGGGCCAGTGCCCCAGGGCCCGAGCCAAGCCAGGTGGGTGGGGTGGGGTGGTTGGTTTACAGGGAAGTAGAGTGAACCG
>NC_048304.1:43938777-43948704 GCF_013100865.1 Trachemys scripta elegans
GGGGGGGGGGGGGGGTTGGAGGGTTCATCAAGGAGAAACAAACAGAAGTTTCACACAGTAGCCTGGCCAGTCACAAAACTCATTTTCAAAGCTTCTCTGATGCGCACCGCGCCCTGCTGTGCTCCTCTAACCGCCCTGGTGTCTGGCTGCGCGTAATCAGCGGCCAGGCGAGTTGCCTCAACCTCCCACCCCGCCATAAATGTCTCCCCCTTACTCTCACAGATATTGTGGAGCGCACAGCAAGCAGCAATAACAATGGGGATATTCTTTTCGCTGAGGTCTGAGCGAGTCAGTAAGCTGCGCCAGCGCGCTTTTAAACGTCCAAATGCACATTCCACCACCATTCGGCACTTGCTCAGCCTGTAGTTGAACAGGTCCTGACTCCTGTCCAGGCTGCCTGTGTATGGCTTCATGAGCCATGGCATTAAGGGGTAGGCTGGGTCCCCAAGGATCACGATAGGCATTTCAACATCCCCAATGGTCACTTTCTGGTCCGGGAAGAAAGTCCCTTCCTCCAGCTTTCGAAACAGAGCAGAGTTCCTGAAGACGCGAGCATCATGTACCTTTCCCGGCCATCCCACGTTGATGTTGGTGAAATGTCCCTTGTGATCCACCAGGGCTTGCAGCAGCATTGAAAAGTACCCCTTGCGGTTTATGTAGTCGGTGGCTTGGTGCTCCGGTGACAAGATAGGGATATGGGTTCCGTCTATGGCCCCGCCACAGTTTGGGAATCCCATTTCAGCAAAACCATCCACTATTGACTGCACGTTGCCCAGAGTCACTACCCTTGCTATCACCAGGTCTTTCATTGCCCTGGCAAATTGGATCACAGCAGCCCCCACAGTAGATTTGCCCACTCCAAATTGATTCCCGACTGACCGGTAGCTGTCTGGCGTTGCAAGCTTCCACAGGGCTATTGCCACTCGCTTCTCAACTGTGAGGGCTGCTCTCATCTTGGTATCCTGGCGTTTCAGGGCAGGGGAAAGCAAGTCACAAAGTTCCATGAAAGTGCCCTTACGCATGCGAAAGTTTCGCAGCCACTGGGAATCGTCCCATACCTGCAGCACGATGCGGTCCCACCAGTCTGTGCTTGTTTCCCGGGCCCAGAATCGGCGTTCCACGGTATCAACCTGCCCCAGTAACACCATGATTTCCACATTGCTGGGGCCTGTGCCTTGTGAGAGGTCTATGGCCATGTCAATTTCCTCATCACTCTCGTCGCCGCGCTGCAATCGCCTCCTCGCCTGGTCCGGGTTTCGCCTTGGCATGTTCTGGCTCTGCATGTACTCCAGGACAATGCGCGTGGTGTTCATAGTGCTCATAATTGCCGCGGTGATCTGAGCGGGCTCCATGATCCCAGTGCTAGCTATGGCGCCTGGTCAGAAAAAAGGCGCGAAAGTAGTATCTGATGGACCAGGAGAAGGAGGGCGGGAGGGAGGGAGGGCCGAGTGACGACATGGCGTACAGGTACAGGAACAGGGAGAAACACAAACAACTGTCACACAGAATGGTCCCCCCAAAGATTAAACTGGAAACCCTGGGCTTAGCAGGCCGTTGATTTCACGGAGGAAGGGGAAGCAAATGAACACAGAACAAATCTATTTTTTACATCTTAAGGTGGCAGCCGACGCTGCAGCATGAGTGACAGCCATACCAGTATGACGATGACGGGTACCAATCATAATATGCCATCATCTGCCAAAAGGCAAGGGGCTGCTGCTGTGTAGCAATGCAGCCCCACGTCTGCCAGCCCCACGTCCGCCAGCACCCAGCATCGCCCTCGGCCTCTTCTGGGTGCTTAGCAGACAATATTGGGCAATTGGCAGAAAATAGTATATTATGACTGGTAACCGTCATCATCGAAACAGTAGCATGTCTGCCCAGGTGGCCATGATTGACAGCCATACCAGTACGACGACGACGGGTACCAGTCATAATATACCATCGCCTGCAAGGGGCTGGTGCAATGCAGCACTACGGCTGCCAGCCCCACGGCTATCACTCATGCTACACCGTCTACCGCCAAAAGGCAGTTAGCAGCTGCTGCTGTGTAGCAATGCAGTCCCACGTCTGCCGGCACCCAGAGGACATATGGTGACGGTGAGCTCAGCTGAGCTGAGCGGGCTCCATGCTTGCCGTGGTATGTTGTCTGCACAGGTAACCCAGGTAAAAAGGCGCGAATCTATTGTCTGCCGTTGCTGTGACGAGGGGGGAGGGGCCTGACGACATGTACCCAGAACCGCCCGCGACACTGTTTTGCATCATCCGGGCATTGGGATCTCAACCCAGAATTCAAAGAAAAGGCGCGAACCGCTTCTCGGCTCGAGCTGTGGCGCAAACGTAGTATCTGACGGCCTAGGGGAAGGAGGGAGGGGGGCCGAGTGACGACATGGCGTACAGGCACAGGGAATTAAAATAAAGAACGGTGGCTGTGCATCAGGGAGAGACACAAACAACTGTCACAGACTGGTCCCCCCCAAAGATTAAACTGAAAACCCTGTTGACGGAGGGAGGGGGAAGCAAATGAATACAGAGAAAATCTATTTTTTACATCTTAAGACGACGGTGCAGCGTGACTGATAGCCCTCGGCATCTTTCTGGGTGCTTGGCAGCAAATACTGGGCGGTGTATGACGATGGTCTTCAGGCCTATTGTACGAGCTGCTGCTCAGGGAAGACTCTGCTAACGTGCGATGACCCGACTTGTAATAGGCCGGCTAACAGTCATAATACACCATTTACTGCCAAAAGGCAAGCCCCACGGCTGCCAGCACCCAGATCGCCGATGAAGGCTACCAGTCTACTGCACCGTCTACCGCCAAAAGGCAGTTAGCAGCTGCTGCTGTGTAGCAATGCAGTCCCACGTCTGCCGGCACCCAGAGGACATATGGTGATGGTGAGCTCAGCTGTGCTGAGCGGGCTCCATGTTGTCTGCACAGGTAACCCAGGTAACCCAGATAAAAAGGCGCGAATCTATTGTCTGCCGTTGCTGTGACGGGGGAGGGAGGGGCCTGACGACATGTACCCAGAACCGCCCGCGACACTGTTTTGCATCATCCGGGCATTGGGATCTCAACCCAGAATTCCAAGGGGCGGCAGAGACTGCGGGAACTGTGGGATAGCTGTGGGATAGCTACCCATAGTGCAATGCTCCGGAAGTCGACGCTAGCCTCGTACTGTGGACGCGGTCTGCCGACTAGAGCACCTAGAGCATTTTATTGTGTGGACATACACAATCGGCTGTATACAACCGATTTCAATAAAACCGGCTTCTATAAATTCGAACTAATTTCGTAGTGTAGACATACCCCTAGATGCGGCCCCCTTTGGTTCAGGTGTGAAGTGCGTTGGTGGGGAAGCTTGAACTGTAGCTGACTGTGCTGTACCTGTTCTATGGATAAACAGAAGACTTTTGTCCCCAGGATGTCAATCCAGCACTTTTCACCTGCACTACGTTTTCTTATAAAGTAAGCAAAATAAAAGTGGTGACATTGCAAAAATGTCAACTACTGAAAGTCAAGCTACTGAAGCTATTTTTTTTTAATGCAGTTTTTCAGTGCTAACAGCTATCCTGTTTCCTGAGAGAATGCTACAGCTGTAACACAGCAAACATTCACAGTCCCCTATACGGTACTTTCCTGAGGGGCAGACTGAAACACCCTCACCTCCAGGATAGTTTCAAATCGACTGAAGATCTCCATTGAAGCAAGGATCTCCCCAATGGTTTTCTGCAAGCAGAGATAAAAGGAAAGGGGAAAGAATGGATGGGATTTAAGTGAGGTCAGGGCAAGAACTAGAGCATCCTTTGTTTCAAAACTTGCAAGTTGTGCGCTAGGGAAGTCATAGAATACTGTAGCTCCCATTGTATTTTTTAAAAAAATCTGCCATAACTGGTTGACCCAACAGCAACCTAGACTGATGTAGTTTAGATCTGAGATTCTCTCCTGCACACAACAGACCCAATCTTCAGAGGCACCATGCACATTTGTAGCTCTCACTGCTTTCAATGCATGACTCTGCCTTTTGCAGACTGACCTTAGTGGGAGCTAACATGTGCTCATCAGCTCTGCAGAGATAGAACCATATGCTTTTCCCAGCTTATCCAAAATCAGCTCTGTTCTTGTATGTAGGCAGTGCATGGCAGTGCACAAGAATCCTGCTCGCCTGTATTTTGAAAACAAGATCCCTCTATACTACCTGCATATGAGAACAGAGCAGATAGACCCAGAGCAGGGGGGAAAATTACATGCATGCACACACCTGAAAACAAAGAAAAACCAGTGCCCTTTGTTTTGGTAGGGTTGTCTGTGCAGACATTTTTGTTGTGTCGATAACAGTTATAGTGCTTTTTTAAAACACTAAAAGGCCAATGTGCAAGGAAAAAGATAACCAAGATTTGGTTCTGTGTTTGTACAGCACTTAGCACCATAGGGTCCTGGGGCATGACGGTGGCTCCTATGCTCTACGGTAATACAACTAATAAATAATAATTGATGGCATTCCAGAAAGTCAAAGTCTACACTGAAAGTGTCCCTTTCATGGGATTACTGCCCTGTGAAAGTTCCTGGAATTAGCACACTAGTCAGCAGAAAGTGCTGCACAACCAACAACCAGGGCTGATACAAACATGTTTCTAGAGATAACACTGCAGAAAATAACTTGTCATCATTATTGTTCATGGCACAGTGTCACAATGGGAAGGAAGTGTCCAAAGGTGCATGGAAAAAGATCATCTGCTGAGAAAGCTCTCTGTGTCCTGCAGTCTCAGCAAAGCAGTGTCTTTCCACGCTCTGCAGCATACAGAATGTCACCACTATCGAACACTGCTGCTTGGGTGCAGGCTGGCCAGATCTTCCAGCTGCAGTAAGGCAGTGCTTATCATAGTAGGACCATGACACTAGCTACCAGTATTATCATGGTCCTCCTGTGCCTTCTGCTCCTGACAAGGCAATAACTGACACTGCGCTCTCTCAAGGCTTCTTGTTTTCCACTCATGAGATGTGGGGATGAAAAAAACCCTCTCCTTTCGAAGCATTGTTCTTGCTTCATCTCAGCTTTAATGGATACCCCCAATCCTTGGTCTCTCCGGGTTCCATCAAGCATGCTGCAGCAGGGGCTACTGTGGTTGATGCCACAGTTTTATCTGAGGAGCTGGTAGGTGTACGTGCGGAGGGAAGGGTGCTGGGCCAGCCCTGCTATCAGGTTAATTGCCTGCTAAGCAGCAGTGACAGCTGTTAGCACAGAGCTACCATGCATTTATCCGTGTGCCTCTAGGAACATGCTTATTCCATGAGGCAGCTGAGCACCTGTGTATGTAAGACTCCGTTCAGCTCTCACTGATTTCAGTGGGAGATGGATCAGGTTACAAGGCTCTCTCTTTTAGTACTGTACCCTTTAAACCCTGCTACAGTACACAAGAAAATGAAAAGAAGTAACTTAAGTGGCAATGTAGGGATATTCTTAAATGTCAATGAAGGAGACAATGGACCCTGTATAAAGCCACAGAGCTCTTCACAACTGATGTGACGCAATGAGAGGAGCAGAAAGCAAGATATTTGTACACAGAACTGCTTTCTAGTCTAGCCACTTTGTAAAATAGGATACACACATTTCCATGGGCATGATTCTACACTGCCCTGCACCCTACGTGAATCATTTACATCTGTGCAAACTACTACCAAAGCAGAGTGGCAGCATTTTACATCTACTTGGCAAGGGTGTAAATGGGTACACAAGGTGCAGGGCAGTGAAGAATTCGGTCCTTGTCTATGAACACAATATAAACACACACAGGCACACGTGCAGTGGCAGCAACAAAAATACCATTTCCAGCTAGGGGAGAAAACGTCTGTGGCATTACTAAGAAGTGAATCCAAAACTCTAGAATCTCAGTCCAAAACCTTAACCAAAAGACAGCCCTTCCTTACAAGAGTGGCTTCAAAATGCAAAAATCTAAATTTGTATTATTTCCTTTTTTGGGGGCATGCTTTCAATGCAAACACCGCCATCTATATAATTCAGTCTAATGGGAAAGTGAAATGTGATGGGGACAGAATTGCCCCTCATGAAAAAAATCTTGGTTTTAATATTTGTTGAAAAACTTTCACTCATTTTGCATAACTCAGCTTCTATCTCATCCATTATTAGGACTTATACTGCTGAGGTTAAAATTCTCTAGTTATACAAAAGCCAGCACAACCCTCACTCCTGAGTCTGCAACCAGCTCTTGGAGTGATTGTTGTTACTTAACGGTGCTCTGAAACCGAGTGAACTGGATTAGTCAGAAAGAGAAAACAAAACATATAACATTATACACGAAACAAATGCCCCATTGATTTAAGACAATTAACCTTAGGACTATATTTCTATAAACTGTGTATCATATCCTTCAAAGGACAGAAGAAAAAGGAATGTTCAATGTACCTGTGGATTTCCAAGGTTGAGAAAGCTGGTTGTTTTCCTTAGAGTGTTAACAATATGTATAATTCCATTGGATGCTGGTATGTTCGACTGAATGATGGTATACAATTCCCCTGGCAGGTCTTGATACCTAAAGCTCTTGGTGTAGGACTGGGATAATAATACAGGATTATTTCATTATGAAAAATATATCAAAGGGATCTCTGAGTATATATCTGTAAAACTTCATTTGATTCAATTCCTGCTTCTGTAACAATATGGCCATGAGCTTATCTGGGGTTACTAGGGAAAAGATAAATAAAGATCATACTAGGGACCGCTCCAAGCTGTGATAGTTGGACACAATCTTTGAGTTGTGGGGTGTTTGGATCTGGAGGTCTGGTTAAGCCCCATTACCAAGATGGGATCAAGCCATGAAGTTCAGAATTAGACTTGACCTAGTTTAGAACTAGAGTTCTGGTCAGGACCCAGCTCTACATCATACAAGGATGGGTTCAACAGAAACAATCCTGGATTGACCACACATCAGGAGGGACTGTGCCTGCTTGCATGTTCCTGGGCATGGGAGCAGCAGGATCTAGGGGCATCTTTGGAACATGAGACCTGGCTATCACCTTCATTTGCCCCAGATGCCAGAGAAAGGTCACTGCAATATGGCCAAAGCAATCAGTCTCATCTTACTACAAAATATTACTATTGGTGTATATTCTTTCTACAAACAATGCCTACAGCTACTGCTCTGAGCATAAAGTGCAACTTAACACTCCAGGGTCATTCAGAAATGTCATGTCCAACACCAAACAGGCGCAGCCACATTCTCCTGTGTTTTTCATTGTACTATACATTTCTTGAATAGCTCCTCTCTGCTCCGAACTCCAGTTCACACCACTAAGAGCTTTGGACACAACTAAGGAAGAGGAAGGGAAGACTTTCCAAATCAAAGACTCCTGAGTAAGCAAATTATTATCCTTGAAAAGCACAGCTCAGATTCCACAGCCGCCAACACCGCTTTGCCCTTCTGAGTACCCTGCATATATCAAAGCCCAGACCCAAGGTCAAGGCTGGGAAATTGGAGGAGGAAACATACTAATATCCCTTGGTCAGCTGTGCAAGTCCACATGGCAAAAGTGCAGGATGAAGAGAAGACAATGGATGGTGGGAAACAAACCAAACGTGGCCCACCCTGCCCTCCTCCCCCCAAAAAATCCCAGATACTAGAGAAGAATCATTAAAATCTATTTTGTACAATGAAAGGGGTGACTGGAAGGGAAAATGTTCAGAATTTGTCAGCTACTAGCCCACAGGACAAGCATTTTGAAGGCAGACTTACTACTTTCACCAGCAGGGACATATGTATTGTGTACAGTGTTGATAACAGGGGAAAGCATCTCTTATCTGATACGCAGATTATTTAAAAAAAAAACATTGACTATTTTAAAAATTAGGGGCCAGATTCTGGCCCTTCCACCTGCCTCTTTATATCACCCTAGCAGTGCACGGGGCAATAAAAGAGAGCAGCCCCTGAGGGAATGCACACTTGGTGTATGTTCTGCTTGCAGACTCCTGCAAAGGGGCATGCTGGGAGCCAGGCCTAGGATGGTGAGAGACCAGAGAAATTCTGGGTGGCACAAAAGCCCATAGGCAGCAGGTCAGGCTACTGTGAGTACTGTCAACCTCTGGGGTTGCTTTAACTGATGCTGAAAGACACCTTTCCCTCCGTGCCTAGCTAGGCCTTCTGTACTGTGCCTCTCAGGAAGCACACCACAGAGTCTGGTGCGAGGGGTGTTGTTAGGATCTGCTATAATCCAGAACCAGGCAGGCTGTAATTTCCCTATAACTGTACACAAAACTGGTGAGACCTCATCTCCTAGACAACACACTGTTCTAGGCATCTCAATTCAAGGACAATATAGATAGAGAAGCTTCAGAGAAAAGCAGCAAAAATTATCACAAAGCCGTTGGGGTAGATTTACAAGGAAAGATTAAGAGAATGTAATATGAAGATGTTAAAAACAAATAAGGGGAAGTACCTTTTCCAGGTATAAGTTTCTGAAGGGGAAGAGCTAAGGAGGCCAGAAAAATTGTTTGGGTCTATCTAGGAGTAATGGGATGAAGCAAAGGATAATTTATGCTGAATAGAGGGGAAGTAGGGGAAGGTCCATTGCTTGGGTTATTTAAAACTGGGTGCATAGCATATAGAACAAACTGCAGGTAGGGAACAATCAATATTGTATTGACAAGGAGATGTAATAGAAGACATAATAGGTCATCTACTCTGTGATTTGATTATTATATTATGGAACAAACTAAGTCCTAAACTGCTCGAAACTTGGCAGAATAAGGAAGAAAGGATTCTAGCATGAAAGTGTGTCAGGGATATAGCTTTAGGCCTTTGTCCCAGTACTATGTGAAAACAGCAATCTGGTACCTAGTACGATGTTGTGATACCTTTATCTGATCATTAAACGTCAGCTGATGCCCAGACAATGTCCACAGTGTCTTGGTCTTGACCATATCTTCCACCAAATGCTGACCAGGAATTATATGCATTTTGCATAAATGCTGGGCAATTGTGACCTTTATGGAAATAAATCAGAACACAGGGAGAACTGATATGCCTTCCAAAAAAATAAAATAAAAGCTTTTACATAGTTTCAGCTGTTTTTCCAGTCTAATACATATATATAAGAATTTTTCTATAAGTTCTGGATCAGAAAGCGAAGACATTTCCTAATTTATATGCAAATCAGAGCTCATCTACACAGAGTGTTATTCCAGAATAGCTATACCTGACTAACTCCATGGGCAGATGCTTTTATTCTAGATCAGTGCCTTATCCTGCATTAGCTTAATCTACTTGCATCCACACCTGAAGTTAATTGGGAATAGTTAATCCACTTTAAAATTCACACCCTAATTTACCCAAATTAACTTTCATATGAAGACAAGCCCTGAGAAGCCTTTTATAGCAGCAGTGGAGTATTTTCACAGGTTTATATATGTTAAGGTCAGAAGGTACCATTAAGATGATCTAGTCAGACTTTCTGCATACCATAGGCCATAGACCAGGGGTCTCAAACATGCGGCCCGCAAGGTTATTTTCCGCAGCCCGCAAGCTCCTCGTGGCCCCTCACCCCCCGCCCTGCCCTAGTGTTTACCTAGAGTGGCTCCGGCCCGGCGCGCACCTGGGGCAGGGCAGGCTCCCAGGCGCCACGAGGAGCTTGCGGGCTGCGGAAAATAACCTTGCGGGCCGCATGTTTGAGACCCCTGGTCTATGGCCTATGGTATGCAGAAAGTCTGACTAGATCATCTTAATGGTACCTTCTGACCTTAACATATATAAACCTGTGAAAATACTCCACTGCTGCTATAAAAGGCTTCTCAGGGCTTGTCTTCATATGAAAGTTAATTTGGGTAAATTAGGGTGTGAATTTTAAAGTGGATTAACTATTCCCAATTAACTTCAGGTGTGGATGCAAGTAGATTAAGCTAATGCAGGATAAGGCAC
>NC_048304.1:43948803-44077229 GCF_013100865.1 Trachemys scripta elegans
CAGCGCCCATTGGCCGGGAACGGGGAACCGCGGCCAATGGGAGCTGCTGGGGGCGGTGCCTGAAACAACAGCAACACACACACCCCGTGCCCCTCCTCCCCCAGGTTCCGGCCACTTCCCAGAGCAGCGAGGGGGCAGGGCGGGCAGGCAGGGAGCCTGCCCTGCCCCCGGTGCGCGCTGGGCCAGAGCCCATCCTCCGAACCCCTCCTGCAGCTGAACCCCCGCCTCACCCTGCACCCCGACCCCCTGCCACACCCCTCCTGCACCCCAAACCCCTTCCCTGAGCCCCCACTGCACCCCTCCTGCACCACGATCCCCTGCCGCACCCCACACCCCAACCCACTGCCCTGAGCCCCCTGTCGCACCCCTCCTGCACCCCGATCCCCTGCCGCACCCCACACCCCAACCCACTGCCCTGAGCCCCCGCCACACCCATCCTGCACCCCTGGGGGCAGGGAGGAGGCGGAGTCGGGGTGGGGAATTCGGGGAAGGTGTTGGAATGGGAGCAGGGAAGGGGTGGGAAGAGGCAGGGCAGGGGTGGGGCCTCATGGAAGGGGTGGACTGGGGGCGGGGCCGAGGGTGGCGGGGGGGAGGTGTCAGTAATGCGGCCCTTGGGCCAATGTACTAGTCCTCATGTGGCCCTTGTGGTCATTTCAGTTTGAGACCCCTGCCATAGACCCTTACCCAATGATTCCTGCAACAAGCCAATAGCTTCTGGTTGAAGCTATTTGTGTGTGCATGAGCAAGAATGAGAGTCTGATCCAAAAGCAAGTGATTTTAAGGGGCTGATCTAGAGAGAAACCTATTGGATTAGGACAAATTATAAGACTGCCCCTCCATCCAAATTCCATATCCAATGTTTCACAAGGCCTAAGTCCTGATGTAAATTCTCTTTGCTTACATTAGGGCATACGTTACGAATTAATTTGGGGGCACAGCTACTCATTGGGTTCAAAGGAAACTTCTGCTCAACAATGCATGGTACAATGTGGCCCACACAGTTTTATCAAGGACTTGAAAAGTACATTATATATATTTTTAAGTTTCCCTGATTGCACAGTTATTTTTGTTATGCTGTATGTGTAGGAATTACATTTCTGACAAAGTCCGACAAGCCAGTTTGGAGTATTTTTTAAAGGTATTTCATCCTTGTTTCTGAGTATTCTAAGGTAACAAGTTCTGAGATGTAATTCAAGCAGAAAGCTGGCTTAGTCTGTTTTAAATGCCTGCTGAATAACCTGCACGTGTACCTCCTGTCTAATCATCTTTGGCAGAGTTTTTCATTCTACAGGGGAAATGGTATACAAGTGTTTCCATCTGTTTTATGGTTGGTTTGGTTGCATTTGTGACAAATGTTAAAATGAATACAATTTAATAAAACATTTAAAATGGTAGAATGAGAGGGATTTGCATGGTCTACTACAGCACAGGACTGGGAATAAGGGACTGCTGGTCTCATCTTGGCTCTGATACCCATCACTTTGAGCATCATACTAAGAGATGGCCCCAAGACGCAAAACCTGCATGTAGGTAACAAATAAGCCAGAGTCTGGAGCAGTTTTGGATGCAGAGTTTTGGTTCAACCTCTTGTCTTTACAAGAGATATTTGCAACACTCAGATCTGGGTTGGGATTTTGAATCCCAGGTTCTGCTCAAGCCCATCTCTAGTTAATACTTAACGTCACGGGGGCTAAGGAGTCATTCATATTTTTAGAAATGGTTTACAGTGGGATTTTAAAAAGCACTCACTCACTGATGTTAATAGGAGAAAAATTAGGCCACTGCTGAGTGCTTTTGAATATCCCAACCTTAAAAAGTAAAAGACATACAAAACAATGAGAATTAACACTGTGTCACAAGCAGAGATTAGCGCAATCAAGAGCTAACATTCAAAATCATGTTCAGCGGTAAAAAAAATGTCTTTATTAATAAAGAAAGGAGAAAAGAAAGAGGGAGGTTGAGATTTTCAACCAATGCAGGGGATTTAGCATCTCCCATTAAAATTAATCTCAGCCAGAGTCTGAATTGTATCTCAGTGGAATTGTTTCTAAACATAATGCATTCCAAAGTTTCTCTCTGACATGTCAGCTACTCTTTAAAGGCTACAGAACTCAACGCATGAAGAAGTGAGGTTACTAAAAGGGGGTGACACTTACGTTGAAGTCAGTTCTTTCACTATACGGTTGAAGGCTTGGCACAAAGACAGTGAAAGGCCCATATTTTGTCAGTGCCAAAGAACACCCTGAAGCTGTTAAAAAACAAAACCCCAAAACAGTTACTAAGCATACAGAACAACATAAATTACCAGTTTTATTATTCCTCTTGTTGGGGAAGGGGGGGTTAACATATCCCTGTGTCTTCAGCCTAAAGTGAGTGACCAGAGTGAATTTATGGGGAACTGGATGGATCAGGGGATTGATAGTGGGATATCACAATGCTAGCTTGGCAGTGAATGCTATTAGTTAAGGGTTAAATCTTTAAAAAGAACAGGAGTACTTGTGGCACCTTAGAGACTAACAAATTTATTAGAGCATAAGCTTTCGTGGGCCAGTCTCTAAGGTGCCACAAGTACTCCTGTTCTTTTTGCGGATACAGACTAACACGGCTGCTACTCTGAAACTGGTTAAATCTTTGTTACCTTCAATGGGTTTTAGATCAAGGCCTAACCTTGCATTACAGTTTCAACACTAAGTCTGAGTTTTCACATGCTTATAACTTTCTGATGTGTAGGGTTGAACTCTCTTGGTCTCTGCACAAAGATGAGGCACTTCTGGGTATAATTAGACTTCATCGCATTAATTCTTTAAGGGCCTGACCCAAACCCCAGTGGTGTTGATAAGAGTTTTTCGCTGACTTCAGTGGGCTTTGGATCAGCAGCCAAGCGCCCAACTGCACAAACTATTTAGGAAAGTTTGTATAAAAATGAGCTTTTGCCGGGTTGGGGCCTTCACATTGCATTAACCCATTCCACCCCCCAGCCCCACATTATGCTTATAAGAAGCATCCGGGATTTTTTTCAGGGGAAAAGACAATACACCACATTTACTGGAAATACAACGATTAGCATATGCATTTACTTACACACGCGCACACACACACACACACACACTATTCCGCCAGTCGATGTTATAGTTATCAATTTACAGTTCGGATTAATTTAGTGGCCAGGTAGGTTGATTATGCATAGGTAGGAACTGGGTTTTGTTGGTTGCGATACAATGCTTTGGGGAAGTCTTGGCAGGACAAACCCAAAGTTTTATGGCAAGGCACCCTGTTTATATAGTGTTTTTTTTATTGGGACCAATGAGTTTTGCACCGTCATGCTGTAATTAATTGTTGTTTGACGAGTGCTTGTTTTTTATTTTTTATTTTTTATTTTTTTGTTTTTTATTAAATTTTTTAGGGAGTTATTCCATGCTGGTTTTGATTACAGCTATTTTTTTTATTATTGATAGGTGCTTGTTTTATTTTTTAGAGTCGTTAATTTGCCCTCCTTTGACATTTTAATAGGGGCGTGTTGCAATCTTTTGGCGCCCTTACATTTGTCCTTGGGTTGTTGGTTGTTTTTTTTAAGAACATTTGGTCTGGTGATGGCCTTTACACTTTTTTTTTTTTAAACACACATACATTTGTCAGGTTTCAGAGTAGCAGCTGTGTTAGTCTGTATCCGCAAAAAGAACAGGAGTACTTGTGGCACCTTAGAGATTAACAAATTTATTAGAGCATAAGCTTTCGTGGACTACAGCCCACTTCTTCAGATGCATATAGAGTGGAATAAATATTGAGGATATATATATACACACATTCACACACAAAACAGAACTGATTTACACAGAGCATTTGAACAGGAACATCAAATTGCAATGGAAGAGAAAACAATGATTGCATTCTTTTACTTATTTCAAAATACTAAACCTACAACAAAGTGGTGACCTGAAAAGGTCTGTTACTGCCGTGAAATCAGCTCAGACACAGATTCTGGCTGTTGCACCTTTACCAATGGCCCATTAGGCCATTCCTTTTTGCTTTCAGAAAGGGTGTCTGGCAGGATATGATCAAATCATACACCAACACATTTAATACATGCTACATTATTATTCTTTATTTTTTATTTTAAATTATACAAAATACAAACAAAATCCTACTACTACTACACCCCCCAGGAGTGCAGAGCTCTGCCTTAGTTAAGAAGTGGAATCCTTTCATCTCTACAGCACCAGCTCAAATCAAGCCTGCTGTCTGAGGGTTGTTTGGTGGCCTACACGAAATCAAGGAGGTGGATCTCCATCAAGTCTTAGTGAACAAGTATCCACAGCACAAAACCTCTATCATTATTTGTACCATTTTTGGACGTCTTAACAAAGAGCCCAAGGAATGAATGAGTAATGAAATACGAATAACCATCTATGTCGTTCCTGCTGGTTGAGGTGCGTTGATGGACTGATGTGGTGAAGCTTATGCCACCCAGATCTACGCTTCACCTGCTTTGTGGATAGAGGACCTCAGTCACTAGGACGGTCAATCAGCACTAATACCTCTCACACAGGAATCATATCTGTGGTTTGTTAACATGCGCAGAGCTGGCAAGAGCCCCATCATGCAGGAAGAGTTCAGATGTAGTAGCTTCCTCGACCCTGCCTTATCTTTTCATATAATATTAGACAGCTCAGTTTTCTTTCAAGTCTTAACCATTCACTGGAAGCCCCCAGCCCCATCTTAGCTCCATTCCCCAAAATAATTCAGAAGAGCATTACCAAACATTTTGTTTGCACTGTTTAATTTCTTGTACCATCTTCCTCGAGTATTAATCTGAGAGATCTCACTCATGAGATTTTTGTAGCAACTTCTCCCATCTCCAATCTCCCCATCTTTGCAGACACAGCTAAAGAGTAAGATATGAGTGAGAAATAATAGTCATTACAAAAACAGTTCATGGTATGCTTGATAAAGTCTGGATGTGATTCATTTATATAGACTAGATACTTTGACTACACACTAATCTGTTAAAACCTAAATAAATAGCAGGGTGGAACAACATAGAAGGTGGAGAGACTGATGAGACCCATCAGATCAAATCCACCCCCCTCCATACTAAATAGAATTAGCAATCCAAAAACACAGTGTTGCAATATTTTGTATCTGAAGATGCTACCTGGGAACTGCACATTAAATAAGATACCCATTATACTGAGAATTTGAAATACTCAAAGTATTTGACACCCATTAACCTACTACTTCCAAATGCCAGACAGAAAGGATGGGCTCTGCAGGATGTGCAGAAGGTTAATAAATCTAAGCTTTGGGGAAGCAGGGAGTGAATTCCAAAGCTGAACATCCTTCATGGACAGCACCCTGCCTGCAGCTCCTTGTTTAAATCCAGGGGAGTGCTGCCACTGATCACAACTAGGGCAGTAATACATAGTGGAGAGGTGGTTTCTTACCCTGCGCAGAACCCAAACCATTAGGAATTTACAAGTGAAAACCAACAACTTAAACTCCACCCAGAAGCTTATAGGCAGCCAGTGCAAGTTATAGAGCACTGATGGAAGGTGTTTTTTGTGAGGCCTTGACTATATTAGGGCATTTGATTTCCAACAGCAGAGCAGCTGCACTGGCAGTAGCAATAGTGTATTAGTGTACACAGGACTCGAGCCTTTTAACCACTGTGTCATTGTAGCAGGGTTAGGGTTACCATATATCCGGATTTTCCCGGACATGTCCAGCTTTTTAGTCCTCAAATCCCCATCCGGGAGGAATTTCCAAAAAGCCAAATATGTCCGGGAAAATAGGGAGGCATGGTAAGGGGACCGCCTCCTCCCTGGGGTTCAACTTTCCGAGCTCCCGCCGCTCTCCCCAGTGCAGCAGCAGCCGGAGCCCGGGAGGAGGCGGCTGCGAGCTGGGATGCCGCCGGCTGGCGCCGCTTGGCCGGGGCTGGGGCCGGGCCGGAGCCGCTCAGCCGCGACTGGGCCGGGGGTGCTCAGCCAGAACCCGGGGCCCGAGCCAAGCCGGAGCCGCTGGGCCAGGGGCTGGGGGTGCTCAGCTGGAGCGGCTCGGCCAGGCCGGTGGGGCCAGGGGTGCTCGGCCGTTGGCCGGAACAGGGGCCTGAGCCAAGCTGGGCCGGAGCGACCAGGGCTGGGGGTGCTCGGCCGGCGCCGCTTGGCCAGCACCGCTCGGCCAGGGCCGGGGCCAGGCCGGAGCTGCTCGGCCGGGGCCGGTGGGGCCAGGGGTGCTCGGCCGCTGGCCGGAACCGGGGCCCGAGCCAAGCTGGGCCGGAGCAACCGGGACTGGGCGTGCTTGGCCGCTGGCCAGCACCGCTCGGCCAGCGCCGCTCAGCCAGGGCAGGGGGTACTCGGCCGCTGTCCGGTGGCTGGAACCCGGGCCCGAGCTGAGCCGGAGCGACTGGGGCTGGGGGTGCTCGGCCGGCGCCCCAGGGCCCGAGCCAGAGCCTCTTGGCCAGCCGCCAGAAGGAGCCGCTCAGTCGGGGGGGCCAGACTGGGCCGCGTCTCCTCGGGCCCCCCCAAGCTCCAGCTTACCTGCTGCCTGCCTTTTTCAGGCTTCCCGTGAACATTTGATTTGCGGGAAGCAGGGGAGGGGAGGAGTGTTCAGGGGAGGGGGCGGAGTTGGGGTGGGGACTTTGTGGAAGGGGCGGAGTTGGGGCAGGGCCAGGGGCGGGGAAAGGGCGGAGTTGGGGCGGGGAAGGGGCCCCTTGGAGTGTCCTCTTTTTCAGGGGCTCCAATATGGTAACCCTAAGCAGGGTGGTCACCCCACTCCTGCCCGGAGGGGTTAAAAAAAGCCCTGGAGAGGGCTGTGGCAAGGCTGATTGGGGAAGCAGCCTCAGCTGGGGCCACGCCCCAATCAGGCCGCAGCTGGCCGTATATAAGGGCTGCTAGGCCAGAGCTAAGAGTCTCTCTCTAGTTATTGAGAGAGACAAGCCTGGCTGCTGGGGAGCTGAACAGGGTACATAGAGTGGAGCAGGGCTGGTGAAAGGCCAGAGGAGCTGGGGAGCTCCGGCCTGGAAACCCCCCAGGCTGCAGGCCTTGCTAAAGGCTGAAAAGGTAGTAGGGTTGCAGAGGGGCAACCCAAGGGTAGGCAGAGGCAGCAGGTCCAAACCCTCCTTGCCGATGAGTGGCAATTATACTGCAGTCCACCCCAGGGAGCGGGGGCTAGATGGTGACTGGCAGTAGTCCAAGACTGAGGCGAAGTGGGGATAGGGGGTTGAGGGTCCCCGGGGTGGGGAGACCCAGCGAGATTGCAGGGTACTGCCGGGGGCAGAACCCTGAGAGAAGGGGCACCAGGGTCTGGGAGGGACACGGGGGCCAGCGGCAAGGTGAGACATCGGTCTGCAGAGAGCGCTCTGGGGGCTGGCAAGCTAATTCCCTGGATGACCAGCAGGAGGCGCCGCAGTGGTGAGGCGCCGCCCCGCTACAGTCGTGAACAGCAAGTTGATGCACTGAAACACCCAGGTTAATGAGCAAGTGGCCTCATTCTGCACCAGTTTCAGCTTTCAGATAGTCTCCAGGTGTTGTTCACATAGAGCATATGACAATAATCTCACCTCGAGGTGACAGATGCAGCAGGGGGCCACAGCTGCAATGTCAGTAGCCATGAGATGAAGTCACACTCATCTCACCAGATACACGTGGGATAAAACACTCTTGGCCACACCTGTCACCAGCTAATCTGAACGGCCACAGTCGGTCAGGACCTTGGTTTTACATCTCTTCCAAAAGCAGCAGCCGAGCTGCCCCTTGCACCATGCCTGGGGTTCAGAACCAGCTCAGAAGAAAGAGCACCATCTAAGGAACCACCCACAGCACTTCCTAATGGCCCTGAGATTCCCTTTGGAGTTTTCCAGTCCTACCCAAGGCCTAGCTATCGAGCTTTTAGTATCTGAGCACTTGAGACCATGCTTTACACCCAAGGTATTAGTGCCAATCTAGGGAATGTTATTTTTCTAATACTATGTCCCAGAGCCCTCAACTTCTACTCGCCTCAGTGGATTTCCAGCTCCACTGGTCCATTCAGACTGCCCAGTGTTTTCCAAGAGACAACTCTAGGCATATTGAGGCCCCAGGCAGGCTAATGAGTTTTGCAACAAAGCTTATCTGCATGTGAAAATCTCTGCCCCAGTTCACACAGCTTTGCAGCAATCAGACAGCAGCTACTTGGAATCACAGTCTGAAAACTGCACTTTTTCCTGTCTGGGTTCAATCCAAGTATCAGCTCAGCTATTGTTATTTCAGAATTGCAGACTGCCACACACAAGGCCAGGGGCGGAGGTTTACATGGCTCCAGCCACGCAAAGGGCCAAATAATGGCTGCTCCAGAGCAGAGGCACTAGAAGAAGAAGGGTGAGCAGGGAGCCCTTCCCCCACCTTGCATATCCCCAGAAGTGAAGCCATAATTTGTCTGATTCGGGCTGGGAAGCACAAGAGGGGGAGACCTTTTAGTGCAGCCAGCAGCGTTAATGGTGCCTGAGGGACAGCAGCAGAGATGGGGCCATGGCTTCCCTCTGCTGTCCCCGCAAAAGGCCATGGCTATTCCTTTTGTACAGAGTAGCAAGAGACACCCCTCACCATGCTCCCTCCAGGGCCCAAAAAGCATTACGCCAGGGATGTTCCCAGACACGGTGGCTCAGGCAGTGCTCCCCTTTCCTAGGGTAGCTCAGCCTCACATGAAGCATGACTGAGCCCAAAGTGTTTGCTCAGATAAGCACTTTTTTCTTCTCCAGGAATTGTTTTAAGGCTAGTTTTAGTATGTCTCTCTGCTGTGCTGAGCAGTCATACCCAGCACTAAACTGGCCTAAAATCCTCATTCATTCTCCTACTCATGGGCCTACCCTGGAAGAGTGTTGAAGATTCTTTCGTCAAACACACATCACAGGGCCCTGTCCAGGAGTAACATGCTGGCAAAGGGTGTGCTGTGTCCCTCTTGACGTGTCTGTGCCACTAGATAGCTTACTACTGCTACCAGCTAACAGGGGCGGCGAGTTATATACACTCGTGGTGTCTGGGCTCCACCAATATTCAGGGCCCAGCCCCACCTGCCACCCCCACACACCTCCCCCGAGTGTCCCCCGGCCCCCACTTGTTGCTCCCGCTCACCTCCCCCGGCCCGGGGCCCTGCAGCTCACGCTGACTCTGCTCTGCCGCAGGGTCCTAAGTGCCCCCTATCCACTAATGGCAGGGCAGGCTGCCCTTACTCTGCCCTTCCACCCTAGCCATGAGTCTCTCCAACATCCCAAACCCCTCAACCCCCCCCCCCACCAGAGCCCCCCCCCCCCCCCCCCCCCCTCCTCTGCCCCCCCCCCGAGCCCCCTCCTGCATCATGAATCCCTCATCCCCAGCCCTCATCCCCCCGCACCCTAATCCTCTGCCCTAGCCCTGAGCCCCCTCCCACACCCCAAACCCGTCATCCTCAGCCCCACAGCCCTCACCCCTGCACCCCCTCCCACCCCCAACTCCCTCCCAGAGCCTGCATCCCTCACCCCCTCCTATACCCCCACCCCCAGGCCAGAGCCTGCACCCAAACTCTGCCCCAGAGCCTTCACTCCTCACCCCCTCCTGCACCCCCACCCCCGCCCCAGCCCAGAGCCTGCACCCAAACTCTGTCCCAGAGCCTTCACTCCTTACCCCCTCCTGCACACCCACCCCCTGCCCCAGCCTGGAGCCTGCACCCAAACTCCCTCCCAGAGCCTTCACCCCTCACCCCCTCCTGCACCCCTACCCCCTGCCCCAGCTTGGAGCCTGCACCCAGCACCCAAACTCCATCCCAGAGCCTACACCCCAGACCTCCTCCCCACACCTAAACTCCCTCCCAGAGCCTTAGGCAGGTGGGGGGTGGAGTTTGGGGGAGCGGGTTCTGGGCACCACCAAAATTTCTACAAACCTGCCACCCACGCCAGCTAATGAGGTTACTCCTTTAGCTCAAGTGGCTGATGAAACACTGAATGTCCCACGTTCAACCCCTCTTATGGCCCAGCTGAGGGGCTGTCACAGCTACTTATGTAAGATTTTTATTTGTTTCAATGGACTCTTTTGTTCTTTTCAAAACCCTGACCACAGCCAGTATTCCCCACCTATGTCTCTGGTTTTCCAATATTATTCAGCTCATCCAAATAAAAGCCTTGTTTTAGTTTCAAAAGCATGCATCTTTAATGGCACTTTTTGGAGCAACCTACCTGGCAGTCCCATCTGGACTGATTTTACATTTTGAACTCACGTCACAGAAGTACCGCTGACAGACACTGACAAACGAGCAGCCTGATGAAGGGTTCAGCCCACTCATTCCAGGCTTACACACACAAGATGACTAAGGAAAGCAAAATCAGATGATTAAAATCTTGCAATCACAGATCGACTTGTATTCAAGAGCATCCCACAAAGAGTTTAGACGATCTATCCTTGCAAAAACAAAGTTAGGATAACAGCTTTGACCAGTGCAATTTAATCCAGCAAGACTCACTGGAAGAATTAGTTACCTGGTTTTCTACTGCTACATACAAACTCATTAGATGCAGTTCTTCACCTTACCTTTCCTGGGCTTTTATAGATACAGACGGTGGAATTTTCAGGGCAGCCTCCGTTATTGATAATGCATGGATTGATGGGTTGGCATATCTTCCCATCTCCATGATAACCATCTTTGCAAGTGCATTCATATTTTCCTGGTCTTAGAGCCTTACAGACAGCTAACGAGGAGCATGGTGATGAAGTACAAGGATCTTGAGCTATACGTAAACACAAAGAGATGAGAGGGGAACATAACCAAGTTTCTCATTAAAAACCAGCACTTGAAGTAGTACATGCAGAAACCCTCTGATTCAAACATAATGGGGGATGTGGAATTTATTCAGTTTAAACTGGGAAACTTTTCGACTCATATAACCCAATGTCAGACAATGGAGATTTTTTGGCTGAGGGATTTGGATGAGCGAGCTGAGCAGTTCTCATTTCATATTAATAGCGTAAAAGTTAATAAGGGCCAGAGATGAGAAGTTTGGGTCTCTATCTGAACTTCTACAAACTCTGAGGGTATTTGAAACCAGAGTTTTAGTCCATTAAGGTCACCAAATGTGTAGGGTGTTTGGATCCATCCACCTCTAGATAGTAATTTATGTTTAAATAGTAGTGTCTTTTAGTCCTAGGAAAAGCAATTCATGAACATAAAACACATTTTAAATGAGAGAGAGAGAGAGAGAGAGAGAGAGATCACTATCAATTCATGAAATGCAGCCACCTCTGGGTGGAAAACAGCAGCCGTTAAAGTTGCACAGTTTTACATGTCATCTAAAACTGGCACTCCCAGAAGCGCACTAACCCAGCTCCATTTTGGCACATTAGCCTAGCACAGACACAGAGAAAAAAGTGCTGTTATGGCCCAGGTTACCAGGAGTTCCTAAACATTAGGTCATTGAGAACTTCTCCATATGAACACTTAGTTCGCGGCAAGCTGGGGTATAAAGCCTGCACTAGCCTGTCATGCACTAACTGTCCATGGGGACCTGCTGCGGCACACAAAAAGTTTCCTACTGCACTTGATCTATTCCCATTTCAAAGTGGGGCAGTACACATCTGACCAGTATGGGGTAGATTGACACCCCAGCTTGCCACAAACTATATGTCCATGTAGACAAGCCCAGAGACTCCACAGTGAGGTACATGATTACATGCTTTATTTAGCCTGGCTACACCGTATGATTATTCACACAGAACTGATTAACTCTCCAGAATCCTGTCCCAACACGACACATTCCCTCCAGCTCGCCTACCTACACAAGGAGCAGCCTCGAGGTCTTTAGTTTGGTTTTCCAAAGCTCCCTTACACAGAAATCTGTTGACTTCAGAACAGCACGTGACACTCAGTTGTGCCCAAGTCAAGGGCTCAGGCTTGGGCCCCACGCATGTGGGAAAACATGGCAGCACAACCCCATTCTGCTAGAGGTGCAGCAGTGTTTGGTGCATCATTGGCAGCCCCACGCCACATGGATCCAGTCACAGGAGATTGTCCTGAATATAGGATTAGGAGGATTTGGTCACAGGGAGGTGTCTCACCTTGGCATATGCTCCCACTCTTTCTATAGCCTGGCATGCAGTCACATATTGCCTTCCCATTCACCAACACACACTGGCCATTGTTCCCGCAGTCTCGACCTCTGCAATGGGGAAGTTCTGAAATCATAAAACAAAGGGATGGTTCCCTCAGGTGCAGTGGATGCCTCTGGATAATACAGCTTATCATCTGAGGAGTCCAAGAAATAATTTAAATGATTCCTATTATTATTATTTGGGTTTCAGTAGTATGCAGAGGCCCCAGACCAAGATTGGGGCCCTGTTGTGCTAGGCACAGTGAACAGCACATGTGAATAGAAAGGAAACTGCCCACGCCAAGGAGTTTACACTCTAGACAGATAAGGCAGACAAAGGGTAGAAGAAAGGAAGCATTAGCCCCATTGCACAGACGGGGAACTGAGGCCCAGAGAAGGCTGTGCGACTTGCCCATGATCAAAGCCGGAGTCTGTCACAGACCCGGGATTGATTCTTGCTCTCCTGAGTCCTCACCCAGTTCCTTAACCACAAGCCCACCCTTCCTCTGCATTTTCAGACTATTTCTCCTCCTTACCAGCCTTTCCTAGGTCTAAACAGTTTCTCCTCTGGGGGCACATATATTGAGCCCACTTCATGATTTCTAAATTCTTTGTGAGGGAAATGCCAACATTTACCTTGATCACACTTCGGGCCAGTGTAACCTCCATGGCAGGTACAGCTTCCATCACCAGAGATCCCGTGGTTGCACACTCCATGCTGACAGTCACACACTGCAAGAGAAACCCACACAAGCACGTACTGGAAGCTGCCGGGAACAGCATGGGCGCTTGGGATATATCCGCTAAACACACTGAAAGCTTATAAATCCAATCCAGGCTTTTAAGTCTACAGTAGGGTGACCAGATAGCAACTGTGAAAAATCAGCATGGGGGGATAATAGGATATAGGACAAAACCCCCAATATCAGGCCATCTGGACACCTTAGTCTACAGGCAACTGTACTTTAGCCTCTCACTCTTAGAGGCCAGGGCCATAATGAGGTTTTGCAAGCCAGTCTCAAAAGGTGGAGGGTGCAGGGACTAAGAGCACTGAATCCCTGTCTGAGAATTGCAGGG
Organism: Trachemys scripta elegans; assembly: GCF_013100865.1. NCBI lineage: Eukaryota > Metazoa > Chordata > Testudines > Emydidae > Trachemys > Trachemys scripta. Next base: position 43,961,966 of record NC_048304.1, read on the forward strand.
GCAGGCAGAACACAGCCATGGGTGGAGCATGCCGCTCAAATGCAGCATCCACACCACCTTTTCAGAGTCCTCCGTCCCCTCCTCCTCTAGTGATTGCTGCCATCCACCTGCTAGCATGGTAGGAGAGAGGCCAGGGGACAGTTAGTGTCACTAAAGATGCTACCACTCTTTGAATGCAAGCATGAGGATCTTGGCTATCCCCTATGCCAATACAAGGGTGCGGGAAGAGGGGGCAGGCATAACCTGGCTCTATGAAATGCAACGTGTGAGAAGAAGTGCAGGGATCTCTGCCAACATCAAATTTATTAGCTTCATGGGAAGGGCAACATGGGGGAAGCTAAGACATGCTTGGGAGTGGGAGGGAAGCAGCAAGCAGCCAGCGGGCGGGAACGGGGGTAGCAGTAGAAGATGTGTGGTTTTGTTTTTTGTTGTTGTTTTTTTAAACCGAAAACTACAGAGAGTTTTGGGTTATGGATGCAAAGGACAGTGGGAAAGAGGGGATAGGAGAAAAAAGGGACTGATCTGAGATCCCAGGTGAAAGAGACTGAGAACACCCATACTAAAAGGGAGTGATGGCTGTGATGATTTTTCTGTTTATTGACTATAGGAATAACAAGCTTACAAGTGTGTGGCAAACTGCTCACCCTATTCCCAATGATTAAGGCCACCAACTGTGGGCTTAACTTTCCAATGTGGGCACCCTAACAGGATGCCCAAATCCACATTCTGGGAGCTCAGGAGTAGGTGAGGAACACCAGCGTTGAACAAGTCTCAGTGCTGATTCCAGTGCCCAGAAGTGGGATTTAGACATTCTAATGCTGGACCCACATTACACACTTGATCCCACAGTTTCAGCATCCTCCCCGTCAGGCAAATGCAAAACAGCCTCGTCCCGGAGGAGGAGAATGATGAAAAAAGGCTGCAGTTATAATTTTCAGACAGCAGCACCCGCCTCTCCACTGATCAGCCCTCCTATGCCATCCTCTTCCACTGCATTCATTTAGTGGTACGTGGGGATGTCTCTTTGCAGTTGATTTAGATTGTTCATTGCTGTAGTTTACCTGATTGACAGTCAGGGCCAAACAGATTCTCATCCAGACAATCTTGGCAGGCAGAGCCGCCATACCTCCCCTAAAAGGGCAAAAAAATTTGGTCAGTCATATTTTCTTATGATGTCACTTAGTTCAAACTGCAAAGTGATAAATAACTCTTGTTACGTCTCTCCTCTTCCCCTTTTTATTTTCTGTTCATGCTCAGGTGATACAACATAGAAACCTGCTCTTACAAGTGCCTTACCAATAGCCCTTGCAGTAGAAAGGAGAGTTGATGCAATTTTACCAATGAGCAAACAGCAGAACAATCATGGCAGTCATTGAAGAAACAATGTTCTTATCATGACTAGAAACAAAAGTACCAGCTCTCTCATGCTCTCTCTCAGAGGGCTTGATCTGAAGTTCATTCATGTCAATGGGACATTTTCTGTTTACTTCATAAGGCTGACTATCAGGCCCTAAATTATTACTATATCCAGTTTCCTTTCAGACTAGCTGTGCTGAACCACATACGTTAAACCTAGTTTTAATTTTTATCTGGCCTCTTTTTCTGCTGATCTGGAGAACATGTTGCAAATTGTGGCCTTTTTTGGTCTCGCTCATGGGTCTCGTCAGCCAGTCAATGGGGTTGTGATTCTACAATCCTCACAGTGTCTGGGTGAATTCTTTTATGACTGGGTTAGACCCTTCCTATGCTCTCAGGCACCAGCTGGGTACATGAGGCGTGTATGGGTGCTGTGAGACCTGAAGCAAGGAAGGACCTGACAAGCCAGGGAGCTGTGTGCTTAATTTTGCCTCATTGCCTCCTCTAAGGTGAATTACCACATGCACATTTAAGATGATGTAGGAGGGGTGTCTTTCAGCTTGTTCCCACAAGACTTGTATGAGGAGCAGTACTGACCTGAATCCATAGGAGCGGCCGTAACAGCAGAACAGAGGCCCCTTTTACCATCGACCTTCTGGAGGGTGTTTGTCAAAGGAATAGGTACCCAGACCCCCACATTGCAGGGTGGACTGGGCCCTGGGGGTGGTTTGATGTGGACAGCCCAGATAGAACTGGTAAAGATTCTGCCCATCTAGGTGGAGTATAAGGCCCAGATCCTCCAAGCTATTTAGGCGTTTCGGTGGGAGTTAGGCAGCTAAACACTGTTGAGGATCTGGACCCTAAACCCCTTTGGTGTGCACATTATTGTCAAAGAGAAAAAGTAAATATGAAGGAAGTCCTGCCCATTAAGGTCCAAACACACCAGACCTTCTTTCAGCCCAAGGGAAACTATAGGACACAGCTTATTTCACTCAAGGAATGGGGAAAAGCCCCCCACACTTGTCAGCTCCATCTCTTCCTAGAGATTCTTCCAAACTCTCACAGCCCTTGCTTCCTCATAGCACGTGCCTTGTAACAGCACATGAAGGGGAATTCATTAGTCCTCCACAGCTGGCCCAGCCCTGCTCCTCTACAAATCCGTACACTCACAGAAAGCAACTATACACTTTTGGCCAGCCAGAGGATTAATGCCTACCCTGCTGCCCTCTCACAGTACATCCCGTACTGACCTCACAGGTGCAGGTTCCATTCCGCGTTATACCATCCAAACAGGTCCCATGGCTACTGCAGGGCTTTTCAGGTCCACCAGGGCATTCTGGCAAACAGGAGGCAGGCCACAGATTAGCAAAATCAACATTTCTCTGTTCCCATATGCATGTTTACTACAACCATTACTGTTATTGCAAACAAATGGACTCAGAAGGAATGAAATGTCTGCCTGTGGGTGGCTTCAGTTGTGTTAACAAAGGGGGGTTCCTATAGGGTTAACATATTTAACAAATAAAAAAAGAGGACCCTCCACAGGGCCCTGCCCCCACCCATTTCCCACCCCCAGCCCTGCCCCAACTCCGCCCCTTGCCCACCCCAACCCCGCCCCCTCCTCCCTCCCACTCCCAGCCACGCGAAAAGGGCTGCCCAAGCGCTACTGGTTTCATGGTTTGCTGGGCAGCCCCCAGACCCTGCGACCCCGGCTGGCGCTTCCCCAGCGCAGCTGGAGCCCGGGAGGGGAAGCGCCCAGCCGGGGATGCAGGGTCTGGAGGCTGCCCGGCAAACCGTGAAGCCGGTAGTGCTCGGGCTTTGGGAAGCCCCCATACATCCGGACCCTGCGTCCCCGGCCGGGCACTTCCCCTCCCGGGCTCCGGCGGCGCAGGATCCGGAGGCATGGGGGCTGCCCGAAGCCCGTAGCGCTCGGCTCTTAAACAGAGCCGAAGAGTCAGGGGAGGAGCAGAGCAGCCGCGGGAGGGGAAGTGCCCGGCCGGCATTTTCCCGGACACGTTCAGCTTTTTGGCAATTCCCCCCGGACGGGGGTTTGATTACCAAAAAGCCGGACATGTCCGGGGAAAACCGGATGTATGGTAACCCTAGGTTCCTATCTCCACTGGATCACAAATGGTTTTATTTTTCTGTTGTCATATATGACAAACATTATCTATTCTGTTAGGGACAAAGAGCTATAAAAGATTCTAAGGAGCTGTAATTTACTTAGGCCAAGGGGAGCTGAGGACATTCAGATCTTTGCAGGATCAGGCCTTTTATTGTTAGCTCCATTAGAAACAGGGAAAACCTGAACAGATTTTCAGCCAAATATTCAGGAAAGGCCAGTCATGTTGGAAGCTCAATTTGAGACAGCCCCAGGCCTACTTTTCAGAGGTGTGGAGTGCCTGCAGCTCCCACTGACTCCAACTGGAGTTGGGGTGGGCAGCACCTCTGAAAACCAGGTGCCTGGTGTCTCCAAATGCGTCCTCCAAAATGGGAGGGGGCTGCTTTTGAAAATGTTATGCTTGGCCTTTTGGGTCAGCTGTGCTCTGACAGAGGCTAGAAGCTTATTCAAGCCACCCAAGGCTGAAAACAGGTTAGAAATCTCATCTCTGGAAATGGGGAGTCTTCTATTTTCAACTGGGCTGGCAAGAGTGTGGCATTTGCCTCATGTAACTTAGGCTGTGTTTATATATACAATGCAGCAGTAGCGCAGCTATACCAATACTGCAGTGTGTCTGGTGAAGATGCTCTAGGACGATGGGAGATAGCATTAAAAAACCCATGCATGCGAATGGAAGGAGCTTCTCCCACCGACATAGGGCTGTGCACATGAGCGTTTATGTCGGTGTAACTTATGTCGCTCACAGGGGTGGTTTATTCAGACCCCATGTGACATAACTTATGCCGATACAGGCTGTATTGTAGACATAGCCTTAGTAATTTAGCTTCTTGGCTTCACTACAACCAGCAAATATTGAAACAGGAAATGATCCAAACATTTTCGGATTCAAATAGCTTGGTCTGAAATATAACTGAGGATTCAGATTGGTTATTTTCACTCCTGGCTGGAAACTTTATGTGGTTATGGTGGCTGTAGAGGTGACGAGCTGCAGAGTATATAGGGGTACTGAAGTTCGCAGAAGGAAATCTCTCTCTTTTTCCTTGGAAACTTTCTTAAAGAAAAATTCTCTTTTAAAACTTTTTTTTTAAAATAAGAGTACCTTCTGCAAAAGGGAGTTTTGCCATGTGTCAAAACACAACAGGGCTCAAATCATGTGCAGGGGAGAAGTTCCCTTCCCAAGACCTTCAAACTTCCCTATATGGATACGGAAAATCTTGGGATCCAGTCTAAGTGTCTTGGAAACATGAAAGAGAATCCTGAAAACAAATCACTCCCCATGGAGTTGACCTGCAGGACTGTTAATTCTAGGGCAGCACTTTGAAGTGCCTTGACCTGTCAATGGCTGTAAGGACCCATGAAGAACCTACCATAGCACTCAGTACCCCAGAATCCCGGGCAGCATTTTTTCTCCTCAACTTCCTTCTTACACATGTGACTGCACCCTGGTAGGGAAAGGGTGTTTTCTTCAAGATTTACAGTGTATCTTAAACAGAAAAATCCAAGATCAGTGATTGTAACAAACAGTTTGGGACCCAACCTATTCTGTATAGGTTGGACTGGATAACAGACTGATCAGGACAATGATGGGAGATTTCTGAGCTGCTTTTTGATTCATACTGAGTAAACTGTTTGAAAACCACTCCATACGAATGAAGAGTGCAATACACTGTCCTGGGGCATGGAACCACAAGCACAACCCAGGCTTAGGAGGTCATATTATGCAGGGCTCCAATTAATTCATTAGCTTCCAATCAAATACTGGATCAGATTTTGAGTCCTAGTCTTCATCTTCAAAGCTCTGAAAGAGCTGTGCTGTCTCCAAGACTGACCCTCCCTGCCTCCCTCATATTTGTGATCCATGGGAATAGTGAAATATTCACTGGCAAGGTCAAGGTTTGTGGGAGATGGAGACAGATCACCAGCCCCACTAAGGTCACAGTGTGCTGCAGAAGGGGCTCAAAGTGACCTTAAAGTGGCCTTAAAGAGGAAACTGAGGATTCCGCCTCTGGAGTGGCGGGGAAGCATGTCAGAAACCTAAGCTGATATACAGCAGGCCTGGCTGGTTTTACACCAGCTCCCTTGCCTCACTTCTGCCAGAGGGTCATGTTGTGGGCAGGTGGGGGCAGGGGAAGATGCTCCAGAGTCAGAGCCAGAGAGCAATGCACTCTGCTGATCTCCAGCATGGTAGTGCAGAGTGGTGAGTTTAAAGTCACTAATGCATTTTTAATCCTTTGTCTAATTCACAAAGGAAGGAATGGCCATGTGATTAACGCACTTGATGGCGATTCGGGAATTTCGGGGTCAGTTCCCAATTCTGTCACAGACTTCCTGTGCAACCTCAGACAAACCACTATGTTTCCTCACTTGTAAAATCAGTCTGATATCCTTCCTCTCACTTGTCCCTCTGGCTGCCATATCTAGAGCATAAACTCTTCACTGTCTCTTACTGTTTGTGTACACAGCTCCTAGCACAGTGGGGCATTGATCTCACTTGGGGCCTCTAGGTGCTTCAGGAATCTTAATCATAATCATCATTTATAAAGGAAGCATTAAAAAATATTAGTGCCCAGTTGTATTATTATTACTCCCTTAAATTTATCTTTGGCAAGAACTTAACCTTCCTTCATTGACTCAACTCAAGCTCCTTGTTCCACACTTTTACTGCTTTCATTGTGCCAGTCTGATCACCAAATACATCTGCAATAACTGCAAAATGGCTGGGGCTATTTTTAAAATGTTTCAAACTAGTAGTAAGGCACAGAAAACAGTGGACAATAGAGCTCCATGTTAACTGCTAAAGTTCACTATTGACTAGATTTGCAGATAATAATCTATAGTGTTCTGTTTTTGTACAACCTTTTGGTAAATTCATTTTCCCTTCACCCTTTTCCAATTACAGTTCAGCTACAGAAATGTGTTCAGCTTAACAGAATGAGCATAGAAAATACAGGAACAAGCAGTACATCAAAAGGGAAATAAGAGGGTTAAAAAATTCAAAAGTGACATTGAATTTGGTTTGGTTGCTAGAACAGCAGAAGGGAAGTAATGGCTCCTGGGTCTATAACTGGTTCTGTCCTTGCCTCAATATGTGACCTTGGACAAATAACACAGACTAACATTTTTAATCTTGGGTGCCTAGAGTTAAGTACCTCACATCCCAATCCCGCAACTTGTTCTAGGTATACAGGTCCCTGTGACCACACAGAAGTCAATGGGGATTCACAAGGGTCCATTCACAAGAAACAAGCTGCAGGATTGGGGCCATAGACTGTATTTAGGCCCCTAAATAAAAGTGTCTTGATTTTTAGGGGTACTAGTACCTGCAACTCCTGTCTGAACTCAGGTGGAGCTGTGAATTCTCATTACCTCTGAAAATCAGGCTACTTTTATTAAAGGTGCCTAAATATGGGTTTTGGTGCTTAACTCTGGGCGCTCAAATCTGAAAATTTTGGTCACAGTTTCCTCCACAGGGTTATGAAGTGTAAGGAATTAATGTCTGTTCAGTTCTCTGAGATCTTCAGATGACTGCACTAAAGAAATATCACTATTAAATACTCATTATCTATACATCTATACCCATGAGTACACATACATGAACTATGCACTTCAAGCTGCCTCTTCTTTAACGCTAAACCAGCATTATATTGCTCCCCACCCAATGGTAGAAACCAGGCACATCTCTCTTCCTTTATTCTTATACAAGGCAACTGCTCCCTGGCCCGCAAAAAACATGCCTTGAAATGCTGACTTATATGTGAGTATATACAATAAATACAAAAGAGTTATAGAATGGCTTGTAAACCTGATATGGCAGGCTGAACAGGGAGATGGGCCTTACCTGCAGCCTCTCTCTCCTAGCGCCTGGGTCATCTTTATCCACCCTTTTGGACACACCACTTTGGTGGCCACAGCACAGGAGGTGCAAGGTGTAGTCAAGGTGAACATCGTCTTGATATTGCAATGCATGGATTTTAACTTAAAAAAAAAAATAGCAAAGCATTAAATTGTTACCTTTAGTCACTGATCTCATCTTCCCCCATTACCTCCCCACCCTGAGGATCCTGGTTTACACTGGGAATTTCATCAAGGGGGGCCAGCAGGCAGTGTAGCTACTTTAGTGCAAACCACAAATGCAGACAGGCTAAACCATGACTTTACACTGGTAGCAGCTTACTCCTGCTTGGATCTGGGTTAAGGTGCACCAGGGCAAATACAGCTATTCTGGTGGCTGACTCCAAGACCTGACTCTAACCTTATTTTCTTTTACTAGAGTAACAAATGTTAGTGGGTAACGTTCCTTATTGTGCAACAAAGATGAGGTCAGATGCTGACTTTGCTTCTCTTTGTAAATAATTGATCTCTTTTTACCAGCACATAGAGGCTCCCACCACAATCAGAGCCCCATTGTGCTAGGTGTGCACAAACACAATGCGCTGCTGCAAAGAGCTTACAAACTAAATAGACAAGACAAAGGGTGGAAGGGGAAAAAGGTGTGAAGTAATTTGCCCAAGGCCATGCTGCAGGACAATGGGAGAGCCAGGAACTGAACCCAGTTTTTCAGAATCCCAGTCCAGTGCTCTGCCCACTAGAACACAATGCACTCCTGTTTTGCTCAACCTGATTCAGGCCTGAGAAAAGTCTCCACAAAGTACTGTCACCAACAGGACTGATTCATCCATGGCCTTTGTGGCATGTTCGAATTATTGACAGCCCACCCAAAAAGAAATGACACTATAATCCATCCTACCCACCCTGCTGAGACTCTGCCCCGCTGTACAAGTGATGGCCTAGACCGGTTTGGAGAATAGATCTGAGACCTGCATGGGTAGAGTGGATGGGTAAAGTGGAATTCATGGCCTGCATCTGCAGGGTAGGAGCTCTGACTCTTATCAGGGGGTGACTATGGAAGGTCCCAGTCTGTACAGAAAGGGCAGAGTGGTGCATAGTGGAATGGTGAACAGGGTAACAGTGTTCTTTATAGACTGTATATGGAAAACAAGGTATGATAAAGCAGCAGCGGCTCGAGCCTGGGACTGTACGACAGAAGACCTGCATTCCAGTTCTGACACAGTTTCACTGGGTGGCCTTGAGCAAGTCACTTATGCTCTCTATTCCTCAGTTTCCCCATCTACTTCCCCTCCTTCACAAGTGAGGTGGCAATGCTTCATTCATTAATGTTTCTAGGGCACCTTGAAAAGCGTGGTTGGAAGGCATGACAGAAATACAATATACATTAGATTCCTTGTTCACTGCACTTTCCAGACAGAGTCCCTCCAATTTTGCATTGCACCTGCCTTTGATCTGTTTAATAAAAGAGCCACCTGAAGCTCGGGCATTTGAATGCCCTTTCAGTGCTCTGCCTCCTCCTAAATCATGCCTTTTTAGATGGATGGCCATCCCTAGCTCCCTTTGCTAATAGTCTTAAAGTCTCTCCTTCCATTGCCAATCCCTCTCTACTGTTTGGTAGAAGGCAGTCCTTCCACAACTCAGCCACTAGAGAACAAGATTCCTACATGTCTTATGCAACTTCTAACTTTATAGGCTAGTTTATTCCTCTGTCAGCAGGAGACAAGAAACACAGTGGCAGCAGACACTTTGTAATATGAATTAACATGCCTTCCATCCTACTGAAACGGCTAATCACCACAGAGCTGAGAAAACCAGTCTAAATAAAGCCACATGCACATTCCTCACAATGCTGCTAAACATGAAAACTGAACTGGGTGTATGAACCAAAACAAAAATTTAAGGGAAAACATTTCGTATTACTCATACGGATACTGCCAAGAAACAGGTTTCAAACCATTTTTTTCCTGTTGCATCAAGGTGCTCAGATACAACGGTGAACAGTGTAGGGTATTCACCTAGATACATCTAATTACACACCTACATAGCACTCACATACAAGCCTACAATAACTAATCACTAAGTCCACTATCTAGCACTTACTCGCAGCTCTACAACAAACCAGTCTTCAGGCAATGAAGGGATTTTATTTATTTGGTAAGGAGAGAGATTTCAATTGCAAGTTTTTAAGGGTTTATTGTAAAATCTTACCATTTTTTAAAACCTGTGAGCTATGACAGACAATCCTTTGACAGTGAAGAAGCCATTGTTTGTTCATTCACTGAGACAGCTGCACTGTCTGATATGAATAAACACTGCTGTACAGATCAGCATGCAGTAGTTTACTGCTACCTCCTCATGCTCTCCTGGGCAGGTTTGGGATTGGATTCTGGACTGGGTTTTGCTTCTGTTGGGTTTTAAACAGGGTATCTTCTCAGTCTCTCTGAGAAGCATGAAGGCTCATCACTTAAATCTCACTTTGGGCACAATGTCAACCTTAACCGTTTTCAAGCCAACTTTTCTACAGCTGCAGTTTAGAAATACTTTTAGAAAACACTGAGGAAATTGTACAAGGCACGTTAGAGCTCAGTCCTACCAGGGAAAAAGTCCCCCTGACACCAGTGAAGTAAGTGGGAGTCGAGGATGCTCAGCCTCTTAGAGGATTGGGCCCACAGTCCTCATGCTGCTATTGTTTCCTCTTTGCATTTAGTGCTGATAATGCGTAAATCAAAGTTTACTTAAGATCCAAGCAAAACTCCATATCCTTAATTTTACATATACAATACAGACTATAGATATTACATACACACAGAGGAAAGGTAGCAGATTGTCTTAAGGCTTAATTAGGGAGGTGATTCAACATATAACTAAATTCACACTGAATTTTTTTGGGGGGGGTGTATGCTTCAGTAACACAGCCGCCATCTAAAGATGAGTAATTTCCTACGACCATTTAACTGTGAAATAAAGACTTGCGAACTTACCTTCTGACTCTGCCCTTCAACTGTGGAAATGAACCAGGCTGCTAAGAAGGAAAACAGTAACCCAGGAGGATGCATTTTCATGCTTTTACAGATCGGACCCTTTTCTTGAAGGGGGGGGGTTGATGTAGAGGATGCAATTTCAGTAAGATAAGACCGCCTACTAAGAATCAGATCCAAGAAAAACCAGAGGTTAAACATAAACAGGGAGAAAACATTTTCGCACTCTGGATCTCCTATTCTAAAGTATACAGAAGTGATTCTGCTACTTTTAACGTCAAACGTGAGTCAACAACAGCTTTTTTTCTCTCTCTCCTTTTTTTAAACACACACACACACACAACCCTGTGAGTAGGTGGTTTACTGAAAACAGGAACATCTACGGATTTCCTCCCACATATCAGTTCAAAACAGATGGAAGGAAATCCTTAGTTTTGAACTGATTGGAATGAAATATGTTAACTATATCCTTAACTGGAAGCAAACCCAAGAGATAAACATATATCACGGATAATCTGGATGGCAAATCAATTTCATTTCATTGCTGATAATACAACCAAGTCAACTAAAAAACACCACCCATCCATTGCCTGTTGCAGCAGATATTTATTTGTTCTATAAGGCAAATCTTTGCAGATGGTCTATACAGTACTTAATAAAGAGAACAAATATTGCCTATAAATCAAAATTGGCCCTTTTGTTGGGGTTTGATGTTTATTTAAACTGCATGAGTTGCTCAACAAGAAGAGTGTTACATTTAGCATACAAGCTTCTCTGTGGGTGACAGCAAAATATAAAAATTATTTTCTAAACACGTTACTGGTAGCTAAAGTAATTCAGGGAGGATGTTTTTCAACACTCGGAGTAATCAAACGCTTAAATTTAAGAGACATGCTTGTCCTTGCATTGAACTTGCAACTGAATATCTCTTGCTGGTGACAGTAGAGAAAATTAAGATTTACAACACGTTTGATGGGCGCTTTATCTACAAATGTTGCCAATAGCATTCACTTTATTTAGTGGTGTCAGGAATTGTCCAAACAGCACTTAGCTGTAAATACTATTAGACCATGATGACAGTGACTAAGTATATTAATAGGTTTATTTAGCCATTTCAGATGTGTGTATAAGCAAATTGGTCATTTTTAGAATTTGTGTGTATATATAGATGAACAAAGAGTGTATTAATTCTTAATACTTATATAGCACTTTGCATATATATATATACACACACACACACAGAGCATGTATTAATATACAGTACTTGGCATACACATTCCCACCAACAGAGTACATAAAAACATAACAGGAAAATAGGTACTATACTTACTAATGCTGTTAATTGTAGTCTACCTCTTCTCCCATCTAACAGAGAGATAGAGGCTGACAAACAGCGGTGCTATATATCTCACAGCAACAGGAAGCAAACAAGGCCTGTATAAAAAGTCCCAGCCCCGCAACTCACATCCAGCTTGATCAGACGATTCAGCCCATTTGCCCCTATGAATCATTCTGATGCAACTGCAATCCCGGGCAAAGGGCCATGCAGGCAGCATATCACTATGGAACACACCTGGATAGACCCAGCCTCTGGTCCATACCAGAGTGAAGTACAGATCAGCGGAGTGGCGTCAGGTGCCAGCACAGTCACCATAGGGCCTGGCGTTCAAAAGTGTTGTGTTGGGATAGAGTGGTGGGAGGAAGAGGACAAAAGACAAACTGATATTCAGGAGAGGGGAAAGGGAAGGTCATGCATCTGTCCTTCCCTTTTCCAAGCATCAAGTACTCCCAGCCCAGCTCCACTTCAGCCATCATCTCTCCAGCACCATACCCACCCCAATCCAGTCACCTTCCCAATGGCAAATTTTCCCTTGGCTTCCATAGTGAAAAGCACCAGCAACCTAAAGAGCTTCCCAGCTGGGAAAGCTTCCCTCACCTCTCTTTCCTCATGAAAACCAACGCTCCCATCATAAGCATTGTCCCAGGCCCCAATCTATTGACTCTCCTGCTTCCCCCAATTGAAAGACATCCTGATTTGCCTACCCTCCCCTTTGTGAAAACCCTGCCCTTGATAATAGAGAGACAAGTGCCTCACTTTGCTGTGGAAACAGCCCAGCTACCCATAGCAACAATATCTTAAACTCACCACAGATGGCTCCTTTGGTCAGGCTGTAGATCAGAGCAATAGAATAGGTAGGGTAGTTGCAATATATAACATATGTTATCTGTTAAAATACATGAGCTCTGTTTACCACCACACTACTGCAATATGCCAGTCAAGAAATTAAAGGTCTAAATCTATGTACCCCAAGTCATGTTACTAGCCTTTAGTCATGTGCATAAACTTCTCCTCATCATTAGTAATTCTCCGTGAGAGTAAGGTTGCAGGAAGAAGTCCAATGCTCTCTATTTATAATCCCGATTACATATAGCTGAATTTATTCACACAGCATATAAAAAAAAATTACGAAAAAGTTTGACCGCACAAGTGATCATTCAAAAATCCAGCACAAATCATTAAAGCTGGTCAGAGTTATAAAGCATGAGGAAGTCACTCATTATAAACAAATCAAGGCAGTGTGGAATGAAAATGTACATATTCAAATTGCTGTTACACACTGCACAATAGTTGGACAGCAACGTTCTTCTGTCTGCCTCTGATTTGAGATTTAGGCTTACTCAGCAAATGGCTACATTACACATTGCCAAAAGCAGGAATTTAGTACAATGCAATTGTTGGAACTGTGGTATGATTAAGGCTAACCTGCTACCAGTGTTGTGGGAATGTGCTCATGTTCATAAGTTTTGGGAGTTGGAGGGTAAGAACAGCATAAGAATAGATTCGGTAATCTTGCTGGATCCTACACCTTAAGAGGGGACTTTGACAATTTATAACATTGGTACTTCCTATATAAATTCTCAGAGAAGTCCTTAAGAGCTGTCTTGGCAGCAAGAGATACACCTCTACCCCGATATAACACGAATTTGGATATAACGCGGTAAAGCAGCGCTTCAGGGGGGGCAGGGCTGCGCACTCTGGTGGATCAAAGCAAGTTTGATATAACGCGGTTTCACCTATAACACAGTAAGATTTTTTGGCTCCCGAGGACAGCGTTATATTGGGGTAGAGGTGTACTCCCAAACTGTGGCCCATAGACCACTCGTGGTGAGCAGAGTACTGGTCACATGGGGACCAGATTTTTAAGTGCTCAGCATCCACAGCTGGGGGATAGATTTTCAAGAGAGCCAACCTCTTACTGAGGGACCTAAAGAAGGGCCATATTTCCAAACAACGTCAGCACACAGTAGTTCCTAATGTGACAATGGTGGCCAGATTTTCAGAAGTGCTCAGCACCCAAAGTGTCACAGACACAAAAGGTGAAACAAGGACCAATCTTAGGGTTTTAAATTGCTGTCTATCACCGTAGTATCTGACCTACTGTAGGGAAATTCCCTTCTGAATTATATAGGGAAATTCCCTTCTGAGATATCTATCTATCTATCTATCTATATATATATATCATTGTGCCAACGGTTATGCCTTCTTATCAGAGCATACTTCAGTTAAGACAAACAAGTTAGAGGAGGTTTCAGAGCATTTCAGGGGCATTGCTGGCACCACCCTATACCAGAAACCTACTGATCGCTATACTTACCTAAATGCCTCCAATTTTCATGCAGACCACACCACTCGATCCATTGTCTACAGCCAGCTCTACGATACAATTTGCATTTGCTCCAACCCCTCAGACAGAGACAAACACCTACAAGATCTCTATCAAGCGTTCTTACAACTACAATACCCACCTGCTGAAGTGAAGAAACAGATTGACAGAGTCAGAAGAGTACCCAGAAGTCACCTACTACAGGACAGGCCCAACAAAGAAAGTAACGGAATGCCACTAGCCATCATCTTCAGCCCCCAACTGAAACCTCTCCAGCGCATCATCAAGGATCTACAACCTATCCTGAAGGGCGATCCATCACTCTCACAGATCTTGGGAGACAGGCCAGTCCTTGCTTATTGACAGCCCCCAAACCTGAAGCAAATACTCACCAGCAACCACACACCAAAAACACTAACCCAGGAACCTATCCTTGCAACAAAGCCCATTGCCAACTCCGTCCACATATCTATTCAGGGGATACCATCATAGGACCTAATCACATCAGCCACACTATCAGAGGCTCGTTCACCTGCACATCTACCAATGTGATACATGCCATCATGTGCCAGCAATGCCCCTCTGCCATGTACATTGGCCAAACCAGACAGTCTCTACATAAAAATAAATGGACACATCAGACGTCAAGAATTAGAACATTCAAAAACCAATTGGAGAACACTTCAATCTCCCTGGCCACTCGATTACAGACCTAAAAGTGGCAATATTACAACAAAAAAACTTCAAAAACAGACTCCAACGGGAAACTGCTGAATTAGAATTAATTTACAAATTGGACACCATTAAATTAGGCTTGAATAAAGACTGGGAGTGGATTCACATTACACAAAGTAAAACTATTTCCCCATGCTTATTTCCCCCCCACCCCACAGTTCCTCACATCATCTTATCAATTGCTGGAAATGGGCCATTTTCATTACCACTACAAACAGTTCTTTTTCTCTCCTGCTGATAATAGCTCACCTTAACTGATCACTCTCCTTATAGTATCAAAGGAGTAGCCGTGTTAGTCTGGATCTGTAAAAGCAGCAAAGAGTCGCGTGGCACCTTATAGACTAACAGACGTATAGGAGCATGAGCTTTCATGGGTGAATACCCATTTCTCCTTATAGTGTGTATGGTAACACCCATTGTTTCATACTGTCTGTCTGTCTGTGTGTGTGTGCGCGCTCGTGTGTGTGTACACACACACCCCTATTGTATTTTCCACTGCATGCATCCGATGAAGTGGGCTGTAGCCCACGAAAGCTTATGCTCAAATAAATTTGTTAGTCTCTAAGATGCCACAAGCACTCCTGTTCTTTTTAAGTTAGAGGAGGATACACAGTCTAAAATGAACACTGAGCAGTTCCATTTTACAGTAACAGGGCATAAAATAAGGGATTAAAAGGTTTTCTTTAAACCAGACAATGTGGAACAGGCAGTTTACTTCAGTTATTATTCCAGCAATCGGTGTGAAAACTTGCAGCCCTAATGAAGAGAAAACTTTAGCTACTTGTTACTGCAGGAGTTGGAACAATATAAACAGCTACAGTAACTTGCGGGACTGACCAAAACCCAAAAATGTTAACAGGGTCAGATACCTTTTGCCCTGGGTTTCTGGATGACCAGTAGTAATTACCATCAGGGTATGTCTACATTACGAGAGTAGTTCGATTTTACTTAAATCGAATATGTGGAATTGATATTACAAAGTCGAACGTGTGTATCCACACTAAGGACAGTAATTCACCTGTGGGAGTCCACATTAACGGGGCAAGCATCGACATTGGAAGCAGTGCACTGTGGGCAGCTATCCCACAGTTCCCGCAGGCCCCACTGCCCATTGGAATTCTGGGTCGAGCCCCCAATGCCTGCTGGGGAAAAAAATGTGTCGAGGGTGGTTTTGGGTAACTGTCGTCATCCAACCATCACTCCCGCCCTCCCTCCCTGAAAGCGCCGGCGGGCAATCAGTTTGCGCACTTTTCTGGTGAGTGACAGCGAGGATGCCACAGCACTGCGAGCATGGAGCCCGCCATGACCATCGCTGCAGTTATGGCCGTTGTCAACACCTCGCACCTTATCATCCACCTTTTCCAGAGGCAGATGCTGAGAAATCGGGCGAGGAGGCAATGGCAGCGCGGTGAGGACATGAAGTCTGAAAGTGGCACAGACCCGTTACAAAGCACGGGACCCCGCGCCATGGACATCATGGTGGCAATGGGTCATGTTGATGCTGTGGAACGGCGATTCTGGGCACGGGAAACAAGCACGGACTGGTGGGACTGCATAGTGCTGCAGGTCTGGGATGAATCACAGTGGCTGCGAAACTTTCGCATGCGGAAGGGAACTTTCCTGGAACTTTGTGAGTTGCTGTCCCCTGCCCTGAAGCGCAAGGACACACAGATGCGAGCAGCCCTGACTGTCCAGAAGCGAGTGGCCATAGCTCTCTGGAAGCTTGCAACGCCAGACAGCTACCGGTCAGTTGCGAACCACTTTGGTGTGGGCAAATCTACCGTGGGGGTTGTTGTGATGCAAGTAGCCAACGCAATCGTTGAGATACTGCTGTCAAATGTAGTGACCCTGGGAAACGTGGAGGTCATCATAGATGGCTTCGCCGCAATGGGATTCCCAAACTGCGGTGGGGCTATAGATGGAACTCACATCCCTATCCTGGGACTGGACCACCAGGCCAGCCAGTACATTAACCGAAAGGGCTACTTTTCAATGGTGCTGCAAGCACTGGTGAACCATAGGGGATGTTTTACAAACATCAACGTCGGATGGCCGGGCAAGGTTCATGACGCTCGTGTTTTCAGGAACTCTGGTCTGTTTAGACGGCTGCTGGAAGGTATTTTCTTCCCGGACCACAAAATAACTGTTGGGGATGTGGAGATGCCTATAGTGATCCTCGGGGACCCAGCCTACCCACTAATGCCCTGGCTCATGAAGCCCTATACAGGCGCCCTGGACAGTGAAAAAGAACTCTTCAACTACCGTCTGAGCAAGTGCAGAATGGTGGTGGAGTGTGCTTTTGGACGTCTCAAGGGGAGATGGCGAAGCTTACTGACACGCTCTGATCTCAGCAAAACCAATATCCCCATTGTTATTGCAGCTTGCTGTGTGCTCCACAATCTCTGTGAGAGCAAGGGGGAGACCTTTATGGCGGGGTGGGAGGTTGAGGCAAATCGCCTGGCTGCTGATTACGCCCAGCCAGACAGCCGTGCGATTAGAAAAGCCCAGTGTGACGAGCTGTGCATCCGGGAGGCTTTGAAAGCTAGGTTCCTAAGTGAGCAGGGTAACCTGTGACTATTAAGTTTGTTTACAGAGAAGCTGAACCTGCCCCCGTTTCTTTACCCAGTGAATGTTCACTATCCTCTCCAGTTTCATATCCCATCCCCCCCCTTCCAACACACCTTTAAAAATAAAATAAATGAAACTTTGTTAATGAACACCGTTTTCTTTATTACTGTTTTCGCGGTAAAGTGTTGAAACTGGGACGCAGACTGTGGTGGGGAGCGGGTGCAGTGTAGTGATGCAAAGGACGCTTCTAAACTCGAGGAATGACAGGCTCCTGCTTCTAGAGTGGTCCGCACTGGTGGACTGGTTGTTTCAACGGAGACTGCTACCCCTCCTGTTCGGGACTCTGTGTGTGGGGGCTATGTGACTTTGTGGCAAGGGGAGGATGGTTACAGATCCCCTGCTGCGTGGCTCTGTGATCCAGGATAAGGACCGCTGCATAAGATCTCTAACCGCCCCACCCCACACAGAAAATGAAAACCACCTCCCAGACTCACCAGGGTGCCTAGTGACTGCAATGTGTGTGTGACCTGCTGCTGAACCTGCCCCCATGTCTGTACCCTGGTAAAGGTGACTGTCGTGTCCAATTACCAACCCCCTTCCCCCCCTTCAAACAGACTCTCCTCTAAGAAAACATGATGGAAACAGTAATTAACAGAAACGTATTTTTTATTAGCAACTACACAGTTAGGGGATGAAACTGGGATGGGGGCTTGGGTGAGGCGGGAAGGAAAGGACTTATCAAATTTTGGGGAATGACAGCCTTCTGCTACTTGAGCAGTCTGCAGGGGTGGAGTGACAGTTTTCACGGACTCTGCCGCCCCTCCTTCTTGGTACTTTGGGTGAGGGGGGGATGGGACTTTGTGGCTGGGGAGGGTGGTTACAGATAGACTGCAGCGGGGCTCTGTCCTCCTGCCTCCGGTCCTGCAGAACATCCACAAGGCGCCGGAGCGTGTCCGTTTGCTCCCTCATTAGTCCAAGCAGCGTTTGAGTCGCCTGCTGGTCTTCCTGCCGCCACCTCTCCTCCCGTTCGCTGTGTGCTCACTGGTATTGCGACATGTTCTCCCTCCACTGGGTCTGCTGGGTTGTCTCGGCTCGGGAGCAGCCCATAAATTCTGAGAACATGTCGTCCCGTGTCCTTTTCTTTCTACGCCTAATCTGCGACAGCCTCCGGGAGTGTGATGCCAGGGTAGGTCCGGAGACAGTCACAGCTGTGGGATGGGAAAAAGGGAGTGAATTCCTCAGAAAGAAATTTTTTTGTGAACAAAGAACATAGTCTTTCTCTGTGAACAAGACCAGGCACAGCACCTATCACATGCGCACTCAGGACAAGGTCAAATTTTTGGCCTTCACATTCAGTGCCTGGGGTCTTGCAGTGCAGATCAGACAAGCAGGGCAGGACAGCGGAATTTGGGTAGCAGGCTGACATGGTAAGCCGTAGACTTGTGGCTGCTTAAAACTTTAATAATAGCACTGCCCTCCTTTCACGTTCAAAGCAATGCTCCTAGAGGTGGCCAGTTCCTACTGCCAGCAATCCGGCAAGCATGAACTCTGCCCCTGTCCCACCCCCTCGCGGCTGTACCCGGGAAAGATCCCTGTATGCTGCCCTTCTCCCGCCTCCACCGCATGGCTGTAAACCGCCGTTTACAGTTCTGTAAAGGAACAGGCAAGCAGTCCCAATACTAACATTCCCTAATTCAAAGCAGGTCACCATGAGTGACATCACTCTGATGAGGATTTCAGATACCGACAGAGAACGCATGCTTCGTGAAAGCCTGCAAAGACCAGGGCCATATGCCGCCATGCTCTGCAAGGCAATGATCCCGGAGTACTTGCTGCTAGCCTGGCGCGGAAACGTTTCCTACTACGGAGGACACAACAAGGCCGCTCTCCCAAGGAACCTCATGCAAAGGCTTTCCAATTACCTCCAGGAGAGCTTCATGGAGATGTCCCATGAGGATTTCAGCTCTATCCCCGAACATATAGACCAAATTTTACTGTAGCTGATCTGGCAAGGACTAAACAGTTGAGCGCCTAGGGCAAACCAATCATGATAAACCGGACATTGTTAGATTGTTTTGCAGTAGTTGCACTGCCAAGGACTAAAACGTTAAGCGCCTAGGGCAAAGTAATCATGAAAAAACAAATGTTAATATTAATGTTCTGTTCAAAATAAATGTTTACATGTTTAAAACACTTACCGACTGATCCTTCCCCTGATTCTGGGTCCGGGTTAACGCCTGGGGACTGTTGGTAGGGGATCTCTGTGAGGGTGATGAAGAGATCCTGGCTGTCTGGGAAATCAGCATTGTAAGCGCTGTCAACTGCCTCGTCTTCCTCATCTCCTTCCTCATCTTCCCCGTCCGCTAACATCTCCAAGGAAGTGGCCGTCGACAATATCCCATCCTCAGAGTCCACGGTCAGTGGTGGGGTAGTGGTGGCGGCCGCACCTAGAATGGAATGCAGTGCCTTGTAGAAACGGCATGTCTGGGGCTGGGATCTGGAGCGTCCGTTTGCCTCTTTGGTCTTCTGGTACCCTTGTCTCAGCTCCTTGATTTTCACGCGGCACTGCGTTGCATCCCGGCTGTATCCTCTCTCTGTCATGGCTTTTGAGATCTTCTCGTAGATCTTTGCATTCCGTCTTTTCGATCGCAGCTCCGAAAGCAGGGACTCATCACCCCACATAGCGATCAGATCCAAGACTTCCTGATCAGTCCATGCTGGGGCCCTCTTTCTATTCTGGGATTACATGGCCATCTCTGCTGGAGAGCTCTGCATTGTTGCCAGTGCTGCTGAGCTCACCACGATGTCCAAACAGGAAATGAGATTCAAACTGCCCAGACAGGAAAAGGAATTCAAATTTTCCCGGGGCTTTTCCTGTGTGGCTGGTCAGAGCATCCGAGCTCGGACTGCTGTCCAGAGCATCGACAGAGTGGTGCACTGTGGGTTAGCTCCCGGAGCTATTAGCGTTGATTTCCATCCACACCTACCCTAATTCGACATGGCCATGTCGAATTTAGCGCTACTCCCCTCGTTGGGGAGGAGTACAGAAATAGAATTTAAGAGACTTCTATGTCGAACTAAATAGCTTTGTTGCGTGGACGGGTGCAGAGTTAATTCGATTTAACGCTGCTAAATTCGACATAACCTCCTAGTGTAGACCAGGCCTCAGATAGCAGTCTCTGCCCCAGTTCATAGTGGATAGAAGCCAACATCATTCCAAGTGCTCTCTTACCTGTCACTCTTATGGGCAGTCTGACCAAAGAGGCCAACAACTGAATAGAAACAGAATATTGGCAGGGCTAATTTGCATTACTGCTGCATGTATTGCTCCTGTGATATGGGTAACAAAGTCTCTGCCTGTAGTAATTTCTATGTGGCACCTTCCACAGGGCTGAACTGACCACACCTGCAAAAAGCATTTCAATCGAACCAACCAACCAGCACTAGTGACGGGAGACATCCTTTGCCCCATCCAGCCTGAGAGATTGCAGATGGACTCTGGCGGTGTGAAGACAACAATAATTTCTACTGTCAGCTAACTCTTAACAATAGCTGACTCAATCACTGCTACTTCCATTGCTGGATCTATTAAAAAATCCACCAAAGATATAGAAGACATCTAAATGTCTTTGCAAGCAAATGCCTCAGGAAAATGCACAGTATTAAATAAAACAAATTTATTACAAATTCTGAGATTCATCAGAGAGTTCAGCAAAAAAAGATGATGGAAATGTCTGTGATGTGTGCTAAGAAAGAAGCCAGACCATCTGCCATGACAGACCTGCCTTTGTGCAAGTGAAGGAACATATAAAAGGGGCCAACTGAGAGAATCCCTCCATCAAACAATGCTTAGAAAGAAAAAAATGTATGGGACTTGACATCAAAGACCTAGAAAGGGTAGCCCATGAGGGACAATGGTGGCAGAGCCTTGTTTGTGCCCTAAGACACATTTGATAGCACTAGGAGGATTCAGATTAAAAAAAACGTACTCAGGAAATGTGCACTGTCCTCATTCAAACATTTCCAAATCCTCTCCCACACATGCTAGTTTCAGAATTTGTTTTGAGAAGCATTGCTCTCCTGGAGGTTGAATAAATAGAAGTGCTTGTCCAGGGCCTGATTCCCCAAGAGTGGCATGTCTAGTGATTAAGTCACCAGACGGGGACTTGGGAGAGCTGGGTTCAAGTTCTGTATCTGCCACAGACTTCCTGTACAAGTCACTTAATCTACTTGGTGACTCAGCTCACACAATGGGGTAACACTTCCCTACCTTCCAAGGGTATTGCGAGGATAACATGGGAGTTAAGCACCTAAATTCCTTTGAGGATCTTGGCCTTAATAAGTCAGGTGCTTAAAAACAAGAGTGATGAGAGCCACAAATATATCAATAGATAGATGAGGGTTCTCAACTCTCATTGACTTCAGCGGGAGATGAGAATGCTCAACACCCCTCAGGTTGTGAGCAACTACATTCAGGAGGCCTTTGATATTTATCCTACAGGTTCTCTCTCAGCCACCCATCTAATTTGTCTTATCCATAACTGCGTGAATCAAACAAGCCGAGTTCTATAACTGCTAAGAAGGCAACTGCTGTTGACATTTGTTTTGTAAATACAGTAAATGTAGAGTTCATGGGTTTTAGTCAAGTAATTAAATGTACCCCAATTGGAAAGTAAATTTCTCTAACAAAGGCAAGATATGTAGCAATGTCTACTAACCCTCCACACACCCTCATCCATCTGTATTTGGAAACGATCACCAGCCTTCTTTCTGTAGTGTTTGCAGTCACAGCTAGCTTGGGCAATTTCCTGCTATTGAAATCTTTTGTTTACACAGTCTTGATTGAAATGAGAGACACAAACGATTTACCATCCACTCTATCATACCATGTGGCTTTTGGGGGAGTTGCAAATTCTTTTAAATCCGTGGAAAGAAATAAACACCCTTGTTATGCTCTTTGGAAGAACAAATTCTATTTGCTCAGAATTATATAAATGCCTAGATGACTGTGGAACTGAAAAAGTACAGTTAAGGGATACAACCAGCCAAGTCACAAGTACTATATAGGAGAACAGGGCCTACTCTACCACAGAAGCAGAACAAAGTTCCTAGAGGCAGCAAAATTCTCTTGTGTTGGTTGCCAGAGCAGAGTGATTCTGCAAGGGACGCATTTTCTTCTTTAAAAAGAACAGGAGTACTTGTGGCACCTTAGAGACTAACAAATTTATTAGAGCATAAGCTTTCGTGGACTACAGCCCACTTCTTCGGATGCATATAGAGTGAAACATATATTGAGGAGATATATATACACATACAGAGAGCATGAACAGGTGGGAGTTGTCTTACCAACTCTGAGGCCAATTAAGTAAGAGAAAAAAACCTTTTGAAGTGATAATCAAACTAGCCCAGTACAGACAGTTTGATAAGAAGTGTGAGAATACTTACAAGGGGAGATAGATTCAATGTTTGTAATGGCTCAGCACTTCTTATCAAACTGTCTGTACTGGGCTAGCTTGATTATCACTTCAAAAGTTTTTTTTCTCTTACTTAATTGGCCTCAGAGTTGGTAAGACAACTCCCACCTGTTCATGCTCTCTGTATGGGTGTATATATATCTCCTCAATAAATGTTTCACTCTATATGCATCCGAAGAAGTGGGCTGTAGTCCACGAAAGCTTATGCTCTAATAAATTTGTTAGTCTCTAAGGTGCCACAAGTACTCCTGTTCTTTTTGCGGATACAGACTAACACGGCTGCTACTCTGAAACCTGTCATTTTCTTCTTTGGCAGGTTGGAAGGGGCAAGCATTTAACAGTCTGCTTAGGACAGCAAAAAACAGAAGTCACAGAGTGACTTGGAGAGAGGGTTTATCTCACAGACACACACACCCCCCCCCAACTGCCATATTCCAAGCAGCTGACTAGTGCCTGTGTTGACCTCCCTCTTGGGAGCAAAAAGTTGCTGAGTGACTCAGGAAGATATTATCTAGGTTCACATCCTGTTAATTCAAGTAGTTCAGGAGCAGCATGGCGTTTGCAATAGAAATATTGGCAAGTGACTGCTGTCTATTCTAGGCTACTTCTCCCCATGGCCTACATCCCGGTCTTTTACACACACACACACACACACACACTCTCTCTCTCTCTCTCTGCTCTAATGAGTGCCAGCCACATGTTCCCTTCTAACAGCTTCACTTTGGTGCCTTTCTAACCTACTAGGTAATGTCATGAGGCTGGAATTTTCAAAGGAGTCCAAGAAAGTTAGACACAACTCCCATGGAAATTCAGTGGGACTCCTTTAGGCTGCTTTGAAAACCCCAGCTCAAGCAACCACCAGCTCAAGCCAGCATGAGATAGTAGTTTACCCTATTCCCTTACTGTAGTGCAGCTCCCCATGACTGTGCTATACGATAATGACTTGGCATGGAGACACCTGATAATATAATCTGGCTAAAGTGGCAGCAAGTGGTTTGCCATGGATTCAGCTGAAACAAAGCTAAGAGACTATGGTTCAGCTGCTTGACTCATGCTAGAAGTGCAGTTGAGAATAGCACTGCTGAATTGAAACACTAACTTCCAGGAGAACATCTCTACGTTGCAATCTCAGATTGAGCAGGTCAATGCGAGAAGGGTAGAGGAATATCACATTTAACATTCAAGTTTCCAAAAGCTCTTGTCTCAGAAGAACCCACAGAGCATTTAAGCAGCTATGGGCTCTCTCTCCCCCCTTGGGGGAGTCTGCAAATTTCCTTTGATTCCTGCCCCACATTTTTAAGTTTTCCCCCCTTTTTGCTTGTCCATTACAGTAACCCTCTCCTGAGTAGACAGCTTTACATCACTGTCCCACATGCATCTACTTGAGGCCTGAATTGCTGGCAGGCAATACACAGTGCTCCATCAGTCTCAGCCTGCTTTGAAGCATCCTAGCTAGTATTAGGGATATCGGAGTAGAAACCGCAACCCTGAAGAGTTTAAACTTTCAAGGGGGCACGGTAAATAGCTCAACGTACATGCAAATACCAGCCTGGTAGTTACATTAGATCTGCTGCTATTAGAAGTGATCAAGCAGACCATGCATAGCATATGTCCAAGAGACATTTTTAAAACATTATTGTAGGAACTAAAGAATTACCTTAAGGGATCAGACCAGAAGTCCATGTAGCTCAGCATCCTGACTCTGACAGTGGCCAGTGGAAGAACCTCACAGGAGACAGATGTAGGAGATATTCTGCCTCTGACATATGATGAGATCATCTTGATCTCTAATAGAAACTGCTTTAAGCTCTGAAGCACGAGGTTTTATATCCCTTCCTAATTTTTTATCATTATGACAGCTCTGGATACTCTTATTACTCACATAAATGTTCATCCCTTTATGAATCTTGCTAAATTTGCAGTCTCAATAACTTCCTATGATGAGCTCCACATTCTAACAATATGTTGTGTGAAAGTATTTATCAGTTTAATTTGCCAACTTTTAATTTAATTGACTGTTCCCTTGTTGTATTATGAGACAGAACCGACGCTACTAACGCGCCTTCTCTAGACCCAGTGGTTTTCAAACTGTGGGTCGTGACCCAGTACTAGGTCGTGGAATGTAAGGCACTGGTCACGGCAGCTCTGGTTAGCACCGCCAACCAGGCAGTTAAAAGTCCTGTTGGCGGTGCTGCCCAGCTAGTTTCTACCTGTTCTGACACTGCGCTGCGCCCCGGAAGTGGCCAGCAGCAGGTCCGGCTCCTAGGCGGGGGGGCCATGGGGCTCTGCACACTGGCCAATGGGAGCTGGGGGGGGCAGTGCCTGCAGGTGAGAGCCACGCAGAGTTGGTGCTGCTGGCCGCTTCTGGGGTGCAGCACGTCCACGGTGCCAGGACAGGCAGGAAGCCTGCCTTAGCACCCCCGCTGCGCCACTGACCAGGAGCCACCCGAGGTAACCCCACACCCCAATCCCCTGCCCCAGCCCTGAGCCTCCCAAACCCAGAGCCCCTTCCTGCACCCCAAACCCCTCATCCCTGGACCCACCCCAGAGCCTGCACCCCCAGCCCAAAGCCCTGACCCCCTCCCACACCCTAACCCCCTGACCTAGCCCAGAGCCCCCTCCCACACCCTGAACCCCTCATTTCCAGCCGCACCCCACACAATCCCTCACCCCTGCACCCCAACTCTCTGCCCCAATCCTGAGACTCTCCCACATCCCAAACCCTCATCCCCAGCTCCGTTGGGTCATGGGCATCAACAATTTTCTTCAACGGAGTCGCCAGAAAAAACATTTGGAAACCACTGCTCAAGATCATTCGTTATTCTATCATATCCCATCTTAATTTATCTTCTTTCTAAGGTAAACAACTGAAGATGAATTAACTGAATCTTTGGTATTAATCAGATAAAAATTTAAACAAAAAGGGCAAAGGGCTGGAATTTTATTTTAATTCTCCCAACAGTTTGTTATACAGAAATCTGCATCTAAGTTGACAAGAACAGGAAAATAAGTAAGAGAAGGTCTGATTATTATATAAACACACACATATCCAGGCAGCATGGTCAGCTACAATGGTGCAGACATGCTATGAAAGTGGATATGGCACACATGGGAAGTTATGGGGACATAACCAGCGCTGTAAAATTTCATCCTGAAACAGGGGAGAAAGTTCAGATCAGGACAATGTGGATTATTTTCCTTCAGTCACATGTTTTCAAAAGAAGATGCATTTAGATGCATCCTTTCACAATTATAATAAATAGGGGAAGTTAAAAATGTAGGGCCAGATCCTCACTTGGTGTAAACTAATATGGCTTGGTTGAGTTCACTGAGAGTACAGCAATTTACACCAGCTGTGGATCCAGCCTGTATAATTTAGGTAAGATGGTCTTGGGAAGCCATTTTTCTTCATAACTGGGTAATTTTCTTTTACTTATACATTTAAATAAATTAATGGAGATATCCCATCTCCTAGAACTGGAAGGGATCCTGAAAGGTCATCGAGTCCAGCCCCCTGCCTTCACTAGCAGAACCAAGTACTGATATTGCCCAAGATCCCTAAGTGGCCCCCTCAAGGATTGAACTCACAACCCTGGGTTTAGCAGGCCAATGCTCAAACCACTGAGCTATCTCTCCCCCCCCACCCCCCATAACTTGTACCACCAATCTGAAGACTGTCTCAGAAGCATAGCAAGTGGTACATACTACAGTAGTATTAGGGTAGAAAAAAATTACCAAAGGGACCTACAAAACTCCACACTAAAATTTAGCCCCAAGGGATAAAGAATGTTTGTTTTGCATTTCCACCAATGCTTACAATGCAGTTATATTTTGCAGGGCATCTTTTATACCAACTATATGCAAGATGCTTTCAGAGATATATAACTAAGAACAGAGGTATAGATATTAAAGATGTATAGGTGAGAGATAAGAGGCTTTGAATGAGAACAGAAACGGAGTTGATTAGGTGCAGAGATCAAAGGTGTCCTGCACATTATGTGCAGCTGAAGACTCATCTGAACACTGAGGATGATGTGTGATAGGATGCACAGGAAGTTGGTGCTGAGTGAAGGGAGTGGAATAGAAACAAACGCTCTGATCCTGTAGTTGAATCCACATGGACAGATCCTGGCACCCACACAAAGCCCCAGTGATCTTAAGGGGGCTCTTCATGGGCATGGGAGTCCATGTAAAGCAGATCGAACTACAGGATTAAGACCAAAGAGAGGGGAGCTAGAGAAAATGCAATAAAGTGAGATTTTAAACAAACCCAAGAAGAGCAATCAAGAACTGAAACCTGAAGTGAACGAAGAGCTGGTTGAGAAGCTGCTTTATACACACTACACATGGCATGTCCTTCATCTGGCTGAATAAGTGATTGAAAATACTTTATTAGAAAAATATCATGCAATTCACAGATCATTCACTCAGCTCCCTAAATTGGGTTAATAATGAAAAATATTTACATAATTTGAAAAATACTGCAATATTTGTCCAATAAATTATTTAACTAGCTCTACCACAAGGTGGAGGGAAAGTCAATCTAAAGCAGGTACAAAGATCCTGAGAAGGAATCCTACTCTTTTTTACTGGTTCCACGATTGGCCAATTTAACCAAGCTACGGAGCGTGGATTTTAAAGCTTTTGTAGCCCTTGGTCTCTATGTATGAACAGACCATATTTGATTGTTTCAACATTCAAGCAATTAAGGTATTGACTTCTTCTAGACAGATAGGTTCCATGACAGGAAGGTAAGCAGTTCTGGTTTTGAACTGATTTGGCATATGCGATGCCCAAGACAGATCTCATGAATAGCAAGATGGAGTTTTCTCCTTAGAATGTTGTGTACATGTGGCTCAACATCAACATATAGCAACATGTGCGTATATAATACAAAATATTCCAAAACAAAGTTCTCCCCCTGCCTTTAGATAGATGCTAGTAAAGTTAAGGCCCTACAGGAAGGTGCTCAGATACTACAGTGATGAACGGGGTATAAGAATGTATACAAAACAACCTTCTATAAATCAGAAGCACTTACTTACAATCATCACCAGAACAAGTATTTATACTTTTAGCGTTAGAATCAGAGACTCAGTTGATCTAAACAGGCATAAGCTCTATAGCAGTCACTGCAGCTACGCTGCTTTACACAATCTTGCAAATGCTTGAAAGAATCAGTGTGAATAAAGATATATAGAAAACAAGTCAGGTAAACAAACTGTCAAATTTCACTTTATTTGTATTGAGAAAGAAGGCAACAAACAACACTTGGTACTCAGAGGTGCAAATTCACCATTATTTGCTGGCAAAATGTTAGTATATCAATGCTGGGCACTCATTTCTATGACGGTAGCAAACTGATTTAATAATTTTACAAATCTATAACAAAAGACTGCCATGGAACTATAATTTCAGATGAAAATATAACATTTAGTTGTGGTTTCTCCAGGTGATTTTTGCCACTAGCTTCATGATTAGCAGCAAACAATTAAATTTGACCTCAAAAAGACAAAATGTAAAAAAGTGTTTGTCGTCATTAAATAATAAGTGTTAGCAGCATACCCAATAAAATACATCTTGTACAAATACCATTGCACTTTTAACATGTCACAAGCATTTTTCTTACCATTATTTACACAGTATAGTTTGTATAGAACAGCTAGACTGATATATATTGAAAAACAGTGGAAATGTTAATAGCCCTAGACAACGTCTAGTGTTGACTCCTTTTGTTCCATACAGTTTCCCAGGATGCTTCATGAAAATCGTGTACGTATACCATTGCATAAAAATAGAATTTACAAAAAGCTTAATTCCCAGTTAACACTTCAGAAGCTTATACTGTAATTGTTCACTGCACAAGAGAACCATAATGACAATAGAGTCGAGCATCAGCCTCTGATTAAGTTTTCAGATAACACCAGAAGTCCTGCTTATTCAAATACTGTGCTTTATTTCACATTCCAATCACTTAGCTGTGCGACAATTACCCAGTGAGTTCCAAAGGCAGCTCCCGACCACACAAGATCTCCCACTGTCTTGCAAGCAGTGATATTAGTTTCTCACGGCTTTCTGCACTTGGGATAAAGATGTACCACTGGATCTCTCCATTCCCACTGCCCTTATGTTTAGCATTTAACTTTGGGGCACTGAAAGTATCTCCAAAATGATCCAGTGTTAGGTTCTGCATGAGATCTTGGTTCTGAACATCATCAAACACAAACGTGAGGGCCTGTGGATATGTCTGGTAGCCCATAAGCACTCTGTCTAAATCACGGATTCGTCTTCCATCTATGAGTTGATACTTGTCTTTCTTTGGTGGTTCCTTTGCAAATTCAGGTAGCGGGTAACTGATATAATCCTCATTGAAAAGGAACAAATCAGAACTGGTTAAAATGAGTGTTTTAGGCTGAAGTGAACTATTGGCTTGAGCAGTTTCTTCTGTATGATTCACTTGAAATGCCAACACATACAGAAGGATATTTAGAGACTGGAGGTTAGCCAAACTGTACATCTTTTCTGCCACTAGAAAAGCAAGGTCCCCAATTTCCTCTTCATTGGGATATATAAACTTTACTCTACTAGAGTGAATCAGTTCATAATTCTCCATTTTTCCTGCAAACACAAATATGCATGAATTTTACTTTACACTCAGTATTACACAATGCTTTCCTGATGCATGTGGCTAAACATTAGATCCTTTGACACAGTTTGTTGCAGCTGGAACAACTCAAGTTTAGCCATTATTTATGCACAGTTTTTATTTGTATAAAATATGTGAATAATTTATTTGGATTGCATGTCCTTACTGGATTTCTCATCTGCCTCTTTCATCAACAACCATTTTCAGCTCCAATTAAAGAATCTTTATTAGTGGTGATGACGTAAGAGGCAGAAAAAAATAGCTGGATTCTCAGATCACAGATAGTATTTGTCTTGCTAGTAGTTGGCGAGACAAATCAACTTTTGAGTTCTAAACGGATTGAATCCAGTACGGAATCATTGAGAACACAAATATGAAATGCCTTATCGCTATAGCAGATGAAAAGACATCTTTAAATGGTCCCTCTGAAAAGAACTTTCTCACAAGTTGTGTGTTACGTCTAATGTCACATCATGATGTGCACACTGCTCCCTAAGGAGCAAGCTCCTGCAGTAAGAGGAGGATTCACTGCTTCTGGTCTACCATAAATAGCTGTAAATAAAATGTTTTAGGCCAGACTTAAGCAATGATTTCCTTAAAAGCTTTCTTAAAATAATCACAAGCACCAACAAAAAATTTAGCTTTATTCAGAGAACCGTCTGCTAAGTTTAGAAATCTAGCCAAAAGCAGAGTTATCACTGCGCATTTTAATGGCTGAAGGTACGAATTTAACCCATTTTTAAAAATCCCGTAAATCTTATCTAATCTGTCATTGTTACTGGTCCATGAATGCACAACCTTTAGAGACCAAAAAAGTCCCTCTTCTGCACAAGTTAAGAGACTGTTCCTTAAAGAGCTATAAGTTACAAGTCTAACCTATAAATACGAGCTACAGCTGTACATTGCCCAAAAGATTATGTAAGGGATGTAATTTACTGGATTCTATAAAAGGAGAATTATATTATCATATTGTGTCCCCCTGTGCAAATGTATTAGAAATTAAACATTTCTGTTCAGACAGGAAAGTCTAGGATAAACTCACACAGGACTTCAAGTGGAAGTGGAACTGAGTTAATAGGAAGCAAACAATCAATACATAAAATCTTTCACTTTTGGATTTTTAAAAAATACACATTACACAGTATTTGATATATACTAGAAGAGGGCTTCATCCTCCCTGATTGAACTAACCTCGTTATCTCTAGACTGATTCTTGCCTGCATATTTATACCTGCCTCTGGAAATTTCCACCACATGTGTCTGACGAAGTGGGTATTCACCCACGAAAGCTTATGCTCCAATACTTCTGTTAGTCTATAAGGTGCCACAGGACTGTCGCTTTTTACAGATCCAGATTAACACAGCTACCCCTCTAGTATATGATATACTAACTTAAGAGCGTAGAATGGACCATTTACCTGTATTTTTATTCCCAAATTCAGAGTAGAAATCCTTATCTACTGGTTCTGGTGAAGGTGTGCGTGCCAGCAATGACAGCACTGCCATGAGGTGCTGTATAAAGGCATGAGTACTGTAACTGTCTCTGGTTAGGCAGGTTACTATATGATCTGCAGAATGTCCTGGAGAAGACAGAATATAAGCCAGTTACATATCTATTTGTAGCTTTACTACAACTTCAGCAGACGTTCATTCACCACCATAGAATATTTCCTGTAGTGACGGATTTAAGATGTCTTTATTTGGTTAACTAGTTAGAACTGATCCTCTGATCAAAAGATAAGGGATCCTCCCAGACCTATTGAAAGATTAGAGCATGCACTTTCATAAGGTACTTTATTTTGGAACACTGGATGTGAACATTTCTGAATGTAGACATTTAACTCCATGACTGTTCATTACTTTGAAAATTTACCTTCAAAAGAAAACTTAAATTTCTGAAAATATTTTAATTACTGATGTTAAAAGTGAACTAAGTTAAAAGAAAAACTCCCTGCTTTTCCAGTTTAATTTGTGCACTTACACTTTGATTAAGGTCACCTACAGCATCACCTTTTTATGGTCAGTTTCCTCATTAGGATCTTTGCCACAGCAGAGAGGACATAAGAATGGACATACTGGGTCAGACCAATGGTCCATCTAGCCCAGTATCCTGTCTACCGATAGCAGCCAATGCCAGGTGCTTCAGAGGAAATGAACAAACAGGGCAATTACTGAGTGATCAATGCCATCATTTAGTCCAGCATCTGGTAGTTAGAGGCAAGTTGTAATACTTGAACTTGTATATTAAACTCACTAGATTTCAAGGTGACAGAATCCCTTTAAAAAAAGTATAAGGACTAGGTTTCAGTCTTAAAGTCTCCCATAAATTTTGCAGTACAAATTATACCTTCAATCGCAATCTTCACATGACAGGGAAAGCTAAGAAAAGAGTTGACAGCTGTATCCCTAACTTTGGATTTCTTTCTTTTGTTGGGTCTCAGGTCCACAATATGAAATTTATTTTTTATATTTTAATTAAATATCTGACCTTACTGATGAAAAGTGCTATATAAGACAGATATTATTATTCTCTGATGGGGTTTGTTTTTAAGAGAGCTAAGCTAGTTATTATATTATGTTCCCAAAAAGAGCAGGGGTAAAATTTTCAAAAGCTCCTAGGCTACTAAGTCACTTGAATCCCTTTGACTTTCATTGAGATTTGGCCATCTAAGTACCTATGTCACTTTTCAAAATGGGACAGGTGCTTTTGCAAATGTTACCTTAGGCCAGCTAGAAGTTTAGTGTCTACTTTTGCTGGAAGTCTCTGTTGGCATCACATCACTGAGACATGAAAATAGGACATACCATGCAATTTTAAAAATTGGTTAGAAGGATGGAATAGAGGCTTCAAGGCATAAACATTTACAATAATTTCTGGAAGCCAAAAGAAAAATTATAATGGGAAATGACATTTAATGAGAGACTAGGATAAATTCACATTAAAAATGGAAGGTGCTACAAATTCTTAAGAATGAAAGACTAGGGAAGAATAGTTTATATTTCCCTTATTTACGAGCCCTATGTATCTGGGAAGCATGTTCAAGGAAACTGGCAGAATGGTCTCTTGGCAAGAGACACTAACTCTGATAACTGAGTAAGAGTCAGGGGATGTTTGCATCTATTTCAAAATATGCTGGGAAATCTCAATTTGTGTGCAACTAGATTAAAGAACCGGATGAGCTCTACTCAGCAAACCTGCCAAATAAACCATTAAAACATAACTTATATTCAGTGTTTAGAGTTCATTACTATCTCCATTTCTGCCCATTCAAGTCTTGAGGCAATAGCCAAATATCATCATTAAACCATCATAAAATCATTTTCTGCTTTTTGCTTGAATGAAGCTACAGCCACAGATTCAATAAGCACCATCATTTTGTAGTGGTTCATGGTTATCTGCCTACACATCTTAAGTGCAGAGGCACTAGTGGTGAAACACTTCCACTAATGCATCACAACAAGACTACAAGTTTCCAAGTTTCAACCCACTATGCACACAAATCAAGAAAAACATACTCAACATGCAGAGCACACCATTTTCATTCACTGATCACTTAATCCTTTGAGTGCACTATGCTGTACACATGTATACTTTAAATTCAAATCTTTATCAAAGTGCAAAAATATATGAAACATTCAATTGGAAAATGTTCACTCCTGCTTTCCTTGAATGTTTTACACATGGCTGAAGTGAATATTTTCCCCATATTTTATTTCACTTTAGGTGAGGAAAGTGTAAAATTTCACACCCCAAAATTAGTATTTGGGCAACATAAGCCACTGGAAGTGGACAGTCTTTTCAGCCACACTTATTTATATAGTGGCACCAGTGTGACATCATAAATGTTAACATATTGGAAATGTGTTAATTATAAAAAAACAGTAGGATAACATGGTGCTCCGTATCAAGAGTGAAGTGAAGACAGGGATGAAATCAAGATGACAGTAGTATCTGTAACTAGAAAAATCTACAGCATAAAATGTTACTCACCAGTAATTCGAAAATATTGATCAAAAAGTCCAACATTCACTGATTGCAGATCGTTAAGTTTTAGCACAAAGCAGCAGGAGAGGTGGAAAGAGCTATTTTCACAATCTGAGTTTTCTTGGTTCCAAAAGTCTAATGAATGAAGAATATAGTATGATAAAGAGCAAGTCACAAAAAGGAAGCATGATAAGTTTAGACTACAAACATGATAATTACATTCAGATCTTAGAGTGATCTTTATTAAAAAATTAATTATAAATTTCTCCACTTTTGTGCTTGAAACAAACCCTTGAAAAGCATTTTTCTTTAATGATTACTCATTTAATATTGGAAGCTTTCTTTATGCAGATATATTCCAGAAACTCAGAAAGGAGAGATGATACTGCATTCAGTGAAAAATTTCCCCCATCACCATCTATGAAGATGATAGAACTTGCCTTCAAACTTTCTTAGAGTTCAAAGTATATCACAAAGGCACAGGACCACTAAACACATGGACACAGGCTGCACTCAAAGGCAGAGACTAGTCCTAAGATACCACACTTTATGAATGGTAGCTAATAGCTTTTTTGGGGCAAACTACAGCTCTGAACCTCATCTCTGGTAATAAACCTGAAATAAGAATCTGGCCTAAAATGCACATGCCAGGTGAACAGAGGAATGTTAAGAGGAAAGAGGTTTATGAAGAAGTCTTATTCTTACCCAAACCAGAAGAAACCCATCCACCACACGTGCCACTGATCTACACTGAGCCACATTACCTTCATGCTGGGAAATCTCTACTTGTGCGCAACTAGATTAAAGAGCTGGATGATCTCTACTCAGCAACCATGCCAGATAAGCCATTAAAACATAACCTACTCATATTCAGTGTTTAGAGTTCGTTACTTTCTCCAGTTCTGCAAATTCTTTGGCGGAACATGTACTTTGCCTTCTGAAGATGAGCACATTCAAGGAATGAATTATACATATCAAAATAAAATTAGACAACCTCAATCTAAAAATATGAAGCCTCACTCCTGAGAAGACCATCATGTGGTAAACAGCTAGTGCGGACTGGGAGACCCATTATCAAAAGCAATTGAGGTGTTTTGCTCCTCGAACGGGCAAATATCGCTGAGAGCATGTCACATTCTCAGGGCCACACTTTGCCCATGAACCACATGCAACTCCCACTGACAAGTAGGCAATAAGTTACTCACATGACAGAGGGGCATAATACAACCCTTAGGCTTGTCGCACATTACTGCTGGCAATGGAATGGCATTTCAATTGCGCAGAAGATGGTGGGGACTGCTAAGTAACATCAGAAAGACGCATGCACAGACGTCATGGAGAAGGGGCTATTTGAGATGCAGTGCTGGATGAAGACCCAAAACCCTTATTGCAAGGTAAAGCCCCAGGCACGCATGCATGATGCAAAGGGCAAGCGTGGAAAAACCCATGATGGGATGTTTAGAGTCCCTTGGCTGCAAAAATAAGAGTGCTAATCAAAATCACCTTGAATATAAAGGAAGAAGAGTGTGACGATAGAGGCTCACTTACCAATTAACCCTGCGACTTTATTAGAGATTCAAAATTAACCCTTTTTGTCTTACCCAACTGATGCTCATTAGTATGAGTTACAGAATCATCCAACAGAAAGTAAATAGCTTTTGTTGAGAGCATCACACAAGCTGTCACTTCCGTGTCAGGAGTTTTATAAAATAAAACAGAAGACCACATAAAATGTCTCAGCTCTTCGTTTTCCACCTGCAAGACAAATTATGTTGCTTAATTTTGCACATCTTCACCTCTGACTTGCTAGAAGCAGCTTTTGGGAACTGCTTTTCCCGGCAAACCAATGCAAAACTAACATATGAACACAAAAGTGTGATAATGTTTTACCCAAAGTTGCTGAGTGCAGCTGTATCGGAAGAATTGTCCGTGAAACTGTTCTAGTGTGCATGAGATTCAGAATGGGTGAGAGGAAGTTTTTGTTATGGTCTAGCCTACCACGCTGTTCGACTCCAAGTTTCACAGAGTTGACGAGGAACTATTAAAAAAATCTAAACCCAGCAAACCTGGCAGAGTTATGCCCACAAAATCTAGTTAAGGAGCTTCTGTAAGTAAACGTAAAGTTCACAATGCCTGTCATATCTCAAAGAGCAACACAAACCTTCAAATACTGCTGAGGAGATAAGTTTCAAACAGCTTTATGAAAAAAGGAGGAAGCATGACTAGCAATTACCTCAGACAGACGTTATACTGGGAAGTAGAATTAGAATGCATTTTACTATATTAACTTACTGGCATAGTTTCTTAGATGTTATGCCCAGAACACTTGATATCTGTTGAAACTACGCTAATGATTTTTCCAAATTCAGTAAAACCAAATTGAGTTCACAAATCCTTTATCCAACATTTGCCACAATGTTGCTGTTTCAATTTCCTAAATCAGGGTTTCTGGCCCCCCCTTTGAAAATATTTCAGGTTGTGATGATTCCCCTGCCCCAAAGTGATAGCAAATTATTGTACATACTCATAGGAGCACACTTATGGTATTGACACCCTTACTTCTGTGCTGCTGCTGTATCTCCCTTCCCCCTTCAGCTCCCTCTTCAATATTTTTGTGATCTTGCAACCTCCCTACAATAGCCTTGTGACCCCCTTTTGGGTCGGGACCCACAGTCTGAGAAACACTGTTCTAAACCATTATTTTAACAGCTCCTAATTTGATCTGATTCCATAAAAAGTCTACAGGTTCTAAACTAAATCCAGTGTCGAAGACTTATGAACTGCAGAATTGAGTATCATGTAGACTGAGTAAGTTCTACTGAAAGTCTGGTTAACTGCAGTTTAAATAATTATGAAAAAAATTCTTTGGTGTTCACTGCAAGTTTGAATAGCTTTTCAACTGACATTTTCATTCTGATTATAGGGAATTTTCTTTCAAACTACAGCAAAATGACTTAAGAGTTGTATTTTCAAGCTGGACATCCAACCTATTAACATCCCAACTAATATTCACTTGGGTATCAAATATTGGATTTATTAACTCAGAGAGAGCCAGTCTTTTTGGAATTGCAATAGCTATACCTATGTAATTCTGTATTTATACACAAGTATCACCTAAGAAGCCCTAAGAGACTCTTCCAGTGAAATCTGAATGGCACGCAACTAAATTCCCTCAAAGCCCATCCTACCAATTGTTTGTAACTTTAACTCTTACTGAAAAAAAGAGCTGCATCCTTGGAGAAACACTGTTTCCAAGACAAATATGACATTAATTTAGGTACTGATCCTGCAATGAGCACCTTACGGCCAGACCTGGAGCTTTGTAGGGTCCCAACAACTTCTGTGAGACTCAGGATAGGGGCTCACTCAATTGGAAAGCAGTTACAGGGTTGGGGTCTTGATTAGTAACATCCAGATTTAGGAGTATCTATTACATTCTGGGTTTAAGTTTGAACAAGAAAGGTTTTTAAATACATTTCTAGTTTTAAAAGGTTGATGGCAGGCTGCATAAAGTGTCCCTAATTTGCGCGCAATACCTCAGCAACGCTGTTATGGAAAAACTCCACAATCGCATTTCCTTTTAGCCCAGCCACATACTGAAGAGATGAAGAGATTGGAAGATAAGCTGGAATTTGGTTATCTTCCGTAATTTTCTGCATCAGAAATTCAGATGGATATAAAGATGATAGCGTCAAACAAGGCTTGCAAAAGCTAGGAGGTAGAAGAGACCAAGAAACATCACGTCAGAATGCACACTCAAAAACTGTAACTAACAAGTAGAGATGCAGAGTTTTTTCCCCACATAAGCAACATTCATACTTTAAAGTCCACTCAGTAGTTCATAACAGAGATTTGTGGGCTTAGTAGCAGCATACTATATCTTGTCTCAATGAAGTTCCTGTTCACTACGTAAATTATTTTACTTTAACACCTCTGTCGTTTGCTTTCCTTCTACTAGGTTGCAGGCAAAATGCAAAGCTTCCTTTCACAATAGCATACAATAGGTTGTAAACAAAGCTGAGCAGCAGGTATAAACGGTCAACTGATATTGTATAACCCTGTATCCAGAGTGAAAGGAAAGTCGCTACAAGTACTAGGGACCTGATTCTCATACACCCAGGTCCTGCTGCACTGTTAAACGCAAGTTTCCAGTAACATTGTGCTGGTTAGGCAACGTTAATTTCAATGCTGCACCTTATGTATTTTAAGGGAGTCAATTACCCTGCTGTCTGGCCGTGTCTGTTTTTTGAATCCAAGAGGTGATTTTTTACTGGTTCCAAACTGTTGGAAGCTTTCAAAATAACTATAGTTTTAACGTCCTGCAGAAGTGTCCTCAAAAGACTGTAGATTCTTAGAAAATGGAATTTTTCATGAGGTAGAACAAATACTGCTGTAACAAATTTGTGTCCAATGAGTAACTCTAGCACATGTCCATCTGAAAATGACCCTTTCTGCTGGATGGGATGATTGGTCGGATGCAACACAACAGAAGCCAGTGGAATCCTGCTCAGCTTGAATACATTTCTTGCATCTTCTGAGTCTATACATTTAGCTGGCATTACATTAAAATCAACCTTTACTATGTGCAAATGCTGGGGTGTCAGAAATATCCAACAAGGATGGAATGCATAGTGACTCTGTTCAGCAGATTTATACAATGTGGAATAAAGTGCAGAACACAAGGCATGGTCAGACCATGCTCTGTTATCATCCACTGATTCTGGTAGACGCAAGGCTTTCTGAACATCAGTTTTATTACTGTAAACAAGGTAAGTTGGGAAGCAACCTTTTATCTCCATGCCATCGGGTGAAATGTGATAAAATCCCATCAGTTGGTAGACAAATTCTTGCAAGCTTGCTTTGCCACAGTACAACGTGGAACTTGAAAACAGGGATGTGCAGCTTTGAGAGCAGCATGTTTGTAAACAGGAATAGAAGTCCTGAAGATTTTGGGAGTCCGAAACGACAAACAGGCAGTTGTCATTATTTCTCACCTTGAGGGTTAAACATATTTCTGGCATGAGAAAGCCAAACTCTGTAAGATCTGTATATGGAAAGCACAGTGCTAGTTTCAAGGCAGCTGGGATATGTTGGCAGTTGCCTTTTGAATCTTGATGAGGAATCTCAAACACAGCTACTACACTATCAGTCAAAACCAAACAAGAGGCAAACTGCCTGGCTCCTCCTCCTTTATGAACCTGAATAGAAAAACTCCAGAGAACTTTGACTATGTCTATGCCCTCTGCTCTTGTGCTGTCTGGAGCTGGTGGGGCAATATCTGAAGTAGCACTGAACTCGAAAGTCCGGTCTCCAAGTCCCATTTCAAAATAGCCATCTTCATTATCCGTGACACTGGAATCATTCACAGGGCTCCCTTTGTTTTCTATTTCAGTAGAGGAAGGGGGTGATCTCTGCAAAGCCTGTGCTATCAAGGTGGAGAGGTGCTGGATAAAATCCTGGTTGGTGGCAGTGTATGACATACAGGTAAAAGGCAAGATGATGGTGTTACAAGGGTCAGGCAATGCACCATGTTCTTCATCTGAATGGTCCAAACTTCAGAAACAGAAAAAACAACAGTAAGTGTAAGGTTGAGTTTAAGAGGAGTCATATCTATCCAAGACCTTTTCTACTGTGTATCAAGACATTGATTTTCAAGCCTATACAATCACTTCAAGAGAAAGTGTATCACAGTGTAGTTTGTACAGAATCTGTGTTCTTCAGCCACCAATTTTAAACACAAGACTGGTGTAACTTAACCCTTAGAGCACTGACAAGTACACAGAGGAACTCAAGTGTTCACTTATCTTCTCCTCCTCATCCCTAATAAATTTAATCATCACACATGTAATGATAGTTTAATCAGTATTAAAGCAGGATGGCACCTTGTCATTTGACCACTCCACTATACAGCCACTGAGGCAGTTGTGGACTTTCAAATACATCCCACAGTTCAAAAGAGAACTTTGATGAAATTTCATGAAGAAATTTTCAAGCTGAGAAAAATAGGGCCAGAGTTCCAGAAACGGGAACATGTTCTGCTTTAAAGGCCAGGACTGTGTCCAGAGACACACACAGTGTCCAGAGACATTAGCCAACTATTATAAGCAGATTTATATTAGAAGTTAGTCATTTTATCTCACCAAATGTGATGACCTCTTCCATATTCTTTTGATAAGTCCAACAGAGAAGTAGGCACCTAAGGAGAAGAAAGGAAGGTCAGGGAGCTGCCATGTTGCATTTAACGAACAGAAGTGTCATACGAACTTCAGTAAACATGGGTTTAGTCATAGAATAATATTAATCAACATAGGATTCTTAAACGGTTTACAGTCTGTCAGATCAACAAGTGGTTGAATCCAAAGGTCTGGCTGGTATGCCTCTTGCACTACTTGGTAATTAATTTTCACTTAAAGGACCTCAGAGGACCTTAAAATATTTTGCCAACATTACTTCAGCAGCCTGAACACCTCATGAGGTAGGCAGAAATAGGTTCTATTCCTGGTTCAATTTCCTCACCTGTAAAATGGTTATTTACCTACCTCACTGGGTTGTTTTGAGACTGCGTATGAAAAGCAGTTTGAGATCTTTGGATGAAGGATGCTATGCCGTGCAAAACTTTACTGCAGATGGGTAAAGGGAGGCAGAGAGAGATAAAGTGACTTGTTGAAGATTACTCTAAGCCAGTGGCAAATCAAAGGCGCCAGCTGACTCAGCCCCCTACTCAGGAATGCACCCAACATTGCTTAACAAATGCAAGTAGCAAGTAGCGGTACAGGAGCCATCAAGATCCTGGAGACTGGATGGGGAAAACTGAAGCCACCCTGATTTTCCCTATCAGCACAAAAGAGAAACTTTTCCCACCCAGCAGCAAGAGGATAGCTATCCCCCCACCATCCATCCTACCTTCAAGCAACCAGACAGAAGCGGCAGAGAGAGAAAGAGAGAGAGAGAAAGCCCCACCCTCCAATCTTAGCAGCTAGGTGGATGTTAGTGATGGTGATGTAATACTGACATTATGTCAATATGTCATGGCACTGAACTGCAACATCACAATGCAAGTATGTGAAGCAAGCTCAGGACACTACACTCCTGTTCTCTGCAACTCCATACACTACTTGAGTGGTTCTAAAATATTAGAAGGTGGACCAAGCTCTCTAGCACTACAGAAGAGTTACGTTCAGTTCAGGTGGGAGAAAACTCCTGAAAGTCAGTATTAAGTGTCCACGGGACTGAAAGTTGTCAGTTATGTAAATTAGGTCTTTAGTTCTTAGTCCATTAGAGCGGGACAGGTAGTGGCTTTGCCTTTAGCCCTCAGATATCTTGCTTAAAAGTTGAAAACTGATTTTATACCCAATTTATTATAAAAGTTCAGAGTAAAATATTTAGTTTCAGTATTTTACAAACTGAAACCTCTTAATCGATAAGTAATTTGGGACTAACTCTTCTTTGCCCCATTACAACAGATCACATAGTATAGAAATAATCAGATTAACAGGAAAATTCTGCTGTGGATTATTTTAACAAGAGTTTTTGCTCCAGGAAAAACAAATTAAAAACAATTTTTAAACAGAAGAGACATGGGAAGAGAATTGCAGTTACCTGATTTCTGTATCTAGAGTCTAGTATTTCAGAGCATCTCTGGGTAACTGTATGGTCTGTAGGAGTCGAACTACTGGATGGCGATAAACTGCTGGCTAGGGCTGTTTTTCTGCAAACTATTTCTAGAACAAATACAAATAGCTCTTAAAGAATGTTAAAACAAAACCAAAACACATTATTTAACTGCAACTGTATGACAAGTATTCTTAAAATATCTAAGCAAAACTTGACAAGCGGTCATTAATACAGTAGAGGATAGTTTCATACAATAGATGTATCAATCAAAGGAAATCCGTTTATATGGTGAATTTAAGTCTTACTATGACGGTATCAGTAGCTGCATTGAGATCTGCACTTAGCCCTGGTCTACACTACGAGTTTAGGTCGAATTTAGCAGCGTCAGATTGATTTAACCCTGCACCCGTCCACACGACGAAGCCATTTTTGTTGACTTAAAGGGCTCTTAAAATTGAGTTCTGTACTCCTCCCCGACGAGGGGATTAGCGCTGAAATCGACATCGCTGGGTCGAATTTGGGGTAGCGTGGATGCAATTCGACAGTATTAGCCTCTGGGAGCTATCCCAGAGTGCTCCATTGCGATCGCTCTGGACAGCACTCTCAACTCAGATGCACTGGCCAGGTAGACAGGAAAAGGCCCAGGAACTTTTGAATTTCATTTTCTGTTTGGCCAGCATGGCGAGCTGATCAGCACAGGTGACCATGGAGTCCCAGAATTGCAAAGGAGCTCCAGCATGGACCGAACAGGAGGTACTGGATCGGATCGCTGTATGGGGAGAAGAATCTGTGCAGCAGGCAAGCGGAGAATCCCTTCTCCCCAGCAGCCAGGAACTGTTCATCACCCTGGAGCCAATACCCTCCCAAAGTGGGCTCCCGATCCAGGAAGCCGGAGAAGGCACCTCTAGTGAGTGTACCTTTGTAAATATAATACAGGGTTTAAAAGCGTGTTTAATGTTTAATTTGCCCTGAAGATTTGGGATGCATTCGCGGCCAGTATAGCTACTGGAAAAGTCTGTTAACGTGTCTGGGGATGGAGCGCAAATCCTCCAGGAACATCTCCATGAAGGTCTCTTGGAGGTACTCTAAAAGCCTTTGCCAAAGCGGTGGGTGGAGGCCCATTCATGCTGAGCTGTTCGTGTTTGGCTGAGAGGGATCTTCCCTGATACTAGCCACGCGGTGGGGGTGAAAGGGGTGGGGGTGAGGCATATGTGCTATGTAATGTGAATCGCTTGATTCAGTGTGAAATAGTCTTCCCCTTTGTTCTCCAAAATGTATCTTTTTAAATACTACTCTCCCTTTTTTTCCTCCCGCAGCTGCAAATGTTTCTACGCTCCTCCTATCATCTCCATCCCAGAGGCTAATAAGCCTAATGTGGGAGCAAACAGACATGCTCAGGCGTCTGGTAGAGCTGCAGGAAAGGCAGCAGGAGCACAGGCCACCGCTGCACCGCTTGCCCAAGTTCCATATCCTCACCCAGATGCCCAAGAATGTGGGGAGGGGGACCTACGGGCACCCAGCCACTCCACCCCAGAGGATTGCCCAAACAACAGAAGGCTGGCATTCAATAAGTTTTGAACTGTAGTGTGGCACTGTCCTTCCTGCCTCCCCTCATCCACCACCCCACCCGGTGCTTCCCTCCTCACCCACCGCTCTTGGGCTACCCTGCGAGTTTTCCCCCTATTTGTGTGATGAATTAATAAAGAATGCATGATTTTGAAACAATAATGACTTTATTGCCTCTGAAAGCGGTGATCGAAGGGGGGAGATCGGTTAGCTTACAGGAAAGTAGAGTCAACCAAGGGGGCAGGTTTTCATCAAGGAGAAACAAACAGAACTGTCACACTGTAATCGGCCACCAGGCGATTTGCCTCAAACTCCCACCCCGCTATAAACGTCTCCCCCTTACTCTCTCAGATATTGTGGAGCACACAGCAAGCAGCAATAACAACGGGAATATTGGTTTCGCTGTGGTCTAACCTAGTCAGTAAACTGCGCCAGCAAGCTTTTAAATGTCCAAATGCACATTCTTACACCATTCTGCACTTGCTCAGCCTATAGTTGAACTGCTCCTTATTACTGTCCAGGGTGCCTCTGTACGGCTTCATGAGCCATGGCATTAAGGGGTAGGCTGGGTCCCCAAGGATAACTATAGGCATTTCAACATCCCCAACAGTAATTCAACTGTGAGGGCTGTTCTCATCTTGGTATTCTTGTGCTTCAGGGCAGGGGAAAGCAAGTCACAAAGTTCCATGAAAGTGCCCTTATGCACACGAAAGTTTCGCAGCCACTGGGAATCATCCCAGACCTGCAACACTATGAGGTCCAACCAGTCTGTGCTTGTTTCCCGGGCCCAGAATCGGCGTTGCATGGCATGAACCTGCCCCATTACCGCCATGATGTCCAAATTGCCAGGACCCGTGCTTTGATAGAAGTCTGTGTCCATGTCCTCATTACTATTGTGATCGTGCTGTCGTCACCTCCTCGCCTGCTTTTGCGGGCTCTGCACATACTGCAGGATAATGCGCAAGGTGTTTACAACGCTCACAACAGCAGCGGTGAGCTGAGCAGGCTCCATGCTTGCCGTGGTATGGCGTCTGCAGGAGAGCAGAGTTGCAGCGGAAGCGGTGGATGATGACGGTTAGCACCGCGCACATTTCCTGATGAGGAACACACGTTACTGGGAGCCCATGACAGACAACATGGAGAAGTTCGTTATCAAGGAAAGAGCAGGAGAGCAGAGTTGCAGCGGAAGCGGTGGATGATGATGGGATGCCACGAGAATAGATATTTATAAAGAACGACGAGAGGACCTGCGAGGTGGATTCATGGCACCAGGAGAGCAGAGTTGCAGCGGAAGCGGTGGTTGGATGACGACGGTTAGCAGTCCTACTGCACTGTCTGCTGAAAGCAGTATGGCGTCTGCACAGAAAAAAGGCGTGAAATGATTGTCTGCCGTTGCTTTCACGGCGGGAGGGGCAACTAATGACATGTACCCAAAACTACCTGTGACAATGTTTTTGCCCCATCAGGCATTAGGCGCTCAACCCAGAATTCCAATGGGCGGCGGAGACTGCGGGAACTGTGGGATAGCTACCCACAGTGCAACGCTCTGAAAGTCAATGCTAGCCTCGGTACTATAGAAGCACTCTGCCGACTTAATGCGCTTAGTGGGGACACACACAATTGACTGTATAAACTCGCTTCCTAAAAAATCGACTTCTATAAATTCACCTAGTTTCGTAGTGTAGACATACCCTTAGAGAAGGACTTTCAAACAAATGATTGAATTTAGCCTCCACATTTGGTACAATAAACTCAGTAGTAATCTGAATAATGTATTTTAAATGTTTATTGGCTGGTAGAGCAATACTGAAAAATGCAGTGCTTCCTTTGCGATTTTCTCTCACAACTTTATGTTCTACTAGTTTACAGCTACAAAATCCCACCAAATCCAAACCCTTCACATACACACATACTCAGATAGCTCAAATGTGGCTGGTATCCAAAATACTAATCCTAAACTGTTATTTTACCTGATTCAGAATAGCTGATTTGAGTTACAGAAGGATTAGCTGTCCAAGTGTGTATTGCCTGAGTGTGTATAAGCAAGGGTTGTATGGGAAGCTCTATGTAATATTAATAGTGTTTATTCACATGATATAGTGGATCAATTTTTCAATGCTACCAATGATAAGGATTGTTTTATATAAGCACTTCATATAAATACTTTTAATTAATGATTAGAAACGAGTGGACCATTTATTGATATTGTAATTCTTGATGTGAAGTATAGGACTTGCACAAAAGTTATGGATGCAACTTTCTAGATCGGCTTTAAAAGATCATAAAGTCAAATCAAATATTCTTTCCCAACTCAGATGAAAAAAGTTATTTCTTCAGGGGAAACACTGCTTTAACTATGTAGGGAAC
Organism: Trachemys scripta elegans; assembly: GCF_013100865.1. Taxonomy (NCBI): domain Eukaryota; kingdom Metazoa; phylum Chordata; order Testudines; family Emydidae; genus Trachemys; species Trachemys scripta. The sequence continues at coordinate 44,006,891 of NC_048304.1, forward strand.
AAAAGTAGCTAAGAGGCCGCTAAAGCATTATTTCTGGTATATTGTTTCCTGTCTAGCTACTTACATCTCTCCCGTAAGCAATTTACTGTAACATTTAATGTGATTAATATATCATGGAAACAGATGTCTTGAAAGAGCAAAGAATACAGCTCATAAAAGCAATGTGTCAGGGACTGCAGTTCAGTTCTTGGTAGTAACAAGCTTAACAGTGAAACTGATAATTAGATTGCATAATTCAAAATTTCTAACTAGAATTCTTAAAATCAAGTGAGATTTTAAAAATCCCCTTTCAGGATGCCCAAATACTTACAATTATTAAGTCTTATAAACTGACCTCAATAATAGCCAGCTGTGTTGTTGGACTTCTTTTCCAACTTTTTTTTTTTTTTTTTTTTTTAATTTTAGCCTTTCCCATCTTGTTACTAAAGCAACTTACTAAAGATTTAAGGTAAATAAATTTCAATCCTTTCACTACCTTTCTTGCAGCAAATTTCTACAAGATGACTGAGCACTTCAGTCAATAAAGTCCACAATTTAACATACTCCTAATGATTTACAATAACAGGAAAAAGAATAAACCTAAATATTTTCCAGCAATTTTTTAATTCCAATTTTTGCAGCTATTTCCCACCTTCCTTTTACTTCTTCATGGATGCCCATCTAAAGCTACATGTTGATATATTATAACAAAAACTCCACTCTCAAGAAATGACCTAGAATATGGAATACTTTAGTACTTGGAAAAGCAATTACAGAATCAAAATACCTAACACAAATTAAGTAGCAGCTGTCCAGATTTTAGAAAAATTGACTGCATTTAATCTGTAGATTACAAAAGAAAACTAAAATAGATTGAAAGGTTAGGTGAAGTACATAAAAGGTAACCGAGTCTGCTTTGATATGTCTATTCCTATATTGGTCACATACAAATAATCATGCGAGTGCTATCATAACAATCTTTGCCTTCTCATAGAAGATGATGTTGGGAAACCTCATGAGATTTTGCAGAAATGTTGGTAACATCTTGTTCTTTCCCAGAATGGGAGCATGAACTTTGGACACTTCCACCTCCCTCACCCGGAATAAAATGTTTACAGGAAAAGGGTCAACTGCTTCCCATCCCAACCCACACAATTGACGTATTCCCCTGTTTGCAATACCATCTTAAGGAATTAGAAATAGTCTTAACCCCTACCATTTGTTTCCATTTAATCATTTTCTGTGTTTCTAACTCAACTGAAGCCAAAAAAGCTCAGTGATGTTCTCTTAACTTCAGTCATGCATCAGCATTACTGTAAATCAGCAGGAATGAGCATAGCTCTATAAATAGTGTTAATGGCTGCTGCAAAAGCCCTTTTGTGTATGTCACATTTATGCAGTGGGTTTGTTTTTATGAACATCTGTCAAAAGGATTTTGGCTCAATGGGTATACTGAGATCACAGGGTTAGAATCAGTGTGATAACACTCAAGTTAATATTGTTACTACTGATGTTTTTCTCTGCTCCCCTTCTTTTTCTACCTTCTATCAGGTTTCCTGACTTAACTGTGTCTCTTGTCAAAAAGCAATATGGGAACTACCACCACATCAATTCCCTCTTAATATCCCAACACCAAACAGGGAAGAAAAGTCATTTTAAAGCACTGCTGTACATAAAGGTTTGCCATTAGGGCACTAGAGCTTTATCTACATTAGGAAAAGCTGGATGTGTAGTCCTCCACCAGTGGCTTCAGCAGGATTAGATATAGTGGTAAAAAGGTTTGCACCAGGTTTATGCTACAGCTACCACAGTTACCACCACCAGAGGAAAACTACAGGTCAGAATTTTGCCAATATAAATATAGCTTAGATGTCTGGGACAATACCCATTTGCCTTTACGCTTCAACTGATGCTGACAAAGCCCCATATTCAGTATATAAACTTCATGTATATCAATGCAGCCTAGAAAAACAGGACCAAGAGGCCCAACCCAGCAGCACGATACATACATGATTACCTTGGCTGGAGCTGACAGGACGAGGCAGAGAAGAGGAGGAAGGATGAACAGTAAGAGAAGAACAGTTTGATTTGGAGCTGGCAGCAGTGAGCCTGGAATCCTCACTGATCTAATAAAGAAAGTATGTAGTGGTTAAAGAAACAAGAATCTAGCACCACTGACAAACATACAGAGCAAATATTAGATCCAAGAACTCAAACAAATCCACATAATCACGTGGCTTATTTTCTGTGAAAGCTCAGCTGTCATTAACAATTTTCAGTTCACATCCATTCAAGTCTATATTTTATTTTCTGTTACAGTGAAATCCTGTTATAAGTATCCATTTTGGAAAATACCATTTTGATTATACTGATAATATTAACTAGTTGTTATATCTAGACTGATGGAACAGTGCATTTCACAAGTCAGATGAGTGACTACAAGGACAGAGCAACTTCTGCTAGTTCTTCTAATGCCAACTCTGGACAGTCTGGTTATAACTGGCCTCACAGCCACAGTCAAAAGTGCAAACCTGAAACATACTTTAACTGCAGGTGAGAGGTACTCAGGATATGTCTACGCTACAAGAGATGGGTGTGCTTCATCTGTTCATGTACACATTTGCACTAGCTCTTACGGAGTACAAATGGCAGTAGCATAGGTAGCAGAAGCACAGCTGAGATGTGCCAAGAACAAAAGAGCCAGATACTGGTGGGTATGCACTCTGCTGCGACCAATGCTACCACAGCTACACTTCTATTTATACTTGCACTAGCTCAATGAGAACAAGTGTGAATACGTGTACCCGAGCAAGGGAATCGCACTCCTAGCTCATAGTGCAGGCACTGTCTCAGAGGTGGGTTGGTCTCGCCTGATTTTGTTTCTCCAAGAAAAAAAAAAAAAATCAAAGAAATCCCCACCAGTGCCAACAGGGAGGGACTTTTAGAAAATTATTTTAATACTTTACTGCATAACCAGTGGAAATTGTTTTTAGTGATCATCTTTGAATGGACTTTGCAACTTGTAACATGGACCAGCATAGCTGTGCTTCTCATCAAGTTAGCCACTCTGTATATTGTGAAATCATTCTATCTATCCCTCCTTCTCCCCATCTATCCCTCCTTCTCCCCATCTGTCAGACCACCACAGAAAGGAAGACATAGAAGACATTACTGAAGTTAAAGGAACAGAACAAGAAAAATGTGCAAAATTGCTGCATTTAAAGTGCATCAGACATTAAACAAGCAAGCAAAGCATGTTTTGCAGAAGTTGTTACAATATAGATGCTTCATTAGTAAGCCAAATAGATGCAAGAGTAATTTGAGATATTATTTAACATCTACAAGTCTTTTTTTTTTTTTTCAAGCACCATATTGTCCATGTTTTACTTTACAAGGTTTCTAGCCCCTGATCCTCCCCCTCTTAAAAACTCACCTTCTTATCAGAGTTATTCAGTTTGTATTTAACCTCCTTTGCTTTTTGAATAGCTTTCAACACTTCTACAGTGTCAAGTTCCTTTTCTGTGGTACTGATATTATCCAAACAGACCTGAAGAAAATCCATAAAGACAAATTGCTTGGTTAAGCCTCAGTAGCAATACTGAAAGAATGATGCACTAATTGAAGCAAGACACCCCCACTATTTTGAGATGACCACTGACTGTTTATACTAATACAAATATTTAAAGTAATCTGGTACCATAATGGCAAACTAAGTACGTCTGTAGGATTACTTTTCATGGAAAACCAGACCTCCCCACCCTTACTCCCAAAGGACTGAGACAAGTTTTAATGCAAGTTCAAAAATGCCAGAAAAGCTATTTTCACACCTTTGTAGCAAAAACTGTGTTCAAATTTAAATGTGCTGCTTCTCTACCCACACGAGGCTTTAAGTTTTCTTCCCATAACTGACATTGTCAAGAGTAAGTTGGTTTCATTCTCTAAAACAGAAAACCTCTACAACACATAGTAAACATTTAAGGGAATTTTTGCAAATTTAACAGCTGTGCAAAAAAAGCTGAACTAGCCACTTGTCTTCTCTACAGATTTTAGAAAATAAAAAGATTTGTAGGTACTGAATTCAAATAAAAATTCCATGTGGCTTACCTCTGAGGCTCTGTCCCCAAACTGGGCTAGCACTTTGGTCCTGTAATCAGGAATGATGCTCAAAGGATTGTTGGATAAGACCACCTTTTCTAAACATGGAAGGCTTCCTATATTTCTTATTTCGTCAATCTGAAAGTATTTGCATATAAATATAGGTGTCACTCAAATTTGCATTCTTTGAAAGTGAACACATGTGTAAGTATGTAGATTAAAGTATATAGTGTATACAACAGGAAAACTATAATAATACCGCAAGCACAAAAATCTATATATCTGTATTTTAACTTTGAAACCAATTGCCCATAATCTGAAGGACAATTTGTTAAAATTAATTTTATTGTTGCAATGAAGCTAATCAGTTACCTGATCTATTTTGTTGCTGCTAAGATCCAGGTTGACTAGCGAGTACAGTTTGTTAAGGCCACATAGCCTTTCCAGAAGGTTTCCTGCTAAATTCAGAGTTTTGATGTTCCCAAGTTTTGTATGAACACCTTCCAACGATGCAAGTTTGTTGTAGGATAGGTCCAGATGAATGAGGTTGTAAAGATGCTGCAACATCAGAACACAACAGCAACATCACATACCAATTCAGTCAAATTAAACAACATCTATTGGAGACCTTGTGCTAAGGCTCACCCCAGCTGTGTGCAAGATTAGATTGCACACTAGTCAGCATTGCTAAAAAAATTGTGTATGGTATCATTCATCCACGTGGGCCCATGTAGGGAGGGAGAGATCCCCCTAGCTCAGTTCTACAGACCCACATTGCCAGCTGGCTGCTATGCAAAGTGATAAGAACTGCAGGGGAGCTAGTAAACAAGAAAAAAAAATACAGGAGAGGGAAAATGGAGGACTGAAAGTAGTATATGGTGGAGCATGGACATGGAGGGAGTCAGCTCGAATTGTTTTTAATTATGTCAGAATGTAATCTTTACATTTAATACACTATTCATGAGAAAGGCAGCCAATACCAGAGTCCAAACGAAGCAGCTCTGTGCTCTCACATCCCAAGACTTTGGAGACAAAAGTGAATCCTCAATAATGTCACTGACCTGTAAATTCTCTACTAGCGACACATCATTGTGACTCAATTCTAGGAATTCAATCTTCGGAATTAGTTTCTGGAAAAAAAAAGTGGTTTTATGTGGTAAAATGCCCTTTTGCGTCTGTCAATCGCCCCACATTTGCGAGACTGTCAGCTGATTAATGATTAAAAAAGGCATATTTCTATGTCCTGAGTCTCTAAAGTAAAAAGAACAAAGACAAAAAACAAATCACTCACTCACACAATATGGTACTTCAGCAACCTAAGTGGCACCATGCACTTCTTGAAAAAAACATTAGCTCTACTTTGAGAAGTGAGGTCAAGTTCTACTTTGAAATTCTGGCTTCATACTCAGACTAATGGGCTGTCTCCCAATTAAGCCATTCATTAAAGCCCAAGTTCATTTGAGATGTTTCACCTTAGTAGCGATGGGTATTTCGGTTATGCAGCAATCCGGATAAAGCTAAAAATTGCAAGAGTCAGCTCGAGAGAGGGCTTTGGAGTCTTCAATCATGGGAAGAAGGATTGCTAGGAAGAGATGAGATCCACCTAACGAAGAGAGGGAAGAGCATCTTCACAGGCACGCTTGCTAACCTAGTGAGGAGGGCTTTAAACTAGGTTCGCCGGGGGGATGGTGACCTAAACCCAGAGGTAAGTGGGGGAGTGGGATATTGGGAGGAAACACAAGGAGGACGGTACAAGACGGAAGCATCCTGATTCATACTAGTTATCTTAGGTGCATGTACACAAATGCAAGAAGCCTTGGAAACAAGCAGGAAGAATTGGAAGTCCTGGCACAATCAAGGAACTATGACGTGATTGGAATCACAGAAACTTGGTGGAGCAGTTCACATGACTGGAGCACTGTCATAGATGGGTATAAACTGTTCAGGAAGGACAGGTACAGGAGGAAAGGTGGAGGAGTTGCCTTGTATGTAAGAGAGCAGTATGATTGCTCAGAGCTCCAGTTTGAAGCTATAGTGCCCATATTTTAAAAAGGGAAGAAAGCGAACCTGGGGAACTACAGACTGGTCAGCTTCACTTCAGTCCCCGGCAAAATCATGGAGCAGGTCCTCAAGGAACCATTTTGAAACACTTGGAGGAGAGGAAGGTGATCAGGAACAATCAACATGGATTCACCAAGGGCAAGTCACGCATGACCAACCTGATTGCCTTCTACGATGAGATAACTGGCTCTGTGGATATGGGGAAAGGGGTGGATGTGATATATCTTGATCTTAGCAAAGCTTTTGATATGGTCTCCCACAGTATTCTTGCCAGCAAGTTAAAGTATGGATTGGATGAATGGACTATAAGATGGATAGAAAGCTGGCTAGATTGTTGAGCTCAACGGGTAATGATCAACGGCTTGATGTCTAGTTGGCAGCCAGTATCAAGTGGGGCCGGTTTTGTTCAACATCATCTTTATCAATGATCTGGACGATGGGATTAATTGCAAGTTCGCAGATGACACTAAGCTGAGGAGAGAGGTAGATACGCTGGAGGGTAGGGATAGGGTCCAGAGTGACCAAGACAAATTGGAGGATTGGGCCAAAAGAAATCCGATGAGGTTCAACAAGGACAAGTGCAGAGTCCTGCACTTCGGAAGGAAAAATCCCATGCACTGCTACATGCTGGGGACCGACTGGCTAAGCAGCAGTTCTGCAGAAAAGGACCTGGGGATTACAGTGGACAAGATGCTGGATATGAGTCAGCAGTGTGCCAAGGCCAACGGCATATTGGGCTGTATTAGTAGGAGCATTGCCAGCAGATCAAGGGAAGTGATTATTTCCCTCTATTCAGCACTGGTGAGGCCACATCTGGAGTATTGCGTACAGTTTTGGTCCGTCCCCCCCACTACAGAAAGGATGTGGACAAATTGGAGAGAGTCCAGCGGAGGGCAATGAAAATGATTAGGGGGCTGGGGCACATGACTTACGAGGAGAGGCTGAGGGAACTGGGGTTATTTAGTCTGCAGAATAGAAGAGTGAGGGGGGATTTGATAGCAGCCTGCAACTACCTGAAGGGGGGTTCCAAAGAGGACGGAGCTAGGCTTTTCTCAGTGGTAGCAGATGTCAGAACAAAAAGCAATGATCTCAAGTTGCAGTGGGGGAGGTCTCAGTTGGATATTAGGAAACACTATTTCACTAGGAGAGTGGTGAAGCACTGGAATGGGTTACCTAGGGCGGTGGTGGACTCTCTATCCTTAGAGGTTTTAAGGCCCCGCCTGACAAAGCCTTGGCTGGGATGATTTAGTTGGGGTTGATCCTGCTTTGAGCAGGGGATTGGACTAGATGACCTCCTGAGGTCTCTTCCAGCTCTAATATTATATGAATCTATGATTATATCTACAATTCATGCACCAACTTAATACCTCAAGGAAACATTTATAGGGCCACAATAAACTCCCATATAGACCCTTGCCTTCGAACTCATTCATATTGCAGAATTAAAGTCTATTATGGATTCTCATTCAGACACTTGGTGTTATACTGCCTGCATTATATACTTGTTTTGGTTTTGATCTCCCTAAAGATCAGTCTTTGCAAACACTGAAGGGAGGAAGAAATGCCTTGCTGTTAAGGCCCTGGATTTGGATCCAGGAGATCCAGATTCTTTTCTGCCTATGTCACAGACTTCATGACCTTGGACAAGTCACTTAATCTGTGTTCCAGTTATCCCTCTGAGTTATGAGGATAACTACTACCCTATCTCACACATGGGTTGCGAGGAAAAATGTGTTAGTGTTTGTGAGGCACACAGACGACGTAGCGGTGACAGCTATAAAAAAACCCATAGTTTACTTAATTATCTTTAATTTGGGAACTGCAGAAGCAGCATGGAAAGGAAAACAAAGGAAGCAATGTCTTGACTGAATACTTAGGATGTGGTTTTCATGTTTGGAAGACTTTTCATAGTGAGTCATTGTCAACTGTGCTACTCTAACTGGTGGGGTTCAAGATTGCCTTTAAACACCAATAAGGTCTGTAACATACAGTAAGTTCTATCCCAGAATGGGATTTTGTTTTATATAACTGGGTTAAGAATAAAACTAGTTTGAAGCATAAAAGTTTCAGAAGATCTACAGCATTCCTGTAATTCAACTAATCATATACACATATACACAAAATGCTGCATACAGACACTGCATTTACCCCTGCCCTTGCTTTGCCTGAGGGCAGAAACTACTGAAATTAAACAAACCTGCTTAAGTTGCTCCCAAAAATATTGCTTTTTCTGTGATTTAGATTGTCAATGTACAATTTAAGTTAAAAGCAAAATATGAGTGCAAATGGAAATCCTCTAGACAAATGGAAGTTTCTGATGTAAATGTAAAGCCCTGCTGGCTATCTAGATTGTTCCACAGCATGCTTGCTGTGCATTTTTTCCAAACAAGAAAATGTCTTGAAGACTAAGCTCCATGAGGTCTTACCACTGAATCATCAATCTGAAATATGCGATTGTGACTCATATCTAAAGTTGTTAAAGTCTTCCAAGTTGGGATAACCGCTGTCACAGGAAAACTTGAAAGGGCACCCTCTGGCTCCCATTGGTCAAATTCAGAGGCCTCAGGCACTAGAATTTCCTGTTTAAGACAGACATTAAAGAACATTATTAAAGCACTACAACTATGCCTTTAGGGAAAACTAATAGTTCTCAAAACAAGTCTTGCAACAGTTCAGTAAGGATAAAATAACACATTCAGATTAAATGTAATAGAATTTCATATCTGGATTGACAGGGTTGAAACTGCAAGAACTATGCTTATTTTGGGCATATGAATGGGGAGTTCTGACAGCAGTAGCCAATCCAAGCAGAGAATCTGCATGAACACCAGGATTATTGAGAAATAACTACAGTTGCCATGAATACCAACTGTAAATTCAGCTGTTAAAGAGTTGGTACACAGATAATAAACACTTCCTTCCAATTTATAAAAATGACATTACCTCTCAAGATAATATAGGACCCTCCAGTCATATGTTTTAATAGTAACACTTGACACAGCAAGACATGACTTCAGATAAACACTCCTGCAACTGCAATACTTTTGGACATGCTTTAAACAATTGCCAGCCTTGGGAAATTGCACTTACTTTCATTGAGGTTGCTGAAAACCGAATACTCATCGTGGTTAAAGTGTGCTTTGATGATGTCAGCCCTTTAATAAGATTTGCACCACAGTGATTTATCTGTTTAAAGGGAAAATACAGCCTTACAAAAAAAGTTACAAGTACATGAGTATTGGAACAAACATAATAAAGGAAGATGCTGGTGATAGCTGATATACCAGGTGTTCAATTGGATCAACAGAGAGCATTTACAGTGTTCCTCTAAAATCTCTTTTCTATAAGAATATAAATAAGCAACAGGACCAAGCAAGAGCTGATCCAGTCTATTGCACTGGAAGTTGGTCAAGACAAAGCAAAGCAGACAATGAAATCAGTGGGGCAACCCGAAAGAAGCAAAATTCAAAAAGCTCTTTCAATAAAGTTGCCCAGCACAAGTAAAAATTCTCATCATGATGAAGCCACCCAGGCAGTTTAACTGGACAGAATACTTCACTCTTACCAAATGGAAAGGACTCTTGCAAGTAAGTTTAACTATAATTACAGCAGCAGATATTTGATCATACTAACAATCCGTGTGCATTCTTTACATTTAAAAGAAAAGTGTCATAAGAAGTGGGAGTCTAGGCTGAATGCAAAATTTCCCAGTGACTTTATTACGTATGACAAATTTAAAGGATATTGAGGGTTTTACTTGGGAGGTCATTAGGTTCCAGCCGGCTGCTCTTTAGGAGTGGCTGAAGGACATTGCCACCTGAAGTGCTTAGCAGCGTCAGTCCAGTTAGTTCCTGGTAGACAAAAGCCTACATCGCACGACTACCACCACAAATGGCACTCTTGTAGGCAGTATCAAAGAGACAAGCTTGAATGGGTATAGAAACTGAGTTCCTCTCATCCTTAGAAGTGGAGTCCTTCCAGGACAGAGCTGATACTCTGATGGGGAAGTTTGCATTATTATTGTAAAGAGGATGTCAATCCAGAGCTAGTCAATCCAGTACTTTGCACAAACATTCAAGTTATAAAACCCCTCATGTTAAATTATTTTTCCTTTTCCATGTTCTTTTTTTAGAAAGTGATCTGCCCCTATCCAAAAAAACAAAACACATTTTAGTTAGTGAAGCCTTCTAGATCCCCTCAAAGAGTTATTGATATATTTCCTTCCCACATGATAATTTTAATTAAAAAATCTTTATTAAATAAATGCCACAAACAGAGGCCACTAACAAGGGAGTTTTGGAGGAAGTAGCTGCAGACTCTGTGCTTGAAAGTAGCGGGACCCTGTGAGTGGAGCATTTGGTCCATCCGTGGGTTGTTTGGCTGGCTGACTGTTCTCTGTGTATGGGCTGCTTAGCAGAGCCATGGGGCCCTGAGTAAGCAGGATGCCTTGCTAAAGGCTGAAAGGCTCTTGGTTTTGGAACTTTGATCAGTGCCTTGCCAAAGATAGTAAGGCTCCAACCAATAGCGGCAACTAACAGGGGTGGTTTCAGAGCAAGTGAGAGAAGTTTTCTTTCCAGGTTCAGCAGTATGTGAGATATTAAGATGGCCAGTGATGAAACAGTGGTGGTGACCTGCAATGGATGTACTCTCTTTCCTGCTTGAAGACAGAAGGGATTTCCTGTGCATGAAGTGCAAGTTGGTGACTGTGCTGGAGGAAAGGATTCTAGGATTGGAGGGACAAGTTGAGATGCTACTGAGAATCAGCGAAGCTGAGGAGACAGCCAGGTTTGGGAAACACCAAGGAAAAATGGCACTGGCCTCAGACTCAGACTTTAAGGCCAGAAGGGATCATCATGATCATCTAGCTGACTTCCCAGGAATCAGAGAGAGAGAGAAGGTCATAGGAGGTCTGGTGGCTCATAACCACCAGAGGCAAGAGGTGAAAGCAGCATTCTACATAGCTGGAGACAGATAAGGATGGGCAAGCTGTGGCCACTAGAGAGAAGACGATGGGAAGAATTCCACATGGCTAGACGTTTCAAATTGATACCAGGTTCTTAACATGAAAACTACGGAAGATACCTCTCAAGATCCTGGAGGTCCAAGAGAACGGAAAGATGTAAGGGATACACATGTGGATGGCAGTTGGGCCCAAACTTTAAGAAAATCAAGTTTGCCCATGAAAAGTTCTCCAACTGTCCAAGGAACACAGACAATCCTTGTTGTAGATTCAATATTCAGAAGAATTAAAGAACATTCTGCAAGGCATAGGTGGACAACAGGAGAATACGCTGCCTTCCCAGAGCCAAGTCAAGAGATGTCACTCTAAGACTGGATAGGCTTCTGAAGTCAGTGGGCTAGGATCCATTGGTTATGTTTCATATCAGCACTAGTGATACTGTTGTGGGATAACTCACAGATAGAAGAGGACTTCAGGGAACTCGGAAATATGCTGAAGAATGTCCAAGCAATCTTCTCTGAGCTCCTTCTTGTCCCACAAGCAAGGGAAGACAGAAGGCAGAGGATTCTGGACGTGAATCACTGGCTAGGTAAGTGGTGTAGGGTAAAGGACTTCGGTTTTGTAGAACATTGGTCCACCTTCTATAAGGTGGGGGGGGGCTGTATAGTTTGGATGGTTTACCACCTCAGTTGAAGGGGAACCAATCTCCTTGGAGACAGACTGGCTAGAACAGCAAAAGAAGAGGGTAAAAAGAGGGAAGATATGAGCAATGAGCTCAAAATCAAGATGATGAGAACAAAATTAATCAAGGAACCAAAGGACATGAAGAGAAGAAATTCTTGTATTACCTATACACCAATGCTAGGAGCCTAGGTAAAAAATAAGAGGAACAGGAATTGCTCATATGAGCATAAATTCAACCTAGTTGGTAGTATTGAAACCTGGCGAGATAATTGCAATGTTAAAATCAATGGTTATAACCTATTTAGGAAGAATCGAGAAGGCAAAAGGGATGGGGGAGTGACATTATCTGCTTCTGAGTCACTGATAACTTGGAAAAAAATTATATTGAAAGCTTAGGGAACAAGATGATCATCTCATTATGCATCTATCTACACAGTGTAGAAAGAAAAGGTGCATGATCACGGGGGATTTAAATTTCAGTGACATATGCTAGAGGACTAAAACATCCTTGAAATTTTGTAAACATTGCAGATAATTTCCTAACTCAAAAAGCATTGCAGTGAACACTGGGGAATTCTTTATTAGACCCTGTCTAATAAAGGAACTGATCACAGACCTAAAAATTAATGCTAGCTTAGGTACAAGTGATCAAGACTTGATTGCATTTATAATGTGCAAGAAGAATAAAGTCCAGACCAGTAATATACATACTTGGTGCTTTAATAGGGCCAGTTTCACGAACCTGAAAACAATTATGACCCAAACAGCTAGTAGGAAGAATTTAATCAGAAAAATGTGTATGATAATTGGGAATCATTTAATAACACCTTACTAGACGTCCAAAAAGCCACAATTGAGGAAGAAGACTGTACTGGTTAAAAAAACAATCTGATTTAGAGTGGAAGCGAAGGCAATCGTAAAAAATAAAAAGATAATATATAACAGTGGTTCTCAAACTGGGGGTCGTGAGGTTATTACATGGAGGGTTGCGAGCCGTCAACCTCCGCTTCCCGCAGCTCCCATTGGTTGGGAACGGCGAACCGTGGCCACGGAGCTGAGGGGCTCCATGCCTGAAGATGCTCCAGGTAAACAAAACGACAATGCATTAGATATTCAATTCAATGATTCCATAGAGTTTAAAATCATCAAATTTTGGTGTAGACCCGTTTATAAGCCAACTCCCCGCTCTTTGATGAGTCACTTTTTTATCAAAAATATACAGCTTATGAATGAGTATATATGGTAACTTGATTTTTTTTAATGAGATTATAAGTTTGGTTGATAAAGGTAATAGTGTTGATGTAATATACTCAGACTTCTGTAAGGCATTTGACTTGATACTACATGACATTTTGATTAAGAAATAAGAATGACAGAAAATTAGCACTGTTGTCTAAAGTATTGTAGCCATGTTGGTCCCAGGATACAAAGAGACACAAGTTGGGTGATATAACATCTTTTATTGGACCAATTTCTGTTGGTGAAAGCAACGAGTTTTCAAGCTTACACAGAGCTCTTCCCTTACTCCCCACCTTGTCTCTATAAAATGAACATGGCACACAGTAAATGGATTACCAGCTGGCTAACTGATAGGTATCAAAATGTAACTGTAAATGGAGACTCATCGAGGGATGTGTTTCCAGTAGGGTCCTGCAAGGATCGATTCTTGGCCCTATGCTGTTTAATGTTTTTATTAATGACCTGGAAGAAAAAGTAATCACTAATGAAGTGATGGAGCAGCAAATAATGAAGAGGACCGGTCACTGATTACCAGGTGCTCCAAACTGCTCTGAAACTGGGTACCGGCAAACAATGTGTGTTTTAATACAGCTAAATGTAAATGGATACATTTGGAAACAAAGAACATAGGCCATACTTACATGATGGGGGATTCTACCCGGGAAACAAGGACTCTGAAAAAGATTTGGGGGGTGTTGTGGATAATCAGCTGAACAAGACCTCCTAGTGTAATGGTGTGGCCAAAAGAGCTAATGTGACCCTGGGATGCATAAACAGGGGAATATCGAATAGGAGTAGAGAGATTATTTTACCTCTGTATTTGGGACTCATGTGACTGCTGTTGGAATAGTGTGTCCAGTTCTGGCACCCACAATTCAGGAAGTATGTTGTTAAATTGGAGAGGGTTCAGAAAAGAGCCACAAGAATGATTCAAGGATTACAAAACCTGCTTTACAGTGACAAACTCAAGGAGCTCAATCTATTAAGTTTAACAAAGAGAAGGTTAAGGGGTGACTTGATTACAGTTTATAAGTACCTATATGGGAAACAAACATTTGATAATGGGCTCTTTAATGCTGAAGCTAGACAAAGTCAGAGTGCAAATAAGGCATACATTTTTAATGGTGAGATTAATCAACCACTGGAACAATTTACACAGAGTTGTGGTGGATTCTCCATCACTGACAATTTTTAAATCAAGATTGGCTGTTGTTCTAAAAGATAGGTTCTAGGAATTATTTTGGGCGAGTTCTATGGGCTGTGTCATACAGGAAGTCAAACTATATGATCAGTGATCCCTTCTGGCCTTGGAATCTATGAATCTAGATTGATTGATTGGAGTTCTTCTAGCTGATTTAATGCCTTCTTTGATGCATTTGCCATTAGAACACCAGAGTCCTCTCATTTTTAACACTTACTGTACTCCCAAAATGGAAGTGCACTATTGCTTTACATTTCATAACAAGGTACAGACATTGGCAGGTCTCCATAATATGTAAATATTCAGTATGGTAAGCAAGCTATGACGTAATACATTAAATGAATGACTGTAGTTCTATCAGAAACTTGCTAAGTTCCACTAATGAATGTCAGACCAATTGTAAATAAATAAATTTTGCCAATTAACAAGTAAGCTAACAAACAAAATACTGCACCACAAAGTGCACTGTGGGAAAACATTTTATTTCATGATGTATTTGTAAATATTTGGTATTTCAACAAGTAAAGATGTTTTAGTAACGAGACCTTGCTAAAACTTTTTGTTATTAGATCTTTTCTAAGAAGCAGAGAGATCACCACTACTTTGGTTTTGATTTTTATATCTAAAACAAAGTTCTACTGTAATTATATTAGGAATCTTGCTCTTTTGGGGCAATGTACATAATCAGTTGTTCTAAATATCTAGTCTGGCATCCATTTTTTCCAGACTAGAGGAAGCGGTATTTGTCTCACTTATTACAATAAATATAAAACATTTAAATTACTTCTAGTGCCAAGCCAAAGTAAAAGATAGCTCACCAATACTAAGTGATACACGTCAATATTGGTATTGCTAGACTCTGCTTTTGAATAGCCATTAGAAAGTTACTGAGCAAACAGTATCTCAACCATACCTCTATCTGATGAAGAGATTTAAATATTGACAAATCAAAAGGTAAGAGATGCTCCTGAATGTTGCTGGTTCCAAAAGGTCCCTCTGTGCCAGTTACCTAGTGATCAAGATTAAAGACAGAATTAATACACAAACCCAATCAACACACATATGGTGCAGTGTCTGTTGTAAATTACAAGGATTGAACCATATAAATACAATTACTGAGAACCTTCTAAAATGACAGCCAAAGAAGTTGAAGGATTCCACTATTAATTCCACTTGAACACAATTTAGCATTTAAAAAAAAGAAGGAAAAAAAATTAAAGGCAAAGCCAAACATACAGAAAGCAAGGAGCTGAACTTAAAAGGCAGGTCTACACTTAAAACACTGCAGCTGCAGCGCTTCGTGAAGATGCTACTATGCCGACAGGAGAGATTCTCTCGTCAGCATAGTTATTCCCTCTGCGAGAGGCGGTAGCTATGGTGAAGGGAGAAGCCCTCCCGTCAACATAGCGTTGTCTACACTGGGTATAGGTTGGGAGAACTTCGTCGCTCGTGGGTTTATATAAGTTTATAGTGCAGACCTGGCCTAAGGCTGCCACCTTGTATACATTGTAGCACATGGAGTTGTGGCAAAGACTTCATAGTTAAGATGGTCACTAGTTTTCCATTCTAAACCAACTGACACCCTAATCCCCCATTCACTAAAAAAATCTCTCTTCTTGAAATGAAATCAGAAAATTACGCATATTTCCATCCCAGAGTTTCAAGCAGGACAAGGCATTTCCAAGTTGAGAGCTTGGAAAAAGTTGAGTATTGTTAGTTTTCTGCAAACTGAAGCGCAAATCTAGAAACTCCAAATTGGTTTTATTTGCTTGTTTTCAATTAATATTAGTACCAATACAGAAGGTTCGGAAATACTTGGCATGAACATCTGAATTTGAGAAGTCTGCAGGATATCTTGCTTGGACTCATCTGGGGTTTGCAAGCTCTTAAGGAGCTGACATGCTCTAGGCACAAGTGATCAGAGCTTCAATGCCAGGTTTACAATGGCGCCAGTGGCGCTATGGAGCTGGGCCCATGCTCAGAAGGGGCCCCAGCCTGCTCTGCTTGCACTGCGCCCTGAGACCCCACCAGCCTGCTGGCTCCCCCAACCCTGCCCACCACTTGCTCCTCTTGCCCTGCCCGCTGAGGGCTCCTCTTCACCCCCTGTCCCCACCCACTGGCTTCTCTCTGCCCCCTGGCCAGACCCCAGTGAACCTCTGACTCCGGGCAGTCTTTGCTTCCCACCACCTGTGGGGCCCCACCTGTCTCCCTGGAGCTGAGCCGTCTGGGACTGGTGCAGAATCCTGGCCAGTCTCAGCCATTTGGGGGGGAACAGTATGGGAGGCTTGGCTGGGCCCCTCCAGGCAAGTGGGTCCTGAGGGAGGCTGGCTGGGGCAGGCCCTGGCCTGGCTGATCGCACTACTCCCGAGGGGCCAGAACGATTCCCTGCCTCAGGACCTGCACTGGTGGCTCATCCCGGCAGACAGTCGCCTCCCAGCAGGGCCAGTGAATGCTGCAAGGAGGCAGGGCATGGGGGAGGGTGTGTCTGGAGGGCCTGGGGTGGGACTGCTGGGCTGTGAGGGAGGATCTGTGTGTGCTGGGGTACTAAGGAGTGGGGGTTCTGTGTGGGGTGCTGTGCAGTTGTGGTGGGGCTGTGGGCGGGGGGCCAGGATGTTGTTGTGCAAGGCGCTGTGTATTTGTGGCAGGGTCGGGGGGAAGGGTCGCTGGGTATAGTGGGTCCGAGGGAGCTCTGGTCATAGGGAATCGGAGGGCTGTTCCAGTGTTGGGTGGGGGGTTCTGTGGCATGGCATGGGCCCACCCCCGAGGGGAAGGGGCATGCTGGCAGCACAGGGCTGGGCAGGCCATTGTGTGTCTGGCTACTGCGGTTTGTAAATAGTGCCCTCACACTGGGCACTATGCTATGCCCCTGGCCAGCTGCTCACTCCAGGGACTGACCCCCCTGCACCATGCTCCAGTGCCCCCGGGGGGCCCACAAATATGTTGGGCGCCGGGCCCACAAAAGGTTAATCTGGCTCTGCAGAATTTACAGGGTCAGAAAATACCACTGGGGCCAAAGATCACAGGTTTCTCTCTGTAATACTGTGTAAATTTTGTAGCATTGGAGCTGCAAGGCTGGGGAATGGAAAGCTCCATAGAAATGGAACTGCAGATGCATCTTTGCTTTCACAGAGCACAAAACCTTCTGATGAAGTTTCCATATTCTCCCCAGCTGTTCATTTTTGCCTATTAAGGAACTGGACTCCCCCACTGCTCCCTGACACTAACTATTCTAATCCCAGATAAAAAATTGATTCAGATTTAATTAAGGGTGCAAGACTATAACATGAGTGCTTTTTTAACTTTTAAGTATTCTTGAAAGGTCATCTTTACAGCTGGACTTCAGAAGCTGTAAGTTCAGTTGGATAGATTTAAATCAGAAATCAGATAAGACAGGGAAGTTGTTCTCTTTTTGCTATGAAGAGTAAAAAAAATCTGATGAGCTCAATTTTTGTACATCAGAACTGAGGAAAACCTTTCCAATTCACTTCATATTTGGCAGAAGAAAAATCTGCCATGTCTCCAGACTGAACCTACTAACGGAGGTTGCCATATGAGCTTTTATTGTTAAGATTACAAGGGGCTAAAATTGATTTTTAATGGAAACTCAGTTGCAACTCTCAACTACAGAACAGTTACTATTTACAATTACAGATATAAAACCATGAAGTGAGAATGTTATGGGGGCAGAGTTTTTATAAATTCTACATTAGATGGACAGTATCACTGAGTTACGTGCATTCCCAAAGGCCAACCAAGGCTCAGAAAGATTACATGGTTGTATGCCTATGTACAAAGCGCCTACAGTGGGGCTCTGGGGAGGCCATGTCATGCAGGAAAATATCAGCTGCTATGTGTTGTTGCTTCTAGGCACAATAAAGTGAAGATTCTGGGCCACCTAATCAGCATTAATATTGGCATTTCCATGCTTTCAAAGGATTAAGGGACACTGACAGCACACCATTAATTTCTAGTGCAGAGGTGGGCAAACTATGGCCCGTGGGACCCTCCTGCCCAGCCCCTGAGATCCTGGCCTGGAAGGCTAGCCCCCAGCCCCTCCCCTGCTGTTCTCCCTCCCCCGCAGCCTCAGCTCACTGTGCCACCAGTGCAATGCTCTGGGTGGTGGGGCTCCGAGCTCTTGCTGGGCAGAGCAGCTGCAGAGCCGTGGCCTGACCCGGTGCTCTGTGCTGTGCAGTGGCGTGGCTGGCTCCAGCTGGGCGGTGTGGCAGCCTGTCCTGGTGCTCTGGGCGGCGCGGCTGTAGCACGCCAGCCACCTGTGCTCCAGGCAGCGTGGTAAGGGAGCAGGGAGGGTTGGATAGAGGGCAGGGGAGCTCAGGGTGGTGGTCAGTGGGCGGGGGTTTGGATAGGGGTTGGGACGGTCAGAGGGCGTGGAACAAGGGGGTTGAATGGGGTCAGGGGTCCTGGGGGGGTAGTCAGGAATGAGAGGAGGGGTTGGATGAGGCAGCGGGGGGCAGTCAGGGGCAGGGGTTCCGGGGGCGGAAAGGGAGAAGGGGTGGTTGGATGGAGCAGGGGTTCCGGGGGGGCAGTCAGGAATGAGAGGAGGGGTTGGATGGGGCAGCAGGGGGCATTCAGAGGCGGGGGGTTCGGGGGTGGTCAGAGGACAGGGAGGGGTGGATGGGGCAGAAGTCCCGGGGGGACCGTCGGGGGCGAGAAGCGGGGGGGGGGGTCGGATAGCAGGCAGGGGCCGGGCCACGCCTGGCTGTTTGGGGAGGCACAGCCTCCCCTAACCATCCCTCCATACAATTTCGGAAACCCAATGTGGCCCTCAGGCCAAAAAGTTTGCCCATCCCTGTTCTAGTGTATACTGAAGGAAACAATGTCTACATTATTTACATCAATACATTCTACCTTTAAATATTTGAGTCTACATGTGAAATCCAGAATATGACCTAGATCAGTTTTGGCATCTCCATTAGCGCACGTAGGTTTCCCCTGGCGCAATTGTTGAGTGATAGCATATAACTGCAATGGTCTGAGGCTGAAGACCTCTCCAGCCATTAGTAATTGTTCTCCTGAAAAACAAGAGTACAGTGATATTAAACATGGATTCATAATATTTTAAGATTTCATCCAAAGGGATGAACAGCTGATGCCCACCACTGCTGTGGGGAAGGGGCAAGAGAGGAGAATTACGGTGGTGGTGGGCACCTCATACTGGAGATTTAACTAGTTGCCCTTTACACCCTAGCTCTGACTGAAGTACTGAAGCAACATCCACGTTTTGCCATTTAAAACAAATATTCGAAGAACAGAAAACTATGGACTTCTTGCATCAGAAAATCTAAATGTTTAAAATAGGCTCTTCAGCCACAATAGGCCAAAACCTCCTAATGGAGTTAAAGCCATACTCCCATTACCTTTAATAGACCAGGATCAGACATACTGAAGCCCATTTATCTAATGTAAAAGATCACTCTTTCTCCAAGCTATCCTTAGATAAACTCCCGAACAATTAACACTAACCATTCCATCTGCAGAACAGTTCCTTTTAATAAAACATATTTACCGACTTCACAGCATTTGCTGTATACAATGGGGAATTATAGAAAACATTTATAATGGCTATACTGGTAGGTCTAAGGCTACCACTGTACTCACAATGTCAAAATGAACTCCCACTATCTGAAATACAACGTGCATCCCCACTTATCCTGATTTTCCATCAACATTTCTTCTCACTCTAGTACTCTTATTTTGGACTGGTTTTCAAATAGTAAGAAATAGCATCAGATTGTCAGCCCTCATGGACACCTGAAAATTCTATCCTGACTATAGCCAATAAACTACAAATACACTGCTCTGGAACTGTTAGCATTTCTCCTCTCACTCAGAGGCAGCAATTAGACATTAAGGACAGGACAGGCATCAGTTTTCATAATAAACTTTATAAATTATGGATGGGGTTTCCAAAAGCACTCAGTCAATGATTCTCACCCCCACCCTGCCTCAATGGGAGCAGAGGAAGGCCAGCTGCAGAGGTCTTTGGAAATCTCATCCTAAGTGCTAAAGTTACAAACTAATGCCAGGTTCTGCTTTGCTACTGGCACATCAGTGTAAACCTAGAGCAATTCCATTGATGCTAATGAGGTTGCATGTACTGCAAGTCAGGATAGAATTTTGTCCTGTAACTATTATTTTAAAGAGCTACGCAATTTTCTGAATACTCCCTTTGAAACGGTTTTACAATTTCATAAATTCCCTACTGCTGCAATCCTGACCAGCTCTATCAGCAGCAAGAGCATAAGATAACTCACTACACTAATGGAAAAGGCATTCGGTCTCCAAGTCTCAGGAAAGAATGCCTTTTAACAAGCTGACTAGGATGCATTCACGATACTATAATTATGAGGTTAACTAAACTATTAAATTAGAAGTACAAAATAGCCACAAATTTATGTACAGTGAACACATTAAATTTTAATTCAGCTTATGCTAAAATTTTATTAATTAATGTGGAAAAAACATGTGTAAGTTGCAAGAGAAAGTGTTGGAATAATATGCCATGTCAAGAGGTTTTATGAAAGTTTCCTGGCGAGGGCACCCTGGGCTCATCATATAAGAGTTCTGAGTTTGGGAGAAGTTTCAGTAAGTCCATTCCAAGAGCCGGGGAGAGCAGACTCATGGCAGTGTCTATTTACTGCATTTCCACGTTGCTGTTGAGAGCATCTTTACAAGCCAGCATTGACAATGGCCCAGCATTGTTCAAACTAAAATACATCTGTCCATATGGAGTACACAGAGTTGATAGCAAGAGACAGAGGGGAGGAGAGCAAAAAAGATCCAAAGAAAACATGATCCACAACATTCAAAAGGGAAATCTATATCTGGCTGCCTGGAGACACGTCACTCCATGTATATTCAGTTACAATATAATTTTAAGAAAATTTGCATACCAAATACACACTATTGTTCTCTGTTAAATTCTAGGCAATTCGGTACAGTACCTCTGTGAAAGAGCTCTTCAGCCAATGCAGCTGTGATCCCATTGATTTCCTGCAAAGAACAAAGCACTGTAACTGACTAATTTAAATGTTTTCCATTCTTCAAATGTTAACACTTCTGACATTTATCAAAAATCTCCCTTTCCTACCATATTAGAAGATCTTCAGAAATATCTTAAAAAATGAAGTATTGAGACCATAATTATATCTTATGGATGTTTTTATAATGCTAAAGTCACTAAGGAAATAACCTGCAATAATTTTGAAAATTAAAATAGTCTTAAATTAGATAAAGAAAGACAGCATTAGACTATAGTAAAATAGGTACATTCTTAACTAGATGTCTTTACTTTTTTAAATGTAACAGATTCTAGAATAAATATTAGCTTACTTTCAAGTAGTGCTAATTCCTTATACAAGTTCTAATAACCACTCGTTGCTGAGAAATGTCAAGACGACTATTTTGAAAAGAGATCTTGGAATAAGCTATTCATTTATTAAACATTCAAGAGTTCCTCTCCTATATCAGACTGAGACTGCTTGCCACTAACATGGAAAAGATGCTTTCTTTGGCTTGCACAGGTGTGAAGAAGGGGATAGCTATAGAAAAGGCAATTAAATTCATTCCTCTAGACTTTTCTTCAACATATTTGCTTCTTGACAGCATAAATGCTGTGCCACCCCCTCCTGCTCTGGCATCACCATTAATGCAGCCCCAGGAGTCAACAGGTAGGTGTGTAGACAACTTTGGAAGGGAGAATGAGGGCAAAAAAATTTCAATAGAGGGATGTCAACATTTCTGCCTCCCCAAGTCCATAAAGGAGGGGAATGAAAGGCACCAAGATGGGGAATGAAATATTTCCCACCCACGATGAGCAACAATCCTATGGAAATTCAGAGGCTGTTTTGGACACAAAGGAACAGTAATAAGATAATTCTTGTATTGATTCTGTTAAACACAAAGAAAGCCCTGCAAAAACAGTATCAGAAGTAAACCTTCATGCAATAGTTAATCTTAACCTTGAAATATTCATATCATTTATAACACAGGAAGCAACAGAAGTCAAATGATTCTTAATTCAGTACTCATCCAGAAGTTTACTTTGTCCACAGATAGCTTTAATGCTTCATAACAAGGGGATAAAGACACAAAGAGTCCATCAGCTACACACTACTTTGCTCATTTATTCAGTGGCACAGAATTGTTCTTGCTCCTGTTTTAAATGAACAAATTAGAACAGTAATTCTTAGCACATATGCACTTGACGACAAAGCTGTATAAACACCAGTTAATCCTCACCACCACCTCACTGGTAATGTAAAAAAGTAAGTTTTTCCATCTGTAAGATATAAACAAGTTAAATAACTTTGCCCAAGGCCACATAGCAATCAGCTTGGGGCTAAAGAGTCCTCCTTCCTATGGCAGACCTGGGAGGTGGGGAAACAAATCTGTCTCTAGCACTGCTCTAATCATATTTCTACTTGTCTAGTTCACCAGAGTCTTCTGTTCACAGGATCGGTTTTCAGCTGCACTTCCAGGAGCACCCATCCTCTTTTCTTTGCTACAAGATTTTCTAAGTTTAGCAGAGGAGACAATTCAGGTGTCAAAAGTAAAGTGTAGGACTGTGCAACAAGTTTCTCTATGGATACAAATCCTATGCTTGAGTGATAAGAGTATAGCAGTAGGAATATATTACCAACTGCCTCACAAGAATGGTGATGGTGACTGTAAAGTGCTCAGGGATATTAGAGGGGCTACAAAAACAGAAAACCCAATAACGGGTGATTTCAACTATCCCCATATTGACAGGGTATATGACACCTTAGGAAGAGATGCAGAGATAAAATTTCGAGACACCATTAATGACAGCTCCTTGGAACAGCTAGTCCTGGAACCTGCAAGGGTAGAGGCAATTCTTAATTTATTCTTAAGAAGTACACAGGTTCTGGTCCAAGAGGTGAAAACAGCTGAACCACTCCCTAACAGTGACCATAATGTCATTAAATTGAACATCCTTGTAGGGAGGAAAATACCAAAGAAACCCACCACAGTAGCATTTAGCTTCACAAAGAGGAACTACACAAAAATGAGGAAGCTAGTTAAATGGAAATTAAAAGAAACAGTCACAAAAGTGAAATGCCTGGAAGCTGTATGGAAACTTTTTAAAAACATTGTAATAGAGGCTTAAACTAAATGTATACCCCAATTATAAAACGCCACCATGGCTAAAAAGAGTAAAAGAGGCAGGCAGAGACAAAAAGACATCCTTTAAAATTTGGAAGTCAAATCCTACTGAGGAAAATAGAAAGGAGCATAAACTCTGACAAGTCAAGTGTAAAAGTATAATTAGGTAGGCCAAAAAAAGAATTAGAAGAGAAACTAGCAAAAGATGCAAAAACTAACAGCAAAAAAACCCCATTTTTTTAAGTACATCAGAAACAGGAAGCCAGTGCGGCCACAGGACAATCAAGGTGCTAAAGGAGCACTCCAGAAAGACCAGGTCCTTGCAGAGAAGCTAAATGAATCCTTTGAATCCATCTTCACTGGAGAGGATGTGAGGGAGATTCCCACATCCTTTTAATTGATAAATTAAACAGCAATAAGTCACCAGGACCAGATGGGATTCACCCAAGAGTTCTGAAGGAACACCAAATTTAAAACAACGAGGAGTCCGGTGGCACCTTAAAAACTAACAGATTTATTTGGGCATAAGCTTTCGTGGGTAAAAAACTACTTCTTCAAGATGCATGGAGTGAAAATTACAGATACAAGCATAAATATGTGCCAGTATATTTATGCTTGTATCTGTAATTTTCACTCCATGCATCTAAAGAAGTGTTTTTTTTACCCACGAAAGCTTATGCCCAAATAAATCTGTTAGTCTTTAAGGTGCCACTGGACTCCTCCTTGTTTTTGTGGATACAGACTAACACGGCTATCCCTCTGATACTAAACACCAAATTGCAGAACTACTAATTGTGGTATGGCAATTATAGGCCAGTAAGCCTAACTTCAGTACCAGGCAAATTGGTTGAAACTACAGTGAAAAACAGAATTATCAGATACATAGATGAACACAATATGTTGGGGAAGAGTCAACACAGCTGTTGTAAAGGGAAATCATGCCTCACCAATCTATTAGAATTCTTTGAGGGTATCAACAAGCATGTGCACATNAATTGTCATATTTGAATTCAGCACATCAAAATACATAATAAATAGCACATTTTATCTCTGAAGCAGACGACTTCCCAAAAATTGTAGACCAGTGTAACCCATTCAAAAACTACAAGGAACCCCGTGACTAAAGGCTAACAGATTTATTTGGGCATAAGCTTTCGTGGGTAAAGAAAACACTTCTTTAGATGCATGGAGTGAAAATTACAGATACAAGCATAAATATACTGGCACATATTTATGCTTGTATCTGTAATTTTCACTCCATGCATCTTGAAGAAGTAGTTTTTTACCCACGAAAGCTTATGCCCAAATAAATCTGTTAGTCTTTAAGGTGCCACCGGACTCCTTGTTTTTGTGGATACAGACTAACACAACTATCCCTCTGATACTAAACACCAAATTGCAGAACTACTAATTGTGGTATGGCAATTATAGGCCAGTAAGCCTAACTTCAGTACCAGGCAAATTGGTTGAAACTACAGTGAAAAACAGAATTATCAGATACATAGATGAACACAATATGTTGGGGAAGAGTCAACACAGCTGTTGTAAAGGGAAATCATGCCTCACCAATCTATTAGAATTCTTTGAGGGTATCAACAAGCATGTGTACATGGATCCAGTGGATATAGTATACACAGACTTGCAGAAAGCCTTTGACAACATTCCTCACCAAAGGCTCTTAACCAAGTAAGCAGGCATGGGATAAGAGGGAAGGTCCTCTAATAGATCAGTAACTGGTTAAAAGATAAGAAACAAAGGGTAGGAATAAATGATCAGTTTTCACAATGGAGAGTGGTAAATAGAGGGGTCCACCAACGATCTGTACAGGGACCACTGCTGTTCAACATATTTATAAATGATCTAGAAAAAGGGGTAAACAGTGAGGTGGCAAAGTTTGCAGATTTTATAAAAAATTACTCAAGATACTTAAGTTCAAATCTGACTGCCTAGAGTTCCAAAGGGATCTTACAAAACTGGATATATGGGCAACAAAATGGCAGATGAAATTCAATTTTGATAAATGCAAAGCAATGCACACTGGAAAACAATCTCAATTATCCATACAAAATGATGGGGGTCTAAATTAAACGTTACCACTCAAGAAAGAGATCTTGGAGTCATCCTGGACAGTTCTCTGAAAACATCTGCTCAGTGTGCAGCGGCAGTCACATAAAGCTAACAATGTTAGGGACCATTAGAAAAGGAATAGAAAATAAGACAAAAATATCACACCACTAAATAAAACCATGGTACACCCACACCTTGAATACTGTGTGCTGTGCAGGTTGCCCTATCTCAGAAAAAGATACATTAGAATTGGAAAAAGTACAGGGAATAAGGAAGTGTTATTTACCCCTTCACATAACACACAAGCCAGGAATCACCCAATGAAATTAATAGGCACCAGGATTAAAACAAACATAAGGAAGCACTTTTTCGTACAATGCTCCGTCAACCTTTGGAACTCATTGCCAGGGAATGTTGTGAAGGCCAGAAATATAACTGGGTTCAAACAAAAATTAGATAAATTCAAGAAGGATAGGTCCATCAATGCCTATGAGCCATGCTGCTCACGGACACAAATCCATGCTCTGAGTGTCTCCAAACCTTTAACTGCCAGAAGCTGGGACTGGAAGACGGGGGATGGATCACTCAATAATTGCCCTGTTCTCTGTTCATTCCCTCTGCAGCATCTGGCACCAACCACTGTCAGAAGACAGGATGCTAGGCTAGACTGACCATTGGTCTGACTCAGCATGGCCAGTCTTATGTTATAGAACAGGGGTGGGCAAAGATTTGGCCCAAGGACCACACCTGGGTATGGAAATTGTATGACGAGCCATGAATGCTCATGAAATTGGGAGATGGGGTGCGAGAGGGCTCCGGCTGGGGGTGCGGGCTCTGGGGTAGGGCTGGGGATGAGGAGTTGGGCGTACAGGAGGGTACTCCAGGCTGGGACCGAGGAGTTTGGAGAGCAGGAGGGGGATCAGGGCTGGAGCAGGGGGTTGGGGCATGGGAGATCAGGGGGGCAGGCTCCAGGTAGCGCTTACCTCAAGCAGCTACCAGAAACAGCGGCACGTACCCTCTCTGGCTCCTATGCAGCGGTGAGGCCAGGCAGCGCTGCACACTGCCCTGTCCGCAGGCGCCTCCCCTGCAGCTCCCATGGCTGCGGTTCCCAGCCAATGGGAGCTGTGGGGGCAGTGCCTGTGGTGAGGGCAGTGTGCAGAGCCCCCTGGGTGCCCTTATGCATAGGAGCCGGAGGGGAGACATGCCGCTGCTTCCGGGAGCTATGCAGAGTGGGGAAAGACCTCTACCCTGCTCCCCGGCTGAAGCGCAGGAGCAGGGCAAGCCCCAGACCCCACTTCCCGGCAGGAGCTCAAGGGCCAGATTAAAACATCTGGAGGGCCAGATGTGGTCCCCGGGCCATAGTTTGCCCACCCCATTATAGAATCATAGGACTGGAAGGGACCTCGAGAGGTCATCTAGTCCAGTCTCCTGCACTCGTGGCAGGTCTAAGTATTATCTAGACCATTCCTGACAGGTGTTTGTCTAACCTGCTCTTAAAAATCTCCAATGATGGAGATTACACAAACTCCCTAGGCAATTTATTCCAGTGCTTAACCACCCTGACAGTTAAGAAGTTTTTCCTAATGTCCAACCTAAACCTCCTTTGCTGCAATTAAAGCCCATTGCTTCTTGTCCTATCCTTAGAGGTTAACAACAACAATTCTTCTTGCTCCTCCTTATAACAACCTTTTATGTACTTGAAAACTGTTATGTCCCCCTCAGTCATCTTTTCCAGACAAAACAAACCCAATTTTTTCTATCTTCCCTCAAAGGCCATGTTTCTAGACCTTTAATCATTTTTCTTGCTCTTCTCTGGACTTTCTCCAATTTGTCTACATCTTTCCTGAAATGTGGCGCCCAGAACTGGACACAATTCCTCAGTTGAGGCCTAATCAGCGCGGAGTAGAGTGGAAGAATTACTTCTCGTGTCTTGCGTACAACACTCCTGCTAATACATCCCAGAATGATGTTCGCTTTTTTTGCAACAGTGTTACACTATTGACTCATATTTAGCTTGTGGTCAACTATGATGCCCAGATCCTTTCCCACAGTACTCCTTCTTAGGCAGTCATTATGTTCTTAAAGGCCTGCTGGAGGGTATATTTATTTAGCAAAATTGCTAAGTTAATATTTAGGGTTTTTTGATGTGTAACTAATGTAAATATTTTAAAGTATTCTAGAACAGTCAAACAAAAAGATTTTATGAGTTTATACATCAACCCAGATTTGCCTACTGGGAAAAGAGGTATAATTTAAGCAGCACTGCACTTTGCTGCTAACACACAAGTACTATCCAAAGACAGAATGAGGGTCGATGTCTAGATAGCTAACCCCAGTTCTAATATTTTTAAAATAAAGATGAGTGGATAAATACATAGCAGTAAGTAAGTTTCAATGAGCTGGGTTTGGATATATTCCCAGACACAAAGGGGAAAGTAGTCTAGCACAAGAGCAGAGGACTGGGGATTGAGACTCCAAGTCCTCTTTTCATCTCTAGCACTGACTTGCCAGATGGTCATCGGCAAGTCTCAACCTCTGTCCCTGAGTTTGAATAACTGTAAAATGCTATTACAGTGCCTCTCATTAGGTATACTTAGGCTTGGAAGGATTAGATTATTATTGGTAAATGTCAATAAATGCTGATTTCAGCATACAAATAGAAACTGAGGAAAAACTACTACCCTGGATAATAATCTAAATGTACAGACAGGAAAAGCAAGAAAAGTGCTGCTTGAGAACTTATTAGAGTTTGATTGAAGGATATTTACTTTGTATATTTTGATATGTGATATTTACAATTTGTGTATTAACTGCTATAAAGCTTTAAAACTTTTTGAATCTCATCTACTGTCATTAAATTGTCTGACCCCTCATACATATTCCCCCCATAATTTCTCACAACTGTTAAAATGTAAATAGAAAAAATCCTTAAAAATAAACAAACATTCTTATGTCAAAGTTATAAAAAAAATAAAAAGCAAATTCTCTCAAGCCTAGGTATAGTAAGGGTTTGTAAAGCACTCTGAACCCTGAGGTACTCTGAATTAAATTATTAGCTTTCATGCTAAATTAAAAATCAATTTAAATAGAGTATTACACATGCTGTTACAGTTTAGATGCTCAATGTCAGACACAAGGTTGACTTTCAGAGGTGTGGGGTAAGCACAATTTCAGCAGCAGTTACAGGTATACAGCACCTCTGAAATTCATACCTCCTACTATCTCAAATTGGGCAGCCACAGTTAAGAAACAAAAACAATGTGTGTTTAAAAAAAAAAAAAAAGTATTGTTTTCAAAGAATATAGGTTAAATTGCCTACACAATAATGCTTTGTACATCCACTATATAAGTACGTCCATTTGAAATCAAACACCTTCCAAAACATTAATGGATCGAAGTATTAACCCCCATTATACAGATAGGGGAAATAAAGTACAGGGAGATTAAGTGACTTGCTCTTGGTCACACAAGAAGCCTGTGCAGAGTCAGACTAGAACCCAGATCTATCTCCTAATCTTGTATTTTAAACACTATGCCATGTCATTATGCACAGTTATAATATTTTTAAAAATTGTCATTTAATTTAAACCAGTGCTTCCGCTCAAAATGGCAGATCAATAGCAATAATATGGAACAAAACCTCTATTTACTCCAGTCAACCATTGTAAACTCATTTATGATCACATTATGTGTTTTGAAATGGTTTTGCTTTGGTCACTAAAGCTGAATCAACGTACTTAACTGATCATTTGTGACTCAATTCCAAAACCTCTGCATTGAACTATAATTAATTCTAGTTTTTGGTTATGGATAGTTTTAGTAAAAAAGTCATGGACAGGTCACAGGCAATAAACAAAAATTCACGAAAGCCCGTGACCTGTCCCTGACTTTCACTAAAAATATCCCTGACAAAAGGGATAGGTGGATTCAGCATCTACTGCTGCTGGGCTCCCTGGTCCTCCACCGCCACGGCTGGGCAGCTGTGGGGGGGTCTCTCACCAGGCTGAGAGCTGTGGGGGTGGGGCTGGCTAGGAGTTCCAGCCCTGGTGCAGAAAATGTCTCAGACGTCAGTGGAAGTCACAGATTCCGTGACCTCTGTGACATAATTGTAGCCTTAACGATAATAATCCACCCCATCACATATCCATCCATTTAAAGCAATTACTACTTTTCCTTCCTGCTCAAACCCAATGCATGTTCCTCTTCGTAATGTCTGCTTAGCCTTACAACACAACAGCATGCTACAAAAAGGAGAAACCCAATCACAAGAGATGAATGAACCATTTTCAACCTGTGAACCACAATAAGAAGTTATTGCTTCTTACTTAGAATATTATAGCAGAGAATGCTTGATCTGCTGTGTAGAGATATTTCTCTAGAGGCCACTCCATCAGTATGATTTCCTGGAGAGAGACCATTTTTCTTCATTTGGCCTACTGGAAGCTGTCTTAATATGAACCATAGTGCTAACCACTAACCATTAAGCAGGGTTGGGTTCAATTACATAATGTTCCTTTTGAGACCTAACAATATTGATTTCAGACTAACAATTAATGCAACTGCAGATTCATTCAGAGCACCAGAGTATCACTCCAACATATTTTTCATGTCAAAGGCCCTGTCCACATTATTTGCTAGCACAGTTTCAATGACAGTAGGGACAGCGTCAAAGATTTCATTGGAAAAGCTCATTCTATGGCCTAACTTTTTATGTTGCCCAAATCCTGAAAAGGGAGTGATTTTAAAGCTGTTTTGTTTAATTAAGTAAAAAAAACCCAAACTACTTCAAAATTAGGGTGTAAACTTTCACTGGACTCCTGCTCTGCTCATTGACTCAAATTGGCAAGATACCACAGTGAGAGGGCACTTTATAAATCCCTAGATAGCTAGGATGCAACTTACATATAAATTAAAGTGTAAGAAGTGTGACAACAATTTGGGTGCAGCAATGGGGAACTTGACCAGAAGCGTTTGCAGGTAAACTTCTAATTCCTTCTCTCTTTTCTCCACCAGACTTTTGGAATTTTTCCCAATAATCTTCTTTGGAGGCAGCAGGTTTTTATCTATCTTCTTTTCTGAAACAAGCTGTAGAAACAGAAATATGATAAGTTATTACCCAAGTAGTTTTTGATCTTGCAAAAAGGATGTAATATTGTACAACTTAATATCTTAAGAGAATGTTTTCTTTTTTCCTGTAACATTTCTCTGAAACTGCAGTTACTTGGCTACTTATCTCAATTTCTATAAATTTCAGACAGTTTTTTTGGAGGGAGATAAGAATATTAGAACAAGAAAACAACAACAGTAAGTTTAACAATAATAAGTATATTTTATTTTGGCAGTGTCTGCAAACGTTTGAACCCTAATCTTCCCCAGCCTCCCCAAAAACATCAAGTACAACCACCAGCATTGTTCCACAAGATCAGGGGTAGTCACTGGCAGACCACGGGACAAATCCAGATTTCCAGATGCTTTAGAATGGACCGCAAAATCTTTTTATTTACTTATTATTTCGGTGTGAAAAATGTTTCTCTAGAGTCTGGACCTTGAATTCCATATTTTGATATTGCTGTTTTAAATCTGTACAGGTTGATAGGTATTAAAAATTACTATCCAATGGTTGCTCATTTGTAACCCATATGAAGCAAGTCTTTGGTCTGAAACCAGCTTCTGGTGAACAGATCACATATGGCACTCTCAGCAAAGAGTGTAAGGATTAGGGTCTGCATGGTTGATTCTAGGGTTTGGTGACAAGCAGATGCTAACTTCCAGGGGGCGCCATAATGCTTTTATTTGTTTTTGCTTTGCACTAATTAAACAGGTTTGTTTGGATTTTTTCCCCCTCTGCTGACTGGATAGCTGTGGTTGGGTTTAGGGGTGGTTTTTTTTGGCTTGATCTGGGAGGCAATGAAAACATTCTTCATCCTAGCAAGCCAAATGGCCAGGGCCCCTCCTAATAGTTGAACTACCTTCTTATTGGCCGATATGTCTATCCAAGGGAGTATAGAAGAGGCAGACTGTATTGCTTGTGCAGTGAGGACTTCATTTTGCAATTCAGTTAATCTGCTCTTTCATTAACACTACATCCCAAAGGCCAAATATCCCTTATTTTATATTTTTTTTTATAAGGATGTCAGTAAGTTTGTGCCATGGAGCAAGATTTGACAAGTTATTTATTTCGCAAGAGCTCAAGACCAGTCTTCTGATCTTTACCTTTTCATGCAAGTCATGGAAGTCACTGTAACGATGTTTGACTGTCCACTGATGACTCCCAACACTGACTTGAATAATGTATACCTAAAGAAAGCAAACAGCAAAGTTAGGTACTTGAGGAGCATTTAAACTCAGCTACCATTTATTTATCTGTATGATTTAAAGGTGAACCACAAATATTTCAAAATCCCACCATTTTCTGCACCATGCTCTGAACATTTCCTCTAGTCAGGATAAATGGTTCTTCAGAAGCACCTCGCACAACTCTAAAAGCTAACATCTCTCCTCCAGGTCTACCAAAATCATGCCCAGTGTGACAACCTAGCATAGACCATGTACAGACTTCACAGCTACCATGAAACTCCAGCAGAGCTCTGAGAAGCCTAGGCAAGTCCATTTAATGATTTTTCAGTTTTTTAAATAACTGTATTCCCTTTGAGGGCACAGAAACTGAGAAGCCAGAAACAATAAACAGAATTACTCAAGGCCCAATGAGCTTGCTCCAGGCTATGACAGAGCTTCATGGCAGGTGTGACTGTGCATGATGGGCCATTATATTTAAGTTGGAACCAACTGACATCGGGGGGATCCAAAAAGTATTTTATTATGGATGTGCTGAATAGGTGAACCTTAAGATTTTCATTTGCAGATGACCTTTTACAGCCACGTTGATTGGTTCTAAAGGAAACTTACAATCCACCTTCTGATGGATTGGAAGGAAGCCATCATGATGAAACCTGGAAGGTGTTGGAGGAAGATAAAAGGGGCAGCAGAGGTGAACCCTGAACCAACAGAGCCAATCTCCATGTGTATAACAATGGGAAAACACAAAAGTTAAGGCACCACATCTGTTCAACTTTCTTCTGGGAGGTGCATGAAGAGAATAACCAGCTGATCAGTGAGCCTTGAAATCACTTGATACTGTATAATCAGGAATGTGGAAGAGACCGCAGGTCACATGGTCCCATTTCACAGCTGCTGGAACTCAATGGAACGGTTCTATCACTAATCACATTTGAAAAAAAAAATTACTCATGATCAGTTTTCAAATCTTCTTAATAAATGAAGAATGCCTTTGTTTAATGTAATCAGCCCAGAAGACTAGCATACAGGATATTAAAATAGGCTACAATTTACACTTTAAAAGTGGTCAAAGACACTTAATTGTTCATGAAACATCAGAATTTATAGTATGTTAGTATGCTGCAAAAAAAATGAGTTCTACAACAGAATGCAATCAAGAAGTCTACCTAGTGCACAGCAGCTGCTACAGAGAACTTGCTTGGGTGTTTGAAGTACAGTAATGAAAAGACAGAAGTTAGGTTATACAAAGAATTACAAACTCATCTGAGAGTCCTGTGGCACCTTATAGACTAACAGATGTATTGGAGCATAAACCTATGCTCCAATACATCTGTTAGTCTATAAGGTGCCACAGGACCCTCAGATGAGTTTGTAATTCTTTGTATAACCTAACTTCTGTCTTTTCATTACTNGGTGCCACAAGTACTCCTGTTCTTTTTACAGGACTCTTTGTTGCTTTTTACAGATCCAGACTAACACGGCTACCCCTCTGATACTTGAAACTCATCTGAGTATTGTGCCCAATTATAAAGTCTCAAAGGGCATGGTGGAACTTGCACTCCATGAGAAACTGTAAAGCCTACAGGTCTACACTGAAAACACTGCATAGGCGCAGCTGCACCACTGGAGTGCTTAAGTAAAGATGCTTCTATGGTGACGCAGTGTAGTTAATCCACCTCCGCGAGAGGTGGTAGCTATGTCGACAGGAGAAGCTCTTCCGCCAACATAGCGCTGTCTACACTGGGGGTTAGGTCAGTATAACTGTTCCTTAGGGGTGTGGATTTTTCACACTCCTGAGAGACATAGTTATACCGATATAAGTCCATAGTGCAGTGTTCTTCGCTGCAAGGCCCTCGAGCCAGTGGCGGCTCCATTCGACCCTAAGTGCAGCTCCCTGTCAATCGCGCTCTCTGGCAGTGCAGTGGAGCTGCAGCTAAGGCAAGTCCCTGCCTACTCCGGCCCCATGCTGCTCCCGGAAACGGCCAGCATGCTCCCGCAGCCCCGGGGGATGACAGGGGAAGCAGAGGTCTCCACGCGCTGCTCCTGCCTGTAAGCACTGCCCCCACAGCTCCCCTTGGCCAGGAACAGGGAACTGTGGCCAATGGGAGTTTGGGGGCCATGCCTGCAGAAAGGGGCATCATGCAGAGCCATGTGTCCCCCCAGGGGCTGCGTTGGCCCCTTCCGGGAGTGGCTTGGGGCCGGGGCCATCCGAAGTAACTGCCGCTCCCTTCAATGGGCAGGTTCTGAATAGCTCTTCCACCACCCAACCTGCAGCCTCCAATACCCCCTCCTGCAGCCCAAGCTCCCTCCCAGAGCCCGCATCCCATACCCCCCCTTCAACCAACAAAGAACTCTGAGTGTTCAATCATCTGTGTCAGGTTAAGGTGGCTCTCACATTGAAGGTTTTTTGTCAAAGCGGACCCCACTTCAAAAACAGTGAAGAGCACTACTGTAGTGTATACCTGGCCTAGGATCATTCAACAAAAACAAACATTCAACAAAAACAAACTCAATATTAATTATTAAGCTTATGATTAAAACTATCAGTCCCTTCCCTTTAACCTGCTCCCATACGAAAGCAAGTGGAAGACTTAATGAAAGGGGAGGGTATTAAATTTAGAATAAGAGGAAATACTTCATGCAGCAAAATCAGCTTTATGAATTAACGATTATGGGAGGTTATACATTGTGGCGACATGTAAAACACAGACTGGATAATGTATGATCAAAAATACCTCAAAGTAGGCAAGCTATGGTAAAGGTACAGTTAATCAAATCTCAAAATTCTCAGTATAAACTGATAACCTGCAGCAAGGAGGAAGGAATTTATTCCTCTCACCTAACGTAATCAAGTACTGCACAATTAGCATAGCTGCATTATGGAAGGCTAATACCTCCTGCTGAAGCAATAAATCTTAGCCACTTTGTTAAAAGCAAATGGATAAGGATATGATCAGCAATGGATCTGACCAAATGAACATTTTTAGGGGTATTGATAGGAGTCACAAAACGCTATTTTAAAATTACTGCAATAGGATTCCTGTGTATAGACTTCATTCACCATGTATTAGTACATGTATACACACCCCTAAAAGCATTAGCAACCAGAGTATTGGTGAATCACTTCACAATAATCCACACTGTCATATCTTACTCAGTAAATATGAAGAGAGCCTTGGATTTCCTGCAAAGCAGTGTTTCAAAAACTGATACAGAATTAACTACCAATTGTTAAAGCAAAAATCTGATTAAAAAAAAGTTTGTCAGACTAATGTTTAAAAATATTCCTAACTAATTTTGTTTGATCCCACTAATACAACAGGGCTGACTATGCTTACTATATGAAGAGTTTTCATGGGCCGTGTGTCTATCAAGCCATCTGTTGGAATAATATAAACAAAGTGAAAAGGATGACAAAATTGCATCATCCTGTATGGTCTTGCAGACAAAAATTAACTTACTGCAAGAGATCTCTGCATGCATTTTAGCCATACACCGGTTTTTCATTAAATCTCAGAACTGCTTACAACCCGACAGTTCACTGGCTTGCTCCTCTGAGCAAAACTCCCGCTTTGCAGGCAGTCTCATTTTACCAGATCACTCTGTTTAGTGAGGGGTTCTGTACCCTTCAGCATATTAGTATATACTAATTGTCTTGGACAGGTTAGATCCTCTCTTGTAAAGTCTTCAGTGTATTTATAGATCAGTCATTTTTTCATGCTAATACTCTTATAGTACTGAGCACATGCATTCTTGACATGAAGCTGTTTATTCAGTCTAGTCACTCCAAGTTTTTAATTTGTTTGAAATGTTTATATCGGAGAAAGACCAATATTTAGCATGCATAACAAATAGCTGATAAGAATTTTGATTTTTTTTAAGGTTGATGTTATAGTTAGGAGTTTATATCCTAGATAGAATTCCTATCAAGCACATAAAGAAAATGTTATATTAATTTAGTATTTCAAAAATAGCAGTATGATTTTTAACCCCATTTGCTAAAGTGAACATCAGTGCTACAGCCTGATTCCAGTTCACTTGCTCTATGTGCAAGGAAGATGCTAGTCTCACATTAGAGACTTGAATGATTTGTACTTCCATAGTAACTTCTACCTGAGGATCTCAAAGCATAGTAGATGTTAATGAATTATGCCTAACACAATGGTGAAAAAGGCAAGTACTTTCATTTTACAGATGGAGAAACTGGGATTTGCCCAAAGTCTGGGGCAGAGGTGTGCAGATCACCAACAACTTCCAAATTCCAGACCCATGACATAACCACAAAATCATATTTCCTCCCTAATAAAGCTACAAGTAGGTAAAAACTCTATATCAATACACAAAGCTGCAATAATTTCCTTTAAAAAAATCAAGCTAAGTATTTAGATTAAAAAATGTTTGCAATTGCCAGGAAATGCAGGAGCACAACTCAGGGGCAATGAACCAGGTGTGTGGGGGAAACAAATGCAGTGCTAGCGGTATGAGAGTCATGTCTTTAACCAGACAACCTTCAGTGAGTATCTAATAGCACTAACATAAGTAGGAAGGACAAAGCCGTGGTATGTCTAAAGCTTAAATTGCAAGCAGAACAATACAAAAGTAGTAAAAACAAGAGAAAGCCCTGACTCTTCACATTTTCATTGATAAATGTTTTCAAAGACCAAGGGAGACTAAATAGCAAGTTTAGTTTCTTTCAGGTTAGCTTTACCAAGGGGTTCTCAAACTGGGGGTCAGAACCTCTCAGGGGGTCACGAGCTGTCAGCCTCCACCCCAAACCCTGCTTTGCCTCCAGCATTTATAATGGTGTTAAATATATTAAAAAGTGTTTTTAATTTATAAGAGGGGTCGCACTCAGAGGCTTGCTATGTGAAAGGGGTCACCAGTATAAAAGTTTGAGAACCACTGGTTTCATACATAATCCTTCTTTCCATTCCTCAATACACAGTGAGTATTCCATTCCTCAATTTCAGTGAGTATTGCTAACATGTGTTTAAGCCACCTAGAACTGTTGTCTTACCCCTGATGATATTCTACAGGACAAAGCTGTTATGAAGATAAGCGCATTAAAATGGCTCTTGAAATTTTTCCAGTCTGTGACGTTCTTGAATTCAGTACCCTCATGGGGTGGAAGAAAATAAGAAAAAAGCATGCTGATTCTTTTAAAACCAACAACATAAAATAAAAGTTAATGCAGAAAATTCAAAGTGGAGGTGGACTTTTACCTTATTTCCCCTTAATTTAATTCAGCGATTTTAATAAAGGTGCGCCTTATTAAAACCCAGGACCAGGCCATTTGTTTTGTTTTTTAAAAAAGGAGAGAACTTAAAAATCACAATATAAATGTTGCTACCAATACCTTGGATTACTAAAAGTGGAAGTTGCAAAAGTTCAGTTTGCTGCTAATTATTTTTTTTTTTTTACATTTGTCTCAGATTGGAAAAAACAATTAAGTCATTTCACTTTCGTGCAGCCTCTTTCACTTTCAGAGTCTCAGTGTTGCAATGTTTGAGTTCCAAACACTGAAGACAAATGTTTATTTTTAAAAAAATCTGTAGACTTTTAAAAACTGTATAAACACATTACTATTGCCTTTAGGTTTTATAAAAGCTGGAAGAGGAGAAAAAATTAACAGTCATGTAAGTACACTTTGATTTTCTGCTAACACTACAGTAGTAAAATAGGATACAAAGATGTGATCCAGGGATGAAGAACAAGTAAATTTAGTACAAACGCTTTCCATCTAGGCTCTGTTGCTCTGTCAAGATAGGAGGTGGGCTATAAAGTAGAGAGAGGTGTGGATTCAGGGTTATGAGACCCCCCTGTTTCAATGTTTAGATAATGCTTAACATCTCTAGCAGCCTTGTATAGTGTGTTATATAATGTCCATCTGCAGCGTCTGCTATATAATATGAATCTCTATTTTGCAGTGTTAATCCTGTCAGATTCTGCACATTACAGCCAAAACAGTATCAGGGAGGAAGAATCTACAAAAATATTAAACAAGTCTCTTACCTTACCCACAGAACATGGCACCAACATACTAAGATTTCCAGAACCTCCATTATCATTAAACAAAAATAAACTTAGAAGTTGCTCAACAATATCATTACCACTTCAGTTCATAAACAAAGCAAAAAGGTTCTAAATTATCACTATGCTCTGGTCAGGATCTCCCAATGCACTGTCTGATCTTAGTCTTTTAAACTAAGTTCCTTGGGACAGGAACTGTCTCTCCAGCTATACAGTACACTTAGCACGTCAGCAACAATATAAATATACAAAAAATGCTTGTTATGACTAGGGTAAGAGGACCAGTCAGAACACTGATAAAAAATTCTTGATAGGTTTTCTAACAAACTAACATGCTGAATGCTCCTCTTAACCAAGTTAATTGAAATATTCACCAGATACCTATGTTTTGATTTACTATCCCCAATATAGGAGTATCCTGTACTGCTGGACCTCCAGGGGGCGACGACAAGAATGGCTGGCATTAGACTCACTAGGGCCCAGGGCAGAAAGCTGAAGTCCATCCATGCGGGACTGCAGCCCAGGCCTCAAGTCCCACCACCCAGGACTGATGCCAAAACCTGATCAACTTAGCTTCACAGTGCCCCCTATGGTGTGGGGCCCCAGGCAATTACCCTTACTACCTCCTAACACCAGCCCTGGCTTTTATATGCAGAAAAACCATTGTTGTGGCCCAGCTGGACCATGGAGCTTTTATAGCATGTTGGGGGGGGGGGGCCTCAGAAAGAAAAAGGTTGAGAACCCCTGCTGTACAGGCAACACAGTGATTGCTCTTAAACAGCAAACAAATTTGCTTGTCACATCTGACTCATTGTAAAGTGTGGAAAACATAAGGAGAATAGTCACATTACACATGTTTAAAGGGACAACACTAACCTGAAATCTAGTCAATCTAAACAGTTACAGAATTTCGTGCACTACATCTGTCTGAGTCCTCCTGCCAATACCTGGTTCTACACACTTTCCTATTTAAAAACTGTATGAAGGTTCACAGACATAGGTGCTGGAACTAGGGATTCTGGGGATGCTGCCACACCCACTGGCTTGAAACAGTTTCCATCACATACAGGGTTTATAGTTTGGTTCAATGACTCTCAGCACCCGCACTATACAAATTGTTCCAGATCCCCTATTCACAGAAGTAACATGGAAAAAGACAGGATTTTTTTCAAAATTTTCAGCTACAGTAAGCAGAGCTGTTACTTGTAACAATAGCAGGTAAAAAAATCAGAAAGGGCCATTTTTAAGTTGACTGTGTCCCTTTAAATTTTCTAAGCATTTTCTGAGCACTTAATTCTGTGTGCAGAAATCATACTGATGGATTCAGTGAGAAGAGATTGTTCTAATCATAATAAACTAAACTAGGAGGAGAACAAATTTTTAGTTATATAAACAGTAATTTAATGGACATGTGCAATTACTTTTTTTTATTTTAAACAACTTCCTGAAAAAGAGACCAAGGAACTATTTTATATAGAGTAATTCCTATATACAGTTTTAAAAAAGAATTTGTGTGCTATGTATGGCATTTTAAACTCCTTCCCCAAGTTGTTAAGTAAACTCAGAAATGTTTGCTGAGAATTTTAACCCCAATCACCCTCCCTGAATCATCTGATTTTCCCCAGGAAAACTCTCAAAACTTTTCAACTAGAAGATAGGCTTAAAATGTTATCATTATGTCAACCATTAAAATATTGTATTTAGTCTAAGTTTAAAAGCTATCTTCCCTTACTGACAAATTCTTACAGCAAATAGATACTAAGAACATGACAGCCACTCACAAATCCTGCTAAATAAAAGGCATTGCTTTGCTCCAAAGGGCTAAATTTTCAAAGGAACTCCTGGGCCAGATTTTCAAGGGCTCAGCACCAGCAATTGGGGCCAGATTTTGAAGAAAGGCTCATTCTCCAGTGTACTGAGCACTTTGGAAAATCTGGCCCCAATAGGGGGGATTGGGCACTTTTGAAAATTCTGGTCTTCTGTTCCCTAGGGTAGCAGAGGGAGGAGTGAAATGAGGAGGATACCCAAACTGGCCGCTTCGCTATTCCAAGCCAGCACTCAGACAACTCCCTTCCATACTCCGCGAGGAGACTATGAGCTAGTACTAGCGCACTGGGGGTTGTCCTGCTCCCCTCTCACCAGCCCCATCTCGCCCATTGGTCCTGGGGGCAACCTACTCCCCTCCCTGCTTCCCACGATCCCATTGCACCCCATGTACGGGATAGCACCCTCGGCTAGTCCGACTCCCCGCCTCCAGCCCCATCCGCCAATAGGTCCCCGGCCCGCCGGCGTTACCCCCACACCGGTCCCCGGGGACGGCCCCCGGCCCGCCAGCGTTACCCCCACACCGGTCCCCGGGGACGGCCCCCGGCCCGCCAGCGTTACCCCCACACCGGTCCCCGGGGACGGCCCCCGGCCCGCCAGCGTTACCCCCACACCGGTCCCCGGGGTCGGCCCCCGGCCCCATTGGCCCCTCACCGTGTAGCTCTCCACCAGCTCGGAGCCGAGTATCCGGGCCTCCTTGGGCGGCTCCTCACCCTCCTCCCCGGTCCCCACCGCTTCCATCCCTTGTCCCGCGGGGCGGCTGGCTGTCCGGGCTCCGGCTGCGCGGCGCTCACTCGGCCGCTCTCCTCCGCCTGGCCCCGGCGGCGGCGCCGCCTCCCACAGCGCCAACCGCCGCCGCCGCCATGTTTGTTTGCATCCCGCTCTGTCTCTTCCCCTTCCCCGGCCGCCCCATAGGCAGCGGCCCGCCCCAACCACAGCAACTTTATTGGGAGCCTCCACCGCAGACAGGCACACGGGAGGGGCGGGGCTTAGAACCAGGCTGAGTCTGAGACAGCGCTGGTAGCCGGAACGTAGCACTGGAGGGGCGGGGTCTGATGCTCAGGAGGCGGGACCTTTAGTTTAGGGGTGGTGCTACGACTCAAAGGGCGGGGCCTGCAGTTTATGGGCGGGGCTATGGAACAGGCCAGGAGGGTTATTCATGCACTATATGAGGGGGTCTCAAACTCAAATGACCAGGAGGGCCACATGAGGACTAGTACATTGGCCGAGGGCCGCATCACTGACACCTCCCGTCGTCCCCCTTGGCTCAGCCCCCACGTCACCCCTTCCATGAGGCTCTGCCTCCATTCCAACCCCTTCCCTGAAATCCCCACCCCAACTCTGCCCCCTTCCTGCCCTGAGGGAAGACAGGAGGGGCGTGGGGTGTGGTGGGGGCTCAGGGCAGGGAGTTAGGGTGTGAGGTACAGCAGGGGGTTGGGCTGCAGAAGGGGTGTGGGATACAGCAGGGGGTTGGGCTGCAGGAAGGGTGTGGGGGGTGGGTTCCGGCCCGACACGCACCAGGGGCAGGGCAAGCCGCCTGCCTGCCTGTCCCAGCACCGCTCCGGGAAGTGGCTGGAACCTGCGGGAGGAGGGGCACAGGGGTCTGTGTGTTGCTGTTGCTTCAAGCACCACCCCCAGCAGCTCCCATAGGCCAGGAATGGGGAACTGTGGCCAACGGGAGCTGCTGGGGGTGCTGCCTGAAGCAAGAGCAACACACAGAGCCCTGTGCCCCCCCTTCCCCACGTTCCGGCCGCTTCCCGGAGCGGCAGGGGGCAGGGCAGGCAGGAAGCCTGCCCTTCCCCCAGTGTGCGTCGGGCTGGAGCCGCTCTAGGTAAATGCTGGGGCGGGGGGGCGCGAGGCGCTTGCAGGCTGCAGAAAACAACCCCGGGGGCCCATGTGGCCCCCGGGCCGCGTGTTTGAGACCCCTGCACTACACTCTACTTAGTAAATCATTTTCCCAAGAGCCTGTACAAGCTTCCTCCAGTGCATACCCTCCCTGGTACATAGGACTGGAAATAAAAAGAAATATGGTAGAGAATAGTGATATTTACTGTTGTAATAGCCGATTGAAGTCTTACTCATCTAATGGTAGCTGCCCTGCCTTTCAGGCTGATGACAGCATAAGAATGTAGTAATGGCAGCTTTCACAAGCATCTCAACAGAACAGCTCTGTGAGGAAACCTTGCCCCAGAGTTGCCCCTGCCTGACATGGACAGGTGCTTTAATCAGAAGACTGCCAGAATTAGAAGGTTCCAGGGTAGCTGGAAATGGCAATTTAGGCTGAACAGAAAGAGTGAACAGTTCTGACCTCAGTGACAATAATGTTAATCCATGGGGCCAGATCTTCAGTTAGTGTAAATTGGCATAACTCCTTTGACTTCACTGAAGCCACTTTTAATTCCATTTATACCAATAATGATCTGGCCCATTGACTGCATTGTAGTCAAAATTACACCAGTGTCACCGAGAACAGAATATACCCCAGGTGCAGACATTAGAGAAGAAAGCAGAGAATCTAAGGATGCCCAACAAAGAAAGCAAAGGGGAAAATTCTCCCCTCAGTTATATCCATGCAATTAAGGATTGAATTAGGCTCAACTTGATTGAAGTACTGTAAAGAAGTTAGAAAATACAGAAAATAGGAGAGAGAGATGATAGAAGAATTAATTAAAAATAAGGATTAGAATTGGGTGTTAATTTAATTCAATTAAGATAAAGACCTTTGGAGAACTAAGAAGCAAATTCTGATCTGAGACATGCCCTGTGAAATGGGTGGGGTTGCATGGGATGTAATTGAAACTAGAATTTGGCCCATATGTAAATAGAATCTTCTAAATCAGTGTAGAGGACAGTCTAATTTCTGCCATTGTTTACACTACACTTTATAAGTGAGGGTAGAATTTGTCCCAATATTATTTTATGATTAATAGTATCTAGCTCTTATACAGCACTTTTCAGAAGTAGAATTCAAAGTGCTTTACCAAAGAGGTATCATTATTCCCCTTTACATTATGTAACACTTTTCATCCGTAGATCTCAAAGCAGTTAGTTTACAATGGAGATAAGTATCATTAGTCCCATTTTATAGATGGGAAAACTGAATCACAGAATAAGTGTTGAGAGTCTCAGTGTCTTGAAAAAAGAACAGGAGTACTTGTGGCACCTTAGAGACTAACAAATTTATTTGAACATAAGCTTTCATGGGCTACAGTCCACTTCATCGGATGCATAGACTGGAACATACAGCAAGACGATATTTATACATACAGAGAACATGAAAAGATGGAAGTAGCCATACCAACTGTCTTGAGAACAGAAAGGAGCACAGTAGATAAGCAGGACAAGTCTTCTACCGAGGGCAAA
The DNA here is from genome assembly GCF_013100865.1 of Trachemys scripta elegans. Lineage (NCBI taxonomy): Eukaryota > Metazoa > Chordata > Testudines > Emydidae > Trachemys > Trachemys scripta. The sequence continues at coordinate 44,049,835 of NC_048304.1, forward strand.
TGCCAGCTTGATAAATGCATACTTTTTTTATTTTTCCCTGAGCGTGGGAGCGCTGCCCTTCTTTCCCACAGCTTGTGACTTCAAAGGGATCATGCCTGTGAGAAGACAAAGACCTATGCTGAATACATTCCAGGAAGAAGGTCTTCTGCCATCACCACAGTGTTGGAAGGAGCTGCTGCTAAGCACTGTGTCATAATGAGATAGGTATTTTTAGAGAACAATTTTAATTAAGATCCCTCTGAATGTTCCATCTTCTTAAGTAAATAACAATTTGCTGTACTGGCATGTTTGTCATCTTGTCTGATCCTGTTCTCCTGTTCCTAATTAATTCTCAACTGTGCGTGGGTGGCAGGATTAGCATATGCAGTCAGCGTCCCATCAGCCACTTCTCCTATCACTGTCTAAAGAAGCATTACACAAGAATGTCATGCTTGGAAAAGAGATGACTAAGGGGGGGGACATGGTAAATGTCTATAAAATCATGACTGGTGTTGAGAAAGTGAATCAGGAAGTACTATTTACCTTTTTACATAATACAAGAACCAGGTGTCACCTGATGAAATTAATAGGCAGCAGATTTAAAACAAATTTAAGGAAGTACTTCTTCAGACAATGCACAGTCCACCTGTGGAACTCATTGCCAGGGATGTTGTGAAGGTCAGAAGTATAATTGGGTCAAACAAGAATTAGATAAGTTCATAGAGGATAGGCCCATCAATGGTTATTAGCCAAGCTGGTCAGGGATGCAACCCCATAGTCTGCATGTCCCTAAACCTCTGACTGCCAGAAGCTGAGCCTGGACAACAGGGGATGGATCACCTGATGATTGCCCCTGTTCTGTTCATTCCCTCTGAAGCATGCGGCACTGGCCACTTTGGGAAGACCAGATACTAGGCTAAATGGTCCTTTGATCTCATAGACTCATAGACTTTAAGGTCAGAAGGGACCATTATTATCATCTAGTCTGACCTCCTGCACAACACAGGCCACAGAATCTCACCCACCCACTCCTGTATCAAACCTGTGTCTGAGCCATTGAAGTCCTCAAATCATGGTTTAAAGACTTCAAGGTGCAGAGAATCTTCCAGCAAGTGACCCGTGCCCCACGCTGCAGAGGAAGGCGAAAAACCCCCAGGGCCTCTGCCAATCTGCCCTGGAGGAAAATTCCTTCCTGACCCCAAATATGGCAATCAGCTAAACCCTGAGCATGTGGGCAAGACTCACCAGCCAGACACCCAGGAAAGAATTCTCTGTAGTAACTCAGATCCCACCCCATCTAACATCCCATCACAGGCCATTGGGCATATTTACCGCTAATAATCAAACACCAATTAATTGCCAAAATTAGGCTATCCCATTATACCATCTGATCCTCTGTGGCCATTCTTATGCAGTTCAGTTACTTTACTAGGCATACATAGGGTCAGAGTCTGTGTTGATTTAACCTGGGGTTGCACAGGATGTAAATCAGTGCTGAATTTAGTCTATTGAGGATAAAATCATATGACACTACTACTTCAGTACCAAGAGTGAAATTTCCCTCTCCTTTACACCATTTAATTTCCATTGAAATTAACAGGGTTGAACCGATGTAACAGAGGAAAATTTGACCCTGAGTGTTTAACCTGCTTGAATAAATTCAAGAGCTCACAAAGGTCTGATCTTCTTAAGTGCTAGATACCCTTATCGGCAGTTGATTTGCAGGGAGAGGAGCACACTCAATATCTTACAAAAGGTGCTCAGCCCCTTGCCATATCAAGCCCTCCCTTGTGACTAGTGGGGGAAAAAAATCTTTCTTACAAGCTCAGAGATTTACACTCCTTCCCCTTTCTGATTTCTGTTTGTGTAACCAAAGACAGTCACTCTTAGAGCCACTGCCACAGTGTGTGAAGTGGACTATAGCTGCATCAAAAAATGTGTTGAAATCAGTACACAACACTCCCACTCCCCTCTCTTTAGATGTTTTTTATTAACAGACAAATGAGGTTATAGAAATGACAGTTATTGTACCACAGAGAGCCTGCTGCCCACAAGGTACTGCCTCCCATGATCTCCAGATTAAGTGAATTTCTGCTGTATTGATAATCAGGCAGATTGATGTTCTGTTTATACCCAGAACAGCTACATTATGGACAAGCAGGAATGCAGCATCCTCCATGCTGCTCCCTGGGGGTCACATCTAAAAGTTGTGAGGGGGGCTTCAGACGCAGATGGCATTTGGGGCCCTCCCACAACTGCCAGAGCATGCATTTTGAAACAATCCCCAGTATCCAGCACTGCATTTTGATTGCCCGCAAAAGGAGGGTGATGATCAAAATGGAGAGCAAACAGCAATGGAAGTCAGCAGGAGTTTTGCTTCCACGAGGACAGCAGGATCAGACTATATACTGAAAGTTTTTCTTTACTTGTATTACTAACAATGCTTCAGATTATTAAAAATGAAAGGATTCACATTTCCCCATCACTCCTGTTTGTTCAGGTTTGTGGTTCATTCTGTCCGGACAGGGAACTAGTCTGGTTAATTTTACTTCGTGTTTGTAGTCAGTTTCATCCTTTCCTCCACAATCCTCACAAAAAGTGAACTACAGCATTCTACAGTAATTGTGCAAAGCACTGCAATTTACAACACCACCATGATTAGAGACATTACTATGCCAGTGTTGTCTTTTTAAATAAGGGAAAGCTTTTGAGACTGATTTTCCAAAACAGCAGGTTAGTTTTTAAAGGGACACTGACAAATAATTTCATTTTTAAAAAGTGTTTCAAGGAGTTTCAGCTACTACATCTGCCTCTGTCCCCTGCAGCTTCTGTGGTTCACAGATTTTTTTATTTCCATCATTGTAGCACCACAACACTTATTTACAATGAACAAATATTGGTGTATGTGTAACCCCTCCCCAATAGATGGGACTCCTTGAAATGCAGACCCCTGCGAACAGCAGCACTTCGGTCCTAGCAACTCACAGAAATCAGAAGGCTGGGTTGAGGAGGAGAAAGAATCACCTTTTCTTGGCAGCAAGCAAGAGGCAGGGGCAGTGAGGGGAGAAAGATTCTCCCTCCAGCTGTCAAGAGGAGGGAGGAGAAAAGAGAAGTTCTCTACTTGAAGCAGCCAAAAGGCAGCTTCCCCATCACAGCAATCAGGAGGCAGAGAGGGAAGAGAGCTTGATATGTATCAGACATCCATTTGCTAAGGACTATACGAAAAAGGGAGGCACAGGGCAGGACCTAGGAATAGATAGGAATCGCAGTGACACTTTCTGGTCAGCCAGAGCTGGGGAGTTTTGTGACAGGCTTCTAACCAGGTCATGCTCCTGGTCCTTGCGCAAGGATAGGGAAGTAACTTTCCCTTCTGGCTAATAGGTTTTGGCCTCTGGGTATAAGGATTTCAGTACATTTTACAAGCCCTTTCCATAAGCCAATCTAGGCCCTTATACTTTAAGAGGAGCATGCTATTTTTTTCTCTGTATAATTCCACATAAACAAAAAGTGACTGCAGTTTTCATTCAGTGGAGACAAATACTAGTAATGGGCGAGCAGGGATTTTATTCACAGGGAACAGGCACTGTGCTGTTTACAGAAAGGGTTGGTGAGCAGAGAAAGACACCTTCCCTTCTGCCTTCTCAAAACACCATCGACTGAGATGTGTTACAGCTTTTCAACCTCCGCTCACCCTAACTAAATCACTGTTTCGCTTCTTGGAGGGCCTGATCAAAAGCCAAAGCCTTCCAAAGGCTTTGGACCAGGCACTAAAAATACTATGAAGCATCCCAGAGGCTTTACATGGGGGAATGACTCATAGCAATCACCTCCCAGAGCGGCAGAAATTGAGCATGAACTGGGTGTCATGCTCAGAATAACACCCACTACGGGTTTGCTTCACAATGGACCTTCAAGGCTGTTGTGGGTGGGGTCATAAAGAGACTTACACATTAACTCCCTGAAATGAGTATGGCATTTTTCGGCACAGAATCCTATATTATCTGCCTGGGAAACAAAAATGGATAAAATAACATATCAGATGTGAATAGAACTTTTCTGACAAAGAATTGTTATTATATAGTATGCTATACTATTCATAACACCCAGATCGAACTACTACTCTGTATTGATTATAAAGCCCCTAATGACATTAGTTCAATCAAACTGTTAGCTAGAGAGAAGTGCAGTCGAGAGGTTAGAACAGGGGGACTGGAAGTCACGATTCCTGGGTTTTGTTCCCAGTGCCAATGGACAAATTGAGCTCTTTGTGCTTCAGTTTCCCTTAACATAGTGTATTCTTGAAAAGTGGCCATGACTCACAGTCACAAAGCACTTTGCTGTGTGCTGACCTTTGTGTGTCCAAAGTACTGAACCCCTACTAAGAGCAAATTCCAAAGGCTAATATGCTCTAAAAAGAAATGAAATAACCTTTTTCTTTTAATTCCTGTGTTGGGCTGATGCTGAGGAGAGGCCGGTTGTGTGTGGTGAACAGGTATAACAAGGCTAGCAGGAGCCCACAGAACAGATAAGGCACACACAGTTTCTCCTCTGCCACTCTGGCAATGTGCATGGACCCTAAGCTGGAAGGACTACTTCTTAAGGGAGTGTTCCTGTGGCCATTTGGTTCTTGGCCTCCCTGCAACCACTAGCAAGGCTGCCAATTAATGCTAATGGATTAGAGATGGTCAAAATATTTGCACAAAATATCCTCTTCTCCCTCCCCCACCCCCATGGAAAAGTGACCTTTTTGCAAATTATTGTTAGCATTAACCAAAGGTTCCTTTTTGGTTACATTTTTGGTGGTATTTTTGGTAATTTTTTTGGTATGAAAACTTATCAGTTACTGGAAGCCATCTTTTCTTTCTGAAAACCACATGGTCAGTAAATGAAAAATAGTCAATTTCAGTAAATAATATCGCATCATTTTTTTGGAGAAAAACAGAAAACAGGTTCATTTCCATGCCTGCAAAACAGAAAAAAATAAAACTTTGAAAACTGTTTGCAAAATCATTTTCCTATTTTTTGACCAGCGTCAATGTGAATACATGTCCAAAGGGAACTGGACAGAGGCCACCAAACTCATTTCACATAGACCCCCTTTAGCCTCATTTTCAGAGGTGCAGAGCCCCCAAAACTTGCAATTAAGTGGGTGTTCAGCACTTCTGGAAATTAGGCCATTAATGATCATTACTGACCTGAGCTTTACATCATGTTACCAGTCCTCAGAGCCATCCACTCCTTCACAGAACATCTCTTTTCTTAATGAGGCAGAGATAGTGGTTGCTTTTGTATTGGCTAATTTGTAAAACAGTCCACAAAACACACTGGTGTCACATTTGGCTGACTTCTTTTGCTATTTTTTCTTGCTGTCTGCATTTGGACACAAGAGGGAGCCCTGGATTACTGAAGGAAAACTACCTCGCCAGGGATTCCATATTTGTAGATTAAGATCTTTAACAATGTGCCAAACACTTTTCATGTATTTATTTATGCATATAGTACAATTAATGATAATAAGTTTATTCCTGCTGAGCCAGATTCTGCTCTCAGCTGCACTAGAGTAAATCCAGAATAAATTCTCAACTTCAATGGATTTGCACCAGTATAACTGAGGGCAGGATTTGGGCCCACATTTGTGAGTGAATAGGGAGTCGTGCATCCGAAGAAGTGAGGTTTTTACTCACGAAAGCTTATGCCCAAATAAATCTGTTAGTCTTTAAGGTGCCACCAGACTCCTTGTTGTTTGTGAAGTCACTCGTGAGCATCACCAAGGTAATTGAGAATTTAAAATACAATAAAACAATAGTGGCACTTTATAGCCTTTTCTTTAACATCTCTCAAGGTGTTTTACAAAGGTGGCTAGGTATTAAATATCTCCATTCTGCAGACAGAGAAACCGAGCCACTACGAGGTTAGGTGACTTGCTTAAGGTCACTCAGTGAGTCAGTGGCAGAGTTGTAGATGAACCCCAATGGCCCATTGTATTATGTCCCTGATAGCTGTGCAGTGAGATAGAAATAGTACAAACTGAAGTGACAGCCTTTTCTGCTTACTCACTTTCTGAAGAGGAGAAATGTATATAAATTGCTCATTGGAAACTATTCCACTTGTTTGTCCTCTATAAAAAAATAAAGCAGAGATAGGCCCAAGCCACAGAGCTTGGGTTCTGATCCAAACTATTCCAGGTATTGGGAGTGTTTGGATCAAGGGTTTGGGTCCAACCTGTTATAAAGAAAGGGGCTAGCTTCCAAACAGATGCCCAATATTTAGTTCTGGACACCCTTCTGTTTTCACTGACTTTAAAGGGAAGTTTGCCAGGGAATTCCACAGGATCAGACCCATCAGACAAATATTTGCCAGTATTCACTTAATGTATTAAGCTTACTGACTTCAATGAGAGCTGGATCGGGCCCTTGGAATGCCAGCTGTTGGCCTCGCACAGTGCCCCTTCCCTCCCCTCTTCACAGGGGTGAGGAATTCTCACTTGGAGTGGGTATCATTGATAGATATATATTAGATTGCTGATGTGGTGAGCAGCAGCCCCTGAGTGACACATTTAGGGCTGACACCTTGCTATATTAGCAAGGATAGAAGGAGGGGACAGCTGACTGAGACTTGAAGTTTGTCTCTGTACTGTTTGTCCTCTCTGTCGAGCTCCTGACCAGCAGTAACTAACCATGGATGATATTTACAAGGCAGCAGTGAGTAATATGTTTAAACTTACCTTGATCTGGGGGTGCCTTTGTTGTATTAGAAAGATGTTTCAAAGAGTTTTTGCTGATCTCCTAAAGCCACAATAAGGCACAGCAATGATTGTCTTTACACTATGAGTACTTAATGTAACAACGAAATGCATTTAGGAATGTTAGTTGTAGTGAGGTACCTTCTAGTTCAGAACATAGAATTTTTCATGCAATGGCAATTCTAAATATGTAATGTTCTTTTTGTAAGAAGATTCTTCTCAAAATAAGCTGCTAAATTATTTGTAATAAGTCTTTCTCTGGTTCTGTGTTGTGAAATAAAGAGATGGCATGTAAGTGTAATTTTAAATATATTTTGAAAAATCTACTGAAGTATCAGGTATGGTTACTGCTTTATCCAGGACTTGACAGATCAACTGTTTCAATGGGGAACCGAAGAGAATTTGAATAAGCTGAAACTGAAGCATTGTTATTTTTGTGTATTAAAATTCTGCCATTTCCAAGCTTCTTCCCGAGCTGAATGTTTTTCTGCAAAATATATTTTGAAAACCCCTTTTGATAAACGCTTAGGAAATAAGTGATCTGATTTGCAATTTCTCTTTCCTTGTTCTTGATATCTACACTGCAAAAAAATATAATGTAAAATATACTGGCTGTGCTTTCTAAAGAAGACAAGAGAAAGCAGTTTTGCCTTCAACCATTGCATATCAACCTTACTGTATAAACCCAAACTATTTTGTCTTCCCCCAGTAAAGATGCAGCATTATTTTGTACCTTAAATAGCTGATGATATGGAGGCAGAACAACACGAATGCGGTATCTTTCTGGAATCTGTATTGCACGAATCCCTTTACCTTGAATTCCGTGTTACCAGGTTCTGTAAATGACTCTTGTGATTGGTTACAGGGTTATATATGGTATTGCAGATAGTTAACAATTGATTAGGTTGGTATTCACATTTCTATCAAGAGCATAAAGATAAATCAAATGTGGATATTTCTTTCAAAATTCCAAGATGTCCTAAAGGAACAGGGATCATTGTTGACATATAGCAACAAAACAAGTTGTTCTTCATATTAGACTAATCTATGACCTGCACTGAGCTGGGACTCCATTCTACAGATTCCAGTCCTCTTGGGTTCAGTGAGCCAAAAGTCCAGGTCTTCAAAAAGAATGAAATAAAAAAGTGACCTATAGAAGTAAACAAAATTCACGTCTCTGCAATTGGCTCTTTATTAGACTCATGTTCCATAATGTATAGAGGCATCACACACATTGTTATGAAGAAATGTTGAAACATTTTGAAAGCCAGCAATGCTAACAATTAGCCAAATGGATCTGTCAGTCAGGCGGATGGAATGCATTCTCTAGCACAAAGGAAGAATTAGAGTCAAGAGACGGATAGAGGAAGGTTTCCCATGCACAACTTTCAGCCTCTTTCATACCTCTCAACCTGCTAAACCCCATACAGGTCAAAGACCCAGAAAACCAAATTAATCCCTAATCTAACTCCATGGATTTCAATGGAGTTTGAGTTTAGCTCAAAAAAGGGCCACAAATACAAAAAATTCCATCCCCCATAACCAACAAACTTCCTACTCCAAGCCTAGCGTTCTATAGCCAAGCAAGAGAGAGGACCAGAAGACTCCATGAAGTCCAGTAGAGACTTTGCTGTGCCAATTTTTTTAGCTTGGGGCACATTCAGATACTATGTTGATGAGAACCAGTAAAAAACTGTAAAGTAGATAGATGAAGTGGGATTCCTGTCTTGAGCAGGTTAATATAGCTGCATTTGTATTGTAATTAATTTACAAAGGCAAAGTAATATTGGGTTGGGGCACACATGTGGTTCTAAAATGCAGTACAACTGAGTGTAAAGGATATTTCCTTGGACCATTCCATAAAAAAAGATCCTAAATATATGTACTCTAAGAAAATATTAAACTGGAAGAAATCTAGAGAGTAACTAAAGCAAGGCAAAGTTGATTGGCTCACTGCTTATGTATCATGACAGCATCCTCAGCATTTACACACTGAGGCAGTAATGAAAGAAGTCAACCCCCAAAACAAGAAGATAGAGAGACTAAAAGAAAAAGACCATGAATAGATCATGTGGTCTTGGGGAGATCATAAACCACTTGAATTTCACCTCATGGTTTATTATTTTATTGATCTTCCTAGCATTATTGTTACCCATCATGTAATTTATGTACAGTACATTCCTATATCTATAAATTTATGCACACAAAGAAAGGCACTAGTTAAAGAGGGTTAGCTTGATTCAAAGGAATTGACCATTTGTGGTTTGTTGCAAGTTGATGGCACATTTTAATAAAGCATTGAATTAGTTTCCTAAATGCACCAACAGAGTCCAGTGGATTTTCATTTTCACTCATGTCTAGATAAGGTTATACAAATGCAGAGCTATTTTGGTAACGCTTTCAAACTCCACTGAACCGTACTAAGAACAGTGCCAAGGACAAGTGTCCAGATAAAAGGGCCCAAGGATAAATACCAATGCCATTCAGTTCCTGGGAACAATCAGAAGGTTTATCTTTATCTCCAGCACCTCAATCATTGGGGCTTATAAATAGCTAACATGCCGAAAGAGTTGAGTTACATGGAAGGCACGAAAGTGGCAATAGGCATGTATTTACTGGGAACAGCTCATACCTTCGGAGTCCCCAACTATCCTATTTTACTGCCAAAACAATGGAAGAGCAGCCTGCAGCTGCTTGCCTTCCATCATGGATGGCTGGACAAAAGGGTTCAGATTTCGTGATGCAATGCTGAAGAAGAATCCTGCTGCTATTGTTATCTGCATCTGATATGGATGGATCAGCTTCCCTGGTGTGTCCTCTGCATGTGTGGTTCGTTAAAAGTCAACATTTCTCAGCAAGAAATGCTGGTCATTTTTGCCTCTGCCCTCACAACAGGCTTGGCAGTTTTCTAGCAGAAATTCACAAGGCTATTATCAACAAAGGCCCAAGGCTGAAATAGCAGACAGGCTGCTGCAACTTCAGATTAAGGGGCATTGATAAAGCTCTGTCAGGGCTCAGGACTGGAATTAAGATCGTGATATAGCTCAGAAACAGAATGTATTGGCAACACTGGGGATATAGGACTAAGAACCTAGGGAAGCTGCTGGTAAATACTGTGGTTCATTGCCCTTATGTTATGGGCTGGTAAAGTGGTTGCAGATTTGGGTCCCATTTACATAGACTGATTTCAGAAAGAGGGTAGGGAAATGTTGTTAGAGCAGGACCAAAGGCAGAACCCTGTAAGCATCAAAATAGAGCTGCCTAGTGACAGAGGAGTGTGGGTGGCGACAGGAAGTAGCAGTTGGATAGCTGCTGGAGGAAAGGAACCAGGAAGGTGCTGAAAGCGCCACCAAATTCTGCAGGCCAGTTGAATAGGATGTTATGGTCTGTGGTATTAAATGAAACATTAAGATCAAGAAGGAATGAACTGAGAGGGGGAAGTAGGTTCAGATAAGAGGAGAGGTGCTAACATTGTCCAGACCAGTGGGTCTCAACCTTTCCAGACTATTGCACCCCTTTCAAGACTTTGATTTGTCTTGCGTGCTCCAAATTTCACTCACTTAAAAACTACTTGCTTACAAAATCAAACATAAAAATACCAAAGTGTAACAACACAGTGGTATTGAAAAATTGCTGACTTTCTCATTTTTACCATATAATTATAAAATAATTGATTGGAATATAAATAGTGTATTTACATTTCAGTGCAAATATCTGAACCTATTTTTCACTTATGAGCCTTGTCTGAAGCTGAAGCCCTGCCACCAGGGGCTGAAGCACGTAACTTAGCTTCATGGGGCCCTGGGCAATTGCCCTGCTAGCCACTGTCTAATGCCGGCCCTGCACTTGCGATCCCCCAAACCCATCCCATGACCTCTCTGGAGGCTGCAACCCCAAGCTGAGAGACACTAATCTACATGACTTGAATACCCCCTGGAGACCTCTGAGAACCTCCAGGGGTACACATACCCCTGGTTGAGAACCACTGGTCCAGACCCCTAGCATATGACTCAACTACACAATCCTATTTGCTGTTCATGATTAGTTAAGTTCATGGAGGATAGGTCCATCAATGGCTACTAGCCAGCATGGACAGGGATGGTGTCCCTAGCATCTGTTTGCCAAAAGCTGGGAATGGGCGACAGAGAATGGATCACTCAATGATTACCTGTTCTGTTCATTCCCTCTGGGGCACCTGGCATTGGCCACTGTCAGAAGACCGGATACTGGGCTAGATGGCCCTTTGGTCTGACGTTCTTATGTTCTGTTCCTGTAGATGTATCTTATTAATTCAAATTTACACTAAGCCCCCACTATTTGTTTGCTCTTGATAACCAGGGAAGGAGATGGAAATTATCTTACAGTCCAGTATTAGTTCAGTACTTGACTAGAGGAACTCATTTACATATGATGCATAGCAGGCATGTAGGGAACAGCCACTACCCCTATATAAGGCAGAGTAGGGTGCTCCTGCAACCTGCAAAGGCCATGGGTATGTAGAGTTTGGGGACTGGACCAAGGGCATGACAGGCCAGCTCCACTAGTTCTGGGATTACCGATGGACTTCAATAGACTTTGGAAGGGTTGTGGAGTTGCCCTCCGCTCTGTCCATAGATCCAGGTGTCCACTCCCACCAGAGCACAAAGCCTACTTAATCAAGGACTTGGCAGGATAAATTTTACACTAAGATTTTTCACATTAAACTGTAGTAATGCAGTTTCATTTTGTTACCCTTATTTAATTCTTCTTCAGACTCTGTATTACCTCCACTTTTCAGCACACTTTTAGAGCACCAATTACTTAAGACTAGAACAGAAAATGGAAGAAAAGAAGTCTCTCTGTTCTTCTGATAATCAAAGCAATGCAATAAAACCAGAAAACCTAACACAGTCCCATTATACTTGAAGGGACCAATCCTGTTCCCATTGAAATCATCTGGGACCGGGCCCTAAAATTCTCATCTTGTAGCTCTCCAAGGGAGCTGAACAGCAGGAGACATGTCAAAAAACAACAGCCCCTTGATACTTCATCCAAAATCAGAATTTATAAAAGGTGAATCTTAATGAAGGTTGTCCCATAATTAGTGGGATAGATAGTTCAGTAGATTCATACATTCTAACAGGGAAAAGCAGGACCGGCTGTAGGCACCAGCTTTTTTTTTTTGCTTCAGCAGTTGCGCTCTTGGAGGTTTTTTTTTTGCTTGGGGCAAAAAAAACCCTAGAGCCTGCCCTGGCGAAAGGGGTCTATTATGATCATGTAGTCAGACCTCCTGCATAGCACAGGCCATAGGACCTCACCCAGCAATTTCTACATGAAACCCAACAATCTGATGCCACACTTGAACATCTTTTAGACAGACATCCAGTCTTGATGTAAAGACTCTCAGTGAATTAACCACACCGTTGCATTGTTGCTCTGAAGACTAGGAGATCGTTGATCAATGTTTGGTCACTGGGTTGATGGCATTAGTTGTTATTTCTCACTTAACAGAGTGGACCACATGAAGGCTGCCATTTTCCACTCCTGAAGAAGGTAGACACCAAGACGAAGACCTGGTCAACCTGGTCCAGAAACTGGCATGCACAATCTGGGGGGTGGGGGGGAGCATCAGAATCTTTCTCTACTCCTTAACTGAGTACTGTGCACTGGTATGGACCAGAAGTGGCCACATTTAACTTGTTGATGTTCAACTGAACACTGCAATGCGGTGCATCACTGGAACCCTCAAGTTGTCCCAACATTATGGCTACCCGTGCTCTCACATATCGCTTGCCCATCCATTTGCCGCGATGCTGCAACCCTCCAGGAAGACTAGCGAATCGAGGAAAAGTAAAGTCTTCCCATCCACCAGGACCTCAAAGACATCCCTCAGCACTGCTTGAAGTCACACAAGCCCTTTTGGATCCATGTGCTTACCCTCCGACAATGTGACTTCAATCCTGATGAAGCTTGGAAAGCTGAATGGAGTTCACAAGACGTCACAAACAAACAACTTGTGAAAGACCAAATGCAGAAGATCCCAGGCTACAGTCTTCTGCAAAGCTTATGGGCAACCTTAAGTGGCGACTGCACAAACCATTGCAGCTGCAGGTACCTGATGCACAAATGGAAAATTAAAAACTCTCCAGTGTGTGACTGTGGTCACCCAGAACAGACCATGGAACATATAATGACTCAGTGTCCAATTCCCAAATACGAAGGAGGCATCACAGTGACGCTCTGCGCTACTACTGATGCAATTATCTGGCTTAAGCTAACTGTAAAATTATAATTGTTGCTCTACATCTACATCAGCCATACGAAGAACCACCACACAGTAGCTCTCAAGTGTGACAAATGCTCCTCTCACTCAGTCCCCCAACTTTGCTGCCCTGACTATCTAAAAGCCAATCATGCCACAGGCCTGAGACTCAGACTCTGGTTAAAAATAATGTTAACTCCTGAAGAGTGTAAAATATTTAAAAAAGAGGAACAGACTAAAGCAATATACCAAAAAAAAAAAAAAGAAGGGCCTGTGTCACAACTATCTAGGTAAAAGACCCCCTTACTCCACAAGAAGGGCTGTTGTGAAGATTAGTTGAAGGTTGTGAAGCATTTTGAACAAATAGTGTGCAATATAAGTGGTATTATCAATTAATGATAATGATTAAGTTTAATAAAAATGAATTTCTCTCTTTTTATTTTCATCACAGGTTGAGCAGTTGACAGAAGAACAGAAAAACGGTACGTGTGTCTTTACTCTGACACCATTGTAAACAAAAGATACTCTCTGTAATGGATAGTCAATCCGCCATCAACCCATGATGTTAGCCTATGGCTTGAACAGGCCAGCTCAGGGTCAACAATTGCTGCCATAAGAGAAAAACCACACCTCCAGCAGACAAAGTACAATGCAAAGCAAATGACTTCTCATCCCCAAGTTTAGGAAAAAGGCTAAGAGGCTGGCAGTGGAATTGCTACAATAATGTTTCATGGTATTTCTGGTCTTAATGCTCTTTGGGGCAAGCACAGGATCTTTTTGTGTGTCCGACCAACATCTAGCACAGTTGTTTTCAAACTTTTTAGGCTGCGTACCCCTTTCCAAATAATGTAGTCTACCACATACCCCCATCTGACATAGAGTCATAATATACCTATGATTAGTTTGCCAGGTCTTGCTAAATAAACTGCGTTGTCGGCTATTACAGGCTTTTCCTTGTGTACCCCTGATGAGAGCTCGCCTACCCTAATTTGAAAACCAATGGAGTTCTGTGCTGAACAGGGGCCTCTGGGCAGTTATATGCCAAAAGTCTTGAATAATAATAAGGAAAGGAAGTACCAGAAATCCTGTTACAAAGCCTATTCTCGTGAGAATTCCAGCCCAATTTTGTAGAGCTAAGATGTTTGGAAAGTTCGGTGGTGGGGAAGTTGGAATCGGGGCTGTTCTAGCTGTAGGTAAACTAGGCAGCTGCCTTGAGGGGCAGATTTCTGGGGGCAGCACAGAGATTTCTGGGAGAAGTGATTTTTATTTAAATGCTCATGCTTGTCTACACTGTGCCGCAGGTGGTTTACAGGGGTGTGAACGGCAGAGCTCGCTAACATATAGAGCTCTAATGGCCCCATCTAGACCCTGCTGGAATGAAGAGGTAGTGAGTTTGTGCTGATGTAGTCCTGTGTCAACAGGACTATGTTAACATACACTAGGTGCCCGTTAGTTCATGCCAGAAGGTCTATACAGGGCAGTTACAGTGCAACACATTACAGCGCTCTATAATTCACACCCCCATAGACCTGTCTGTGGCAGGAAGTGGGGGCAGCACACTGAAGCTTTGCATAGGGCAGCAGAGTGTCTTGAGCAGCCTCTGGTTGGAACTTCTGGGTACTTATCTAAACTTTGAGCCATTAAGCTCTGTCTACTGTAGACTCTCCAACTAGGGTGAACACACAGCAAGTTTGAAAAATCAGGACAGGAGTGACAGGTAATAAGGGCTATATAAGAAAAAGCCCCAAATATCGTGACTGTCCCTATAAAATCGGGACATCTGGTCACCCTATCTCCACCTGTACTTTACAATGGCTGACAAAGAATCTCTCAGTTCTTCCACTGGGGTTGATCACACTGTGTTAAATTGGGTGTTGAGTAGAGCTTACCCCAGCAGGATGACTGATTTCACACCAGTGCAGGGGAGGTGGAGGAAATTAAGTTTGACTTCCATTGACACAGCTAAAAAGTCTTCTGCAGACACACCATTGAAGTTTGTCCAGTTTTGGATCACCATAGCAATGAAACTCCCACGGATTTTCTGTGTGCTAAGTCCATTTCTCCTTTTCCTCTCTAGAATTCAAGGCCGCCTTTGACATCTTTGTCCTGGGTGCTGAGGACGGATGCATCAGCACGAAGGAACTGGGGAAGGTGATGAGAATGCTGGGGCAGAATCCAACCCCTGAGGAGCTGCAGGAGATGATAGATGAGGTGGATGAAGATGGTGAGCTATTATCTTAAATCCTCTAGGTGTCTCAGTGCACTGCAAAGCATTTACAGGGGGCCAGAATCACAGTGGTTATTAGCTGGACTTTAAATACTGTGCAGTCAGGCTTTGAAGTCACAAGAATCATATGAAAGAAAACAGAGTGTACTCTACTTCCACCAGAGAAAGTAGATCAATATCGCAAGCACCAGGAATGTTGAGACACCTTGGAAACAACCAAACTCTGGTAGTTTTTACCTGTTCCTTCGTACTTCTGGAGTCAGACAAACTGAGTAACCACACTGGTTAATGCAGGTGGATCACTTCTGGTAATATTGTAGACACGGACATTCTGTGTGGCGTGAACAGTAAAGATACAATGCCATTTTCAATTGGCCACAAGGCCCTTGGCCACAATTCCATCTCTGCAATGGCTTTGCAGCATGCTGTGCACCAATTGGATGCCACTACCCACTGCATAAATTGGTGCACTGCAGAGCTATTGTGGGCACATATGGCCCAATCCTGCAAGTTGAACTAAGCAGGTGGACCGCTCCACCCTTGTGGAACTCTAACAGAACTCAGTGGATGCAGAGCTCTGCCTGTCTGGAATAAATTGCAAGACTGGGACCGTAGGTTATAAAATGCTAAAGCTGAGATTTTCCAAGGGCCCCAGACACCCACTGAGTTTCAATGAATGCTTAAGTGTCTTAGATGCCTTTGAATATTCCAGTGTAACAGATGGAAGGCACTGAAAATATTACTACTGTAACGGATGCAAAGAGATTTCTCAAACCTTTTTTAAGAGACACAGGTGCTCAGATACTATAGTGATGAGGGCAGTATAAGCATGCATATAGAAGAGGACACGTAAAAAATTATAGGTTGAAAATTTGATCCAACATTTTTTTTCTTCTGTGCTTGCAAATTCCATGGAATTATAGATGTGCAGATTTTTAATCCCAAAACAAATTCTTCAGCGTGCGGACATGTACACGCACAACAATATACCCACAAACAACTTCATAATAACAAACCAGCATGTGCAGATTGGCGGGAAACAATCTAGGAAAGAAACTGATAAAGATTTCAGTTCCAAGCTTCCAAAAGCTTATTAAACACAAAAGCAAGAAAATTTATGCTAAGAATTAAGGCAAATATCTCACCAGTGTCATTTAAACAACAAATGATAGCATAAAAAATATAGTGTTTGATTCTCCACTGTCTTGCACCTTCCATAGTAATTTACATCTGTGCAACGAGGGTGTCAAATGCTACCAAATCCGAATTTTTCACACATTTACACCAGTGGTTGTGTTTTATATTCAATTTGCACTTGTTTAAATGAATACATAAGGTGCAAATCAATGGTGAATCCATCCCATAATCTGTTACCCACTCCTTAGTGCTACTAACATGAAGTCTGTGGCTGGATTACTAAATAAAAGATTAATCTCTGTTTTATGTATATGCCTGTTTGTCCAAAAAAAACCCAACAAAAAAACGAGAAAAAAACCCACAGAAGATTGCCTTCTAGATTGTAGTGTAATCTAAACCTTGTTTATTTCACCTTCAGGCAGCGGCACTGTAGACTTTGATGAGTTCTTAGTTATGATGGTCCGATGTATGAAAGATGACAGCAAAGGAAAATCAGAAGAGGAACTCTCAGATCTCTTCAGAATGTTTGATAAGTAAGAGACTGGACTGTAATACACTAAAACAAGAAACGACACTGCTAGATATTATTGTTAGAAGAAAAGGAACAGGCTGACCCAGAGATGGATTTGAGTATTGGCTTCTTTATTGCAATACTTGTTCCCCTCGACCAAATTGTCGAGTAAGCACTGGATTAGTTACAGCACACTTTTTTTATTTAAGTTAGTATGTTAATGCCTACATCCAGTACAACACCCCAAAAATCTTTATTAAGTAATAAAAACACCCATACAATTAGTATACCCACCCCTGTCTTTTATTCACAGCATTACATGTTAGACAGGCATTTTAACCTTGAAAATACATTTCTTTGCAGCAATTTGTTGCTGCAAATTTCCTTAATCAATGGTTCTCAGGGGAGGGAGGAAGGGACCATGACTCAGGGCTCGCTTGTGTAACTGGGAAAGAAGGGAGGGGGAGATAACACTTCTTTTACACAACTACATTTTTTTTAGAGAACTATATTTTTTATGCAGCTGCAAGGCTTATCAATTCTCAACAAGCAACAGGGAAGGGAAAAGAATGGAAATTTATTTATAAAATGAAGAAATACTGCTTGTCTGTGCCTTCCTTCCCTAATGCCATGTCAGCATACCAGCAGCTTCCCAGGTTTTTACTTAACCCTAACATCTCCCAATAATTATGGTGCTGCTGAATATGTCCCCATAGTTACAATGGAGTTGAGTTTTGTGCTGAAAGCAGCAACCAACCACTTTGTGATATCTGAAGAACACAAAATGACAACACTTATTCTTTGAGCACAGAATTAATTTTCTGAGAATTTTCAAGTAAAGCCATTCATCAGTTTATAAATTAAAATTCATTTAAAAACGGCCCCTTTTAGAAAGTTAGCTCTGTGTCAGACCCTTTTTGTTCCAAGTAATATTAACTCTTAACTTTCCCATAGTTAAGACTCATTGAAATCTTGTGCATGGGCTCTATTTGAAGAAATTAGGTTGTAATTAATTTGATGATTCCTGTATCTAATTGTTAGGATGATAGATTATAGGCTGAGCTTGCTCAGACATTGCCTATCTACACAAAAATTGCCAGAGAGGTGAATCTTGAGTAGATCTGGTGCCACAAGTAGTTTTGAAAAAGAAATATATAATATTAAGGGCTGTCTTTTGATATTACTTTTCATAAGTTAACATTTCCCCTTCAGCAGAAGTTGGTGCGTAAAAATGTCTCCTCCAGGGAAAATCAAAGAATTTCCCTCTTTCAAAATGGACCAAAGCACATGCTTCAACAGTTTGCTGAATCAAAGCTTCATCACTTGCAAAAGACTTTTACTTCTCCATGTACTATTTGTCCATGAAGACCATCCCTTAATTCACTAGCAGAAGCAAATAGTTACTATTCTCTGCTTTCTTTGTCTCAGCAGGAGGCACACAAATCCTGTAGGGTTACTCCAATAGAGACCTGCAGAAAGGGGAGAGTTGGTGTCCCCTCATTTATTTATCCTACCAATTCATGACAGGAAACCCAAGACAATGAGTCACTAACGGGCAATTTGCTGATAAAAAACAGATTGGAGACCAAGTGGAAGTGATGTAACATGGGGTGCGGTTGTCCATCCATTTACAGTATTTTTGGTTTTTATCTTTGAGCCATTCTGTCATTGCACAGAAATGCTGATGGATACATAGACCTTGACGAACTAAAGATCATGCTACAGGCTACAGGAGAGACCATCACCGAAGATGACATAGAGGAACTGATGAAGGATGGAGACAAAAACAATGATGGCAAGATTGACTATGATGGTAGGTGTGTTTTTGTGCATAATTTGGTTAAAAGTAAAAATGGGATATCCATTGTCCTCAGGAACTCAGAACCTTAACAAAAGATGTAAGTAGTACATATTAGAGATGGGCCTAAGACTCACAATTCAGATCCAGGTTTTAATTCCCACAAAGTTTGAGAGTGTTCAGGTATGGGATTAGGATTTGGTCTTTCATAGAGGTATGAGCCAGCTTCAAAATTAGGCAGGCTGCAGACCTAGGTACAGATTTTCACCCTCTGCCTCGAATATTGAAGGATGTTCAGACACAGGTATTGGTTTCCACCCACTACAGAGGCAATGAACCGGTGCAAAACCAAGATCTGGATCCAATCTCTCCAAATTCCAGAAGGTTTGGTTCAGGCTCTGAAACATGACATTTAGTAGTCCCACGCTTTCAGAATAGCTTCTAAATATGCACATGCAATATTTGGGGAGAACAAACATTTGAATTTGCTTGCACGAGTGCTACTTTGGTTGGTGAGAGGTATTGAAGGTGCCCCCTTAGCTCACATAGATATGGTTTATTATGTATACAAAGTTGCAGGTACAAATTTGAAGAGTTGGCTGGGTTTTTCCCTAGACCATACAAAGAATGATATTGATAAAGATTCTGCTTTATAACTGCCTGTGCCACTTTTGTATTATTATTATTGCCAGAACTACCTAGGGAAGGCGTGATGTGTGTATAGACCCCACACAGCAGCAAGTCACAGAATGAAGAGAGTAATCACTGCCCTTGCTGTGGGCTCTATGGCTTGTAAGCAAACAGCTGGGATAAAAAGCTGCAACCCAGACAGAGCAGGGTGGCTGCTAGAGAGGCTGGGAGCCATCGTAGGGAAGCTCCATAGCATCAGATGAGGCAAAGCTGCCCAGAGAGATCAACTTCCAGGCAGAAGGGTGCCATACGCAAGAGGCCCACAAAGACTGTAGGTAGAAAGCAGCCCAGGAACTAAACAAATGCCCCTGACTGCCTAATACAGATTTCCTGGGCTGAGACCCAGAGGAGAGGGTGAGCTTGGAGGGAAGGGGCAGGGACTGCTGAAGCCTCAGATTTGGACTGGCAGCCCTAACATAAGACTGTTGGACTTTATTTCAGTTTTTGCTTCCTTTGTTCCTTCCCTGGTGAAGAAGGGAGAGAGGGATACTGGGCCCACAGGCCTAGTGGCGGGAGGCCCCTTACCACCCCAGAAGGGGAGAGATTCCAATGACTCAGACAAAGGGTCTGGAGCTGTAAAGAGAGGCCAAGTGCTATAGGCCACATTTCAGAATACCAAAAGGGAAACTGAGGCAAGGCTGCTGTTATCAAACTCTTGGCCATAGGGGGTGCATTAAAGGGCTAGAGACCTGACAACAGGGGGTTAGTTCTCTTCTCCGTTACACACAAACAACACAACTGACTTCATAGTGGGTACCTTCTTCAGAGAAATATAATTATGTAGGCCCTGATCCTGAAACTGACTCCATGCAAGTGGTCTCCTGTGCCCCCACAGAACCCCAGTGACTTCAAAGGGCTCTATGCAGGCACCTGGACTCACCTGAATGCACCAAGCTGCAGGATCAGAGCTTTCATCATACCTACACAGGCATCAGTCTCCAGCACAATCCATGCTCTGGAGTCATCATCACTGTCAGAAACTGAAAATAAAACTATTACACATGAGAGCTTGTCAAAAACATTTTGTCAGAATTTTAAAATTTCAGCCATTCAATGAAGCTGGTTTAAAAAAAAATAAATTTAAAAAAGGGTTGGGTTTTAACTTTTGTCAAAATTTCTAAAATTCTCGACCAGCTCCAGTTAATATGATTTTTTTAAAAAAATGGGAGCTGCAGTTTCAAATTTGTATGCACAGGGCATTTTTAGAAAGTTGTTGCTCCGAATGTTAGATACCTTGAGCTACAGCCTCATCTGATATAAAGTGGCATCTATCTATTGATTTCAGCGAGGCTATGCTGATTTATAAGGTGAAATTTGATCACTTGTCTACTAAGCCCAGACTTCAGCTAGTAAGCCTACTCTAAGTCTTTCTGTACTGCAGGTCTTTCACTGTGCTGAATCACGTTAGTGCTACTTCCAGGAGGAGTAACAAACCCCTCTATGACTGGAGCAAAGCTAGCTATGTTATTAGGTATCAGAGTAGCAGCCGTGTTAGTCTGTATCCGCAAAATGTTATTAGGCATTTGGAATTATGAAGGGGAGAAAACAGGTGAGAGAAGAAGGGTGATTCTGGAGATACCCAGAAAGAATGCCAAGTGCTACACACTGACTCTCCGATTGTCATCTAAAATGCACGTCTTTAATTTCCCTTGCTTGGCAGAATTCCTGGAGTTCATGAAGGGAGTTGAATAAATCTGAAACACAGCGTGCAGCCTCGACTTTTAAAAACCTCTGATTCCTCATCTCGTCTATGTGGTTGCGTCTGCTTGGCTGCTAGCATGAAGACTAAGTGCTGAACAGGGTGGCCATCAGAAGAATACACTCTGTTTGTTATTAAGTGCCTCAGATGGTCATTCCATGGATATTTAAGAAAGAGACCTAATAATTATCAAAGATGTTGCTCCTTTGAACAATAGCAAATGTGAGAGAGCCAAGTCTTGAGTCCCTTGACACACTCTGGAGCAGATAACATAGTGAACATATCATTAAGTCTGTAAAGAATGTTTTTCCTATAGTCTAGTAAGAACCTATCAGCTGTAAAAAGCAAAACCAGTGACTGCCAGCAGACTGTGCCAGCAGGGCACAGAACTCACATGTAACCCCTTTATGAGTTGCTCAATCCTGCATACTTCTTACAGCTACACATTGAATCAGGCATTTAGAGCAAATTCCTGTTCCTAGTGAAGTTGTTAGGAGTTTGCCATTGGATTTGATGCTACCATGATTTGGCCCCCAGCGCTTGATGGGTTGAATCACATCACTTAGAAAATATTATAGTGAAACAATTAGCATTTGAACCTTCAATTGAATGATGATTTGAGACACTTAAACTGTCACTGAACATTCTGACAATCTCTACTCTTCCTCCACCTCCAACCATTGATTTAAAGTGCAATGTAAACGGGCAATGTGTACAGAAATAAGATTCCTTTTTGAACTGCTAATAAAATAATTCATAAACTAGAATAATTATTTCATTCCTGTTTGTTTCACAGAAGCAATTTATAGTTGCAGATGTAAGACCAGCAAAAGGAACTCCCAGATGAAAGATGCTCAGTGAAGTGTCAGGTTTGAATAAAACCACACAGTGTTGGGAGAGGGGGAGGCAGGGACAGGTATCTAAGGATGAAAGCTTTTCACTTTCCTCAAAGTAACCTATTCATAATCTCCATTACTGAGTGCAGATATCACTGAGATTATGCCAAAAGTGGTCATGGTACTCTACAAACACTGAGTAAGGCACATCCACAGCCCTGAGAAGCTTTTGATTAGAGCTGGGCAAAAATTTTTTGTCAAATAGTTCATTTGCTGGAAAATGCAGTTTTGTGATGAACAAAAACTATCCACAAATTCAGGTTGAATTCAACACAGTTTTGGTTGAATAAAAAATGAAAGCAAAAAGTCAAAATGGCTTGTTTAGACATTTTCTAAATGAAACACTGACTTTTCATTTCAAAATGATGTTTTGTGGTGAAATTTAGTTAGATGTGCTTAATTTTTTTCCTCCAAGAGTAAAAACCACCCAAAACAATTTTTTTCTGATTCTTTGTTTTGGCACCAAACAAAAATATACACTCAGCTATACTTATGATCTAACAGAGACAGAATATGGCACTACAGTTTACAGAAGGGAGAACGAGGCAAGATTATTGGTGAGCAGAATAAGATAGAAAGGATCCCTGGAGGAAGCAGGTTTAAGAAGGGATATGAAAGAGCAGTTTGAGAGACCTTGCTGGGCAGGACGTGGGAAACTGTTCCAAGCATAAGGGGGAGCATGACAGAAAATGCAAAGCTGAGAGACCCTGATTCAGCAAACACTTAAGCCTAAAGAATGTCTACATTATGAGTGCTAGGGCAGCAGAGCTAAAGTGCCGTAATTATGCAGCTGCAACCCCATAGTGTAGATGCAGACAACATCAATGAAAGGGGTTTTTCCATTGCTGTAGGAATTCCACCTCCCTGAGTGACAGGAGCTAGGATGATTGAAGCAATCTTCTGTCAACTTAGCCGCATCTACTTGGTCAGCACAGCTACGGTGCTCAGGGTGTGGATTTTTCATGCCCCTGGGAACCATAGCAGTGTCAACAGCTGTTTTACCTGTAGACCGAGCCTAACTCCGGTTGGCTTTAGTGGGATTTAACCACAAGTTCAGGCTCTTATGTTCTTTCCTGAATCAGGGCCCAAGTGCATAGAAAGGCAGTAAGGGGAGAGGACTTGGTGGTGCACGGGGGCAAGTGGAGAGCAGAAGAGAATGAGAGAAGAGATCTAGACATGGGCAAGATTATGTAGGGGCCTGATGAGGAAGACAAAGAGCTAGGAGACAGGGATTTGAGGGGGTGGTCAGAGCAGCAAGAGAGGAAGGGTCAGGGGACTACTTCTTTAGGAGTATCTCCTCTCCTTTTCCAACCCTTATTTCTCTTTAATAGTGGTCCCAAGGAATATCCCCCCTCCCCCCCCCAAGAAGATGATTATCACATTCCTATAGCATTAACAGTTCCTCCCACGCACCGCTCAGCCATGCTGTTTATCTCCATTGAATTAACATTCACAGCTCAGCTTTCACATTGCTTTCATGTCGCTAAAATCAAATATTTACCCAAGCAAAGCAAAAACATCCACAGGCTGAGAGAGCTGCATCGCTCAGTGCCTTAAATATTGATCGAGATACTACTGCTGGAGGAATTCTCCGCTGGGCCTGTCAGAAATTGCCTAGTGACTTTGATAATAGGGAGAAAGAGCTCCTGGTGCTTCACCATGAAGTTTACTCTAGGATGTTTTTATTCTAGCTAAGAACAAAAAAAGTATTTAAATGATTAGTTATCTGAAATTAAAAATGTATGCAAAGCTGAGCGGCCTGTATCCTACCCTATGCATTTCTCTTCTTTTAGATGAGTATATTGCCACTTTAATACAAAATGGGCAAAGAGTCTGAAAGGTGATCTGGAAAGGAAAATAAAAATTGGGTTCATGTCCTATTTTGCTTCTTTTGAGGTATGAAGAAGGCCACAAATATTTCTTTCCTGGTTGTTTGTATTTTACATTGGAAATTCAGCCTTGTCTACTCTGTTTTACTTGAAAGGCCCTGTTGGCTGACTGGAGATCCAGGAAAGCGCCTGTCCTGTAATGATCCATATATATGCTTTGCTTAACTTACAGCACTGTATGTAAAGCTCAGTGCTTAAATTTGTGCCAGGGCTTTCCAGGGTTGAGCCCTGGCACCTCTAGGCTTGGCAATTCATAGCCCCAGCATCTCTGGGCTTGCTACATCAGTTATGAATGTAAAAAAATTGCTTGAGCCCTGGCACCTCTTTCATTACAAATTAAGCACTGGTTACGCATGTGAGTAGGCCTTCGCAGGATCTGTGTCTAGGTTTGTAACATCAGAGAAGCCAAGCAAGTAAAAAATGATTAATTGGGGTGTGTGGGAGGGAAGTGATTTTTATTCAGACTGTTTAAAACTCAAGGTAAGACAAGGTGGGTGAGGTAATATCTTTTACTGGACCAAATTCTGTTGGTAAGAGACACGAGCTTTCGAGCTACACAGAGCTTTTCTTCAGGTCTGGGAAAAGTACTGAGAGTGTCACAGCTAAATACAAAGTGGAACAGATTGTTTAGCAGAATTATTTAACACATATTCTAGGGGACCATTCGAGGTGAAGTGGCTGGTTCAAGAATGAACTCACACAGAAAAATGATAAAAAAGACAAACACCATATCACCCATGGGTGAACACTTTTCACAACACGACCACTCTAGATCTGACCTCTCAGTCCTCGTCCTCAAATGAAACCTGCACAACACTTTCAAAAGACTAGCCTGGGAGCTTAAATATATAACTTTGCTAGACACTAAAAATCAGAGTCTTAATACAGATACTGGATTTATGTTTTTTTACAACAACCTGTAACCCCTTTTTTATTAACTGGCCATTTCACCTTGAATGGTCCCTTTGATGTGTTAACTGCTTATGCTAAACTATCTGTTCCACCTTGTATTCAGCTGTGACACTCTGAGTACCCTTCCCAAACCTGAAGAAGAGCTCTGTGTAACAGGAAAGCTTGTCTCTTTCACCAACAGAAGTTGGTCCAATAAAAGTTATTTCCTCACCCACCTTGTCTCTCTAATAGCCTGGGACCAACATGCTTACACCACCACTGCAAACAATAAAACTGAAGGTGTTTAACACCTATTCAACTCCTGGGAGTAATTTCTCTTTGTTGTAGATTCAGTACTCTGTCCCACTTCATTTAAATGGTGAGAAAACTCCCACATATCTGAGTCATCCAAAGAAACCTCCAGCAAAAATAGAGATCAGATTTGACATTCCTGATATTTCTAAGATTAAAAAACCAAGCAACCCTCTTCCTCCACAACAGCTGCTTAAAAAATCCCAAACTCTTTCAGGACTCTTTATGCATATCATAAAACACATATACACACACAAAACAAAACAAAACAAAAACAGAAACTCATTGTTTTCCTCTGAAGGTCACCTTCATGAAAGAAGTAGCTTTGCCAGTCACCTCCAGTTTTTCTATTAAGACGGATGCCAGATGCATAAGTCTGTCATTAGCAACTTCCAGTTACAGCAATATAAAATAGGGTGAGATCATTTACATTTTTCTACCAAAACATTTTTAGTTGAAAACTGGCCTTTTTTTAAAGTCAGAAAGTTTCATTTGTTTAATTTATTCAGCAAAAATGGAAAATGGAAAAATAGTTTAAAAAAATTGGGTTTGGTTGATCTACTTTCTCCTTTCTTTCTCCCTTTTTAGTGGCAAAATAAAGGGGAAAAAGAGAGTGGGGAAGAAAACAAGGGACGAAGGGTCAGGGAGGGGAGTCCAAAGTTAAAGAAAATTAAGTAAAAAAAAAAAAAAAAAGACCCCCCCCCAAATTTCCAATAAACAAAATTGTTCCGGATTGAAATGACTTCAACACTTCAGTGAAAACCTCTTATCTTTTAATCAGCTCTAAAATTATGCCAAAGTTTGTGTCATAAAAATAAAATAGCTTATGTAAAAGAAACTGGGACCCCATCCAACAGCCATCAAAGCCAAGGTGAGTCTTTGCATTAACTTTTCTGAATGCTACTTTGGGCCCTCAGTGCTTTCAGTCCAATTCCCAATGAACCAGAATCTGCATCACAAAACCCAGCATCCATCACAACCGGCAGTAACTCACTACCCTGTTGGCAGCAAAACCAAGGACTGAATGACATGGAGATAGACTCTGACCCTAGCAACGGACGCTGAGGGTCGAGGGGCACTGGCAGGGAAGCTTGTGTTCTGTGGCTCAATGGAGGAGTTCTCTATTCAGAGATGACCATCTGGCGACACCAGATGGTCATCTCTGAATAGAGAACTCCTGCATGAGCGTTAAGGGCCTGATGGTCAGAGGTGGTTCTCGTTGAAGTCAGTGGGAACTGTGCAGGGCTGGCCACACCGAGAATGGGTGCTAACCAAATAGGATTGAAACAGAACAACAAAAATGTGGATTAGCCATGGATACAGGGCCAAGTTTTCAGTCTGGATGCTCATTCCTGCACAGCAGAAAAATGACAGGCAGTGCATGTTGGAAGAAGGCTGTCAGCTCAGTTTTACAAGCTTTAGGAAGTCACAGAGCACAGACCACTCTAGATCAGCTGGGAAGAGCAGGAGGTCAAAGGGCACAGCCACAAGGAAATGGACATTGGCCACATGAATATATTCAAATACATATGCAGCCATCTGAAGCAAGAGTTGTTCCCTCTGAACGGCCCCCATGCAAACAGAGCACATGAGGGAGCAAGATGCACAAAGGGTTGGTCTCAAGCAGAATAGGTGCAAATTTTCATACTGCTTGTGATAGGTATATTTGTGCCCATCAGAAGTAAGAAGGTCACACACTACCCTGCATTAGCCAGAATTTGGCCCACGCTGTAGTATTACTAAATTTGAATCTGTGATACGCTATTTATCTGCATCGCTTTTGATGTATAGTAGAATTATGCTGGATTACAATGAATCCATCTATACAGGCCCCACCGACAGCAATTCCGGGCCCCAGGGCAGAACAGTCAATGGGCTGCCGCTGTGCATCGGCATGGCTAGGGTTACCATATCTCATAAATAAAAAAAGAGGACCCTCCACAGGCCCTGGCCCCACCCATTTCCCCACCCCTAGCCCCGCCCCAACTCTGCCCCTTCCCCACCCTAACTCCGCCCCCTCCTCCCTCCCACTCCCAGCCACGGGGAAAGGACTGCCCCAGTGCTACCGGCTTCAGGGTTTGTCGGGCAGCCCCCTGACCCTGCGCCCCCAGCCGGCGCTTCCCCAGCGCAGCTGGAGCCCGGGAGGGGAAGCGCCCAGCTGGGGGCGCAGGGTCTGGAGGCTGCCCAGCAAACCGTGAAGCCGGTAGCGCTTGGGCTTCGGGCAGCTCCTCTGCCTCCGGACCCTGCGCCCCCGGCCGGGCACTTCCCCTCCCGGGCTCCGGCAGCGCAGGGTCCGGAGGCACGGGGGCTGCCCGAAGCCGGTAGTGCTCGGGCAGCTCGGCTCTTAAACAGAGCCGAAGAGGCAGGGGAGGAGCAGAGCAGC